>NC_052082.1:48281781-48587702 GCF_015852505.1 Tachyglossus aculeatus
CCCCAAACATACGTTGTCATCTTGGGTCCTTGGGCTTCCACATTAAGAGGGAGAAAACTTGCTGATCATTTTAAGCCTAATTTTCCCAAGCATCAGTAGCCGTACAGAGCCCCAAACATACGTTGTCAAGAACAGGATAGAAGCACTGTGTTTCAGTGCTAGATTGAGTGACTGAATCAGTTTGTCCCATTTCCTTCTTTTTGACTTTTTGGGAGATTGTCTTGGCTTCTGCTATCTAGTAGTCTCCGACCCATAGCGACTCATGGATGCGTCTCTCCCAGAATTCATTCATTCATTCAATCGTATTTATTGAGTGCTCACTGTGTGCAGAGCACTGGACTAAGCGCTTGGGAAGTCCAAATTGGCAACATATAGACACGGTCCCTACCCCACAGTGGGCTCACAGTCTAGAATGCCCCACCTCCATCTGCAATCGTTCTGGTAGTGCATCCATACAGTTTTCTTGGGAAAAACACAAAAGTGGTTTACCATTGCGTCCTTCCGCGCCGCAAACTCGAGTCTCCGCTCTCTATTCTCTCCCGTGCTGCTGCTGCCCAGCACAGATGAGTTTTAACTTGCAGCAGATTGCCTTCCACTCGCTAGCCACTGCCCAAGCTAGGAATGGGTTTGCTCGTCTCTCCCTCCCGTTGCCGAGACTAGCAGAATACTGGAAACTCTCCAGGTGCAATCCTAAAAGTTTAAATTAGAGACAGCCTCAGTGATCTCATCTGTAAAATGGGGATGAAGACTGTGAGCCCCACGTGGGACAACCTGTTCACCCTGTAAACTCCCCAGTGCTTAGAACAGTGCTTTGCACATAGTAAGCACTTAATAAATGCTATTATTATTATTATTATTATTAGTGGGGAAAGCCAGAGTTGGTGAAAGGGCACAAGAAAGTTGGTTTATTTATATGTTTCAGCACACATTAAATTATGCAGCTGCCTCAGTTTTATCCTTCACCTTTCTCTCTCCTCCTGTCCCAGAGCTAGGATTATTACTCTATTTATTTATTTTACTTGTACATATCTATTCTATTTATTTTATTTTGTTAATATGTTTTGTTTTGTTCTCTGCCTCCCCCTTCTAGACCGTGAGCCCTCTGTTGGGTAGGGACCGTCTCTATACGTTGCCAACTTGTACTTCCCAAGCGCTTAGTACAGTGCTCTGCACACAGTGAGCGCTCAATAAATACGACTGAATGAATGAATGAATAGGGGAAAGGGAGGCAGTGCGTCACTCCCCATCAAACCCTGGTTTCAAGTGGTTTCATGTACTTGGTCTTCACTCCATTGCATTTGGAAATCTGACTTTATTGGAGTGACCTGGCTGATTACTGCCAAAGAAATAATAATGAGTGAGGAAATGGATTTATCTATTCATTCAATCCTATTTATTGAGCCCTTACTGTGTGCAGAGCACTGTACTAAGTGCTTGGGAGAGCACAGTATAGCGGTAAACAGACACATTCTCTGCAAAGGGTGATCATTGATAAGAACGATCCAGTCTCCAACTGAATCTCCAGTACCGCGTTGATCAATCAATCAATCAATCAATCGTATTTATTGAGCGCTTACTGTGTGCAGAGCACTGTACTAAGCGCTTGGGAAGTACAAGTTGGCAACATATAGAGACAGTCCCTACCCAACAGTGGGCTCACAGTCTAAAAGGGGGAGACGTTGATGACCATGTTCCTGGGCAGGAGTCATTACCTGGATCTCCTTCTGGATTTTGAGGGGCAGAGTTTGGGCATAGAAGTCCTTGGAGCTTTTCAGAAACATATCCTGGTTTAATTTGGCAATGCTCCCCCCTGGGCTCTTCTTAAGAAGAATGGGAGAAGCGGCATGGCCTGGTGAACAGAGCACGGGCTTTGGGAGTCAGAAGGATCTGGGCTCTAATCCCCACTCCACAACTTGTCTGCTGGGTGACCTTAGGCAAGTCACTTCACTTCTCTGTGTCTCATCTATAAAATAGGGATCAAGACTGTGAGCCCCATGTGGGACATGGATTAATTTGTACCTCCCCCAGCACTTAGTATAGTGTCTGGCATATAGTAAGAGCTTTGGGGATTAAGACTGTGAGCCTCCCGTGGGACAACCTGATCACCTTGTATCTTCCCCAGCACTTAGAACAGTGCTTTGCACATAGTAAGCGCTTAATAAATGCCATTATTATTATTATTAACAAGCACCATAAAAGAAGACACTCATATAGGTGCTTTATCCTCACTTAAAAGGATGTTCATGTTTCGGGGTGCTCTTTTTGAGAATACAGTTGGAGGTGCTTGTTTCAGGATGACACTTGGGCTTCCAGTGCAGTCTCTAAGGCGAGGAGAGGCTACCAAGAGACCAGAAATCAGGAATAAGTGGAAAGAGGAAGAGGCAAGGAGACCCGGGGGATATTCTGAAGGCAAAACGCAAGACCAGGGTGACCTATGTAGGGGAAAAAGGAGAAAAGGGATCTAGGATATCGTGAAGAAAAAGAAATCCTAGCTCTGGGACAAGAGGAGAGAGAAAGGTGAAGGATAAAACTAAGGCAGCTGCATAATTTAATGTGTGCTGAAGCTTATATAAATAAACCAACTTTCTTGTCCCCTTTCACCAATTCTGGCTTTCCCGACTAATAATAATAATGATAGCATTTATTAAGCACTTACTATGTGCAAGGCACTGTTCTAGGTGCTAAGGAGTTTACAGGGTAAACAGGTGGGGCGCACAGTCTTCATCCCCATTTTACAGATGAGGTAACTGAGGCCCAGAGAAGTGACTTGCCCAGTCACACAGCTGATGAGTGGCGGAGCTGGAATTTGAACACATGACCTCTGACTCCAAAGCCCGGGCTCTTTCCACTGAGCCACGCTGCTTCTCTAGGAGCGAGAGGTGACTGACCCAAGACAGAAGTGGCCAGCTTGGGTAGAGCATGACTGCCCTGACTCCACAAACTAGAAGCCCAGCAAATCCCAGAGATCCCGAGTGCCCCAGGGCAGAAGTCTGTGCTTCCCAGAACTCTTCTGGGAAAAATGCAGGCAAAGAGCCAACATCACTCACTTCCTTCAAAAGAGAGGTATGGATTCAGGAAGCTTAGGGCGGAGTGGGAATGCTAAGGAGGCTAAGGAGGGCACCAGGGAGAGGAAGACACAGGTTTCAGGATGGGGAATGGGAAAGGCACTCAAGATAATAATAACAATAATAATAATAATTGTAGCATTTGTTAAGTGTGTGCCAGACACTGTACTTAGCGCTGGGGTGGATACAAGCAAATTGGGTTGGACACAGTCCCTGTCCCACGTGGGGCTCATGGTCTCAATCCCCATTTTACAGACGAGGTAACTGAGGCCCAGAGAAGTGACTCGCCCAAGATCACAGCAGATAAGTGGTGAAGCTGGGATTAGAACCCATGATCTTCCAACTCCCAGGCCGTGCTTCTGTATCCACTATGCTGCTGGGCATCCTCATCCCTTCGTTTTAGACACGGGAGTGTCGCTCACTGGTCCAAAGGGGTCTTTAGCAAGAAAATTGAGGGGGATGCAGTCCTGCATCGACTACTTGCCGTAGCAGCTTGACTGCTAAATCCCATCCTGCCCCTATGCCTGGGCTTTGATGACGGGCCATCGTTCCAGGCCTCAACACTGCCCACTCACCCATGCACTAGCCACGGCCCCCCGGAGAAGCCCAGGCCCGGAGACCGGCCCGGCTGTTGGCCCCCTTCTAGTCGTGTTGGTTTTGGATAGAGAGGGTGATTATGAGCCCTAGCATCTCGAATGATAATACAGCTTCGTGTCCTGCTTAATGATGTCTTGTCATTTGTGCCTAATGGGCCTTGTTATGTGTGCCTAATGGGTACATTAGAATGTGCAAGCACAGCTCCTCACCGCCGTTATGTCAAGAATAATTTAATTACTACAAATGATGCATCTGGGGGCCCGGGAAGGTAGTTGTTGACTTAAGTCTCTCCCTCCCTGCCCCTCCGAAATAACAAACCCTGTTTACAAGCTGGACTAGGATCCCAGCTCTCCTCATTGTCAGTCAAGTGTGTAACGAGGGCCTTAGCCCAGGGGCCTTGCTTTGGAGAAGCTTGCTGGTTTGTCGATTAAGATTCCCCCTTTTCTCAAGGACCAGGGTCGCCCGGTGGCAGGAGACTGCCCTCCCCAATCCCCCAACTCCTCAGCCCCCACTTGGTTTTCTTCAGTCTCCTGAGGACTAGTGAAATAGCCGCTAGACTCCTCTCCCTCCAATCTCCCTCTTACCCTTCCCCTCAGTCTCTACCATCGCCCCACTTCTGATTCGGGCGGCCGAGAGTCAGAAGCAGCAGGCGGTAGCGACAACGATATTTATCAAGCTGCCGTATTTATCAGGTGCCAGGCACTGTACTAATCTCTTGGAAAGTTCAAAACAGGAGTGACACGATCCCTTCCCACAAGTAGCTCACGCTATTTATCACGAAGGGAGAGAGAGCGGGCGATTACAGGTGCTTCCGTTCCCATTCCATGGAGGGGTCCGATGGTTTCCCTACAAACACGGAGCGACTCGTGCCTCTCAAATCCTGCCGGCAGCATTCCCACTCCGGCTTCATCTTCTTTTGGAGAGGCCAAAAAAGATGTCTTTCTGGTCCCCATAGTCACCCCCTTGGCTTCCTTGTGACGCACAAGCTGAAGTGGGCCGGGGTGGGGGGGATTCGCCTGCTGACAGAACGGCTGCGAACGGAGCATGGCTGTCTGGCACATTCATTTAAAAATAATCTCTTGCTTTTCTAGGCTGGTTTCTAAATATCAGCAGGCTGTAATTGATAGGTAGTCGTCACGTAATGGGTATGAATTTGAAAATTACTATTTCCTGGCCACATTGTTCCCTTTGATGCCGGCTGCTCGCTTTCCCACAGACGTAGATTTCCGCCTAGGAAGGCTGCGTTGAATGTTGGCTATTAAATGTTGTCCTGTTGTGCTTTGAGGTGTTAAATCATTTAGAAGTAAATATATTAATAAACTGAACTTGGAGGAAAATGAGAGGGCTTAATCAGAACATATGATATTTGTTTTGTTGGGGATTTTGAAGGTTCTTTCACGAAAACTGCTTCAGGGAGCAGGGACAACCAGATGACAGGACTGAATATTCTGAGCTTTAAAAAGCACAGCAACAAAATCAACAAATGTGCCCAAGGATAATAATTAAAAAAAAAAACCCAAAACAAAAAAACCCAGCTACCTCCTCAGGGTTGGCCATCACGTAAATGAATAGACCGTGTGCCCTGAAATTCTGTGTAGTGGAAGAGATGTTGGACTATTCAACCTTTCTTTCTTCTGATCCATTTCTGAGGCAAATGTTTGTCAGTCAGTCACTCGTATTTATTGAACACTTGCTGTGCCTAGCACTGTACTAAGCGCTTGGGAGAGCACAGAATAACAATAAAACAGACACAATCCGGGATCAAAGTGAACTTCTTTCTTTCTATTTGTGGTATTTGTTAAGCGCTTGCTATTTGCCAGGCACTGTTCTAAGTGCCAAGGTAAGTACAAAGTAATCAAGTTGGATGCAGTCCATCTCACAGGACTCATACCTTTAATCCCCATTTTACAGATGAGGCCTCTGAGGCCCAGAGAAATGAAGTGACTTGCCCAAGGTCATCCAGCAGCCAAGTGGCGCAGCCAGGATTAGAACCCAGGTCCTTCTGACTCTCGGGCCCGAGCATTATCTACTAAGCCACGTTGCTTCTTTCTGTTGCAGCTTCCTTTAGCCAACCTCCAATAGAGCGTGAGCACCTTCTGGTTGAGGGATGTGTATTCCCAAGCGCTTAGTACAGTGCTCTGCACACAGTAAGCACTCAATAAATACGATTGAATGAATGAATGAATGTGTCTTGTGCATCTGTCTCCTTGGGCTCAATAAATATCATTACTTTGTCCACATAACTTTATATATGTCTCTGGAACAATGTTCTCTTCTGCCCTTGTCTTATGAGGAGAATTTCCCTCTTCCCCAGTCCTTAACTCTAAAGCAAGTGACACCTTTTAGAAGTAGTGATGATATCGATGCCGTTTCTCTTAGTAAATGACCGACGAACCTCGAACACGGGATGGATGGGACAGGACCTAGCCATTGGCAGATAATGGCACGGCATAGAGACAGAAATCAAACAGTAAGGAAGCTGAAGTTGTTAAAAAGAGGTGGCTTTGGTCTTGGAAAGCTCCCTGAGGTGAGAAGAAATTTAAGAGCTGCACCTGGAAATAAGGATTAGTGGCTAGGAGCTTCCGGGACTGTCAACTCATCAGATCCCTATCTCAGGAGGAGGCCGATGCAGGGACTCTCTTCCAAGACGGCGGAAAACTGGGGGAAGAGCCGGGAGGTTTGGGCCTGGACGTGGTATTCCAGTTGCTCCTCCCAAGATGGACACTGGTAGCTGCCATTGGAACACCAGGGGCCTTGTATCTTCTATGCCACGGGGCTTTTTTTCAATGGTATCTGTTAAGCGCTTACTATGTGCTGAACACTTCTAAGCGCTAGGGTAGGTACAGGATAATTAGGTCAGATGAAGCCCCTGTCCTGCATGGGGCTTACAGTCTAAGGAGGTGGGAGAAGAGGTATTTATTCCCCATTTTACTGTTGCAGAAACTGAGGCACAGAGAAATTAAGTAACTTGCTCAAGGTCACACATCAAGGAATTGGCAGAGCTGGGTTTAGAATCCAGGGACGCTGACATCCAGCCCCTGCTCTTTCCATGAGGCCACAGTGCTTGGTTTTGGGGAGCAGGGCCAAGTCATTTGGGCAAATTCCCCATGGGTTTAACGATCCCCAAACACCTCCAGAAGTATGCCACTTGCGCTGGTCGGTTGGTTTTAAATCTTCTGTGCTAGGCAACGCTTCTTTTGGGAACACGGAGTTGCCAAATCGCAGAATTAGCTGGCTTATCTCCCGTTGCCCCACAGCTTTCTCAACTTGACGCTCAGGCCGGAGGACGGGGGGAATTCTGGGAGACTCACACCTAACTCCGAGAGTTGGCAAGTCTGCATTCCCAAAGGAAGCTCCGTCTAGCGCAGAAGATTGAAAACCAACCAGCGAGCACAAGTGACATACTTCTGCAGGTATTTGGGGTTGGGTAATTTGCCCAGATGGGACTGTGCAAAATGAGGGGTTCAGAGTGCCCTGTGAATTCTAGAAACACCCTGTGCTCAATAGCACTTTCACGCTAACGACCTTTCCTCGTAAACAGATTGGAGCACACAGTCCCCATGATCTCAGCATGGTGCTGTGGGTAGAACATGGTCCTGGGAATCAGAAGCTCTGCCCCTTGTCTGTTGTATGGCCTTGGACAAGTCACTTCACTTCTCTGCTCCTCCGTTACCTCATCTGCAAAGTGAGGATTAAGACCGTGATCCCCAAGTGGGATAGGACTGCGTCCAACCTGATTTCTTTGTACCCACCCCAGCGCTTAATACAGTCCCTGGCATTGGGCAAATCACTTCACTTCTCTGCTCCTCCGTTACCTCATCTGCAAAGTGAGGATTAAGACCGTGATCCCCAAGTGGGATAGGACTGCGTCCAACCTGATTTCTTTGTACCCACCCCAGCGCTTACTACAGTCCCTGGCACACAGTAAGCACTTAACAAATACCATAATTCTCATTATTTCAAACTCCTGCATGCCCAGCATTTCCAGTATTAACAAGAAAGGGGGCCACTTGCCAGGCTCTGCCCCCCTTGGGGCGGGGCAAGGAGCTCCAGGACTAGTCTCTCAGGACCGAAGTCAGCACCTTCCTAATTAATAATAATAATAATAATGGCATTTATTAAGCACTTACTATGTGCAAAGCATTGTTCTAATTATTTTTCGATCGTTGAATTTTGCCAGTTACTCAACTTTTCTCTAGGTGCCTCTCCTCCCTGCCTTTAATAATAATAATAATAATAATAATAATAATGATGGCATTCGTTAAGTGCTTACTATGTGCAAAGCACTGTTCTAAGTGCTGGGGGGATGCAAGGTGATCACGTTGTCCCATGTGGGGCTCACAGTCTTAGCCCCCATTTTACAGATGAGGGAACTGAGGCCCAGAGAAGTTAAGTGACTTGCCGAAGATCACACAGCTGACAAGTTCTATTTATTCTGATGACTTGACACCTGTCCACAGGTTTTGTTTTGTTGTCTGTCTCCCCCTTCTAGACTGTGAGCCCGTCGTTGGGTAGGGACCGTCTCTTTATGTTGCCAACTTGTACTTCCCAAGCGCTTAGTACAGTGCTCCACACACAGTAAGCGCCCAATAAATACGATTGAAGGAATGAATGAATGAAGTGGCAGAGCCGGGATTTGAACCCATGACCTCCGGCTCCCAAGCCCGGCCTCTTTCCATTGAGCCACGCTGCTTCTAGTAGCTCCCAGGACCCTGGAAGACCTGGGAATTTGGCACCCGGATAGTCCAGACAAAGTCCAGAAGCAGCGTGGCTCAGTGGAAAGAGCCCGGGCTTGGGAGTCAGAGGTCATGAGTTTGAATGCCGGCTCCACCACGTGTCTGCTGTGTGACCCTGGGCAAGTCACTTAACTTCTCTGAGCCTCAGTTACCTCATCTGTAAAATGGGGATGAAGATTGTGAGCCCCACGTGGGACAACCTGATCACCTTGTATCCCCCCAGCGCTTAGAACAGTGCTTTGCACATAGTAAGTGCTTAACAAATGCCATCATTACTATTATTATTATTACATTACAGTATCAGCACCACCATCCATTTAATCTCATTCTGCCTAGCCGGGGTATTATTGCAATTGGCGGTTATTTTCCCGTGGCATTCGTGACTGACTTTAACCAGTTTTTCTTGTGTCTCCATTGTCCTCTGTGTGCTCACCGTTTTGCATCTGATCGGAGGCTCATTTTTTTTTAATGAATAGCCTGCCTGGAGCTAATTAACATGTCAAAAAATGGAGCCCAAATGTTAATAGCTGCACGGGGAATTTGGAATTAAATATCCCCAGCATTCTTTAGCAAAAATCAGTCCTGACATGGCAAAGGCAGATTAGGGCTTTGTGGGTTTTCTAAACACCCACATCTTGATGATCAGAAGCCCTCCTAATCAATCAATCAATCAATCGTATTTATTGAGCACTTACTGTGTGCAGAGCACTGTACTAAGCGCTTGAGAAGTACAAGTTAGCAACGTATAGAGACAGTCCCTACCCAACAGTGGGCTCACAGTCTAGAAGACTCCCAAGAGTTCCCCTTGTGACCAATCCCTCTCCCTTCTGCCCAGCTAATCAACAGATCTCATATTAGACTTTGTTCCATCTCTATGTGTTGCCAACTTGGACTTCCCAAGCGCTTAGTACAGTACTCTGCACCCAGTAAGCGCTCAATAAATACGATTGAATGAATGGTTGGTTTGCATTTTTCACATTTATGGGTCAAAATGAGTAAAACGCGCCGAAGGATGCCCGACACTGAATTGGGCTGAAGGGTCGGCGTAAATAACAGCCATCCATAGAGAAGCAGTGTGGCAAAGTGGAAAGAGCACGGGCTTGGGAGTCAGAGGTCATGGGTTCGAATCCCGGTTCCACCACTTTCATTCATTCATTCAATTGTATTTATTGAGCGCTTACTGTGTGCAGAGCACTGTACTAAGCACTTGGGAAGTCCAAGTTGGCAACATATAGAGACGGTCCCTACCCAACAGTGGGCTCACAGTCTAGAAGACTGTATTAGGTGCTTGGGAAGTACAGTATAAGGAGAGACATATTCCCTGCCCACGAGGAGGTTTCACGCTAGTGAGCGAGACAAACATAAATTATTTACAGCTCGAGTGGTCCAAATAAATAATTGAATACCTGGATGGATGTGAGTGCAAGGAGGGTTTAAATAAGTTCATAAGCGCGAGAGTTGGCTGAAGGGATGCTAAGTCTCAGGGGGGCTGGGAATTTAATCGGGGAAAGCTTTTAAAAGCCCCTCTCCTCCAAAAAGCTTGGAGGAGAGGGGCTTTTAGGAAGACAGTCAATGGGGAGAGAACTGTGGTCCGTCTGACTTGGGGAAGGAAGGCAGGAGAAACAGCTTGACGTAGTAGAAAGAGCGTGGGTCCCGGGTGAAAATGGGCCTGGATTCTAATCCCAGCTTGACTATTTGACTCCTTCCCTTCCCCACAGCACCGGTATATATGTTTGTACATATTTATTACTCTATTTATTTATTTATTTTACTTGTACATATCTATTAAGCGCTCAATAAATACGACTGAATGAATCCCCCCTTATCTCCTTCCCCTCCCCACAGCACCTGTATATATGTATATATGTTTGTGCGTATTTATTACTCTATTTTATTTGTGCATATTTATCCTATTTATTTTATTTTGTTAATATGTTTTGTTTTGTTGTCTGTCTTTGTTCTGGTGTTCTGTCTTTTACATAATAATAATAATAATGGCATTTATTAAGCGCTTACTATGTGCAAAGCACTGTTCTAAGTGCTGGGGAGGTTACAAGGTGATCAGGTTGTCCCACGGGGGTTTCACAGTCTTAATCCCCATTTTCCAGATGAGGTAACTGAGGCCCAGTGAATAATAATAATAATAACGGCATTTATTAAGCGCTTATTATGTGCAGAGCACTGTTCTAAGCACTGGGGAATTTACAAGGTTATCAGGTTGTCCCACGTGGGGCTCACAGTCTTCATCCCCATTTTACAGATGAGGGAACTGAGGCCCAGAGAAGTTAAGTGACTTGCCCCAGATCACACAGCTGACAAGTTCTATTTATTCTGATGACTTGACACCTGTCCACAGGTTTTGTTTTGTTGTCTGTCTCCCCCTTCTAGACTGTGAGCCCACTGTTGGGTAGGGACCGTCTCTCTATGTTGCCAACTTGTACTTCCCAAGCGCTTAGTACAGCGCTCTGCACACAGTAAGCGCTCAATAAATACAATTGATTGATTGACTGATGTGCAGAGCACTGTACTAAGCGCCTGGGAGAGTGCAATACAACAATTAGAGGGCTCATTGCCTGCCCATACAAGATCATAGTCTAGAGGGGGAAAAAAATCAGAGGTCTCTTTCATTGATTGATTCATTCAGTCAGTCGTATTTATTCATTCATTCAATCGTATTTATTGAGCGCTTACTGTGTGCAGAGCACTGTACTAAGCACTTGGAAAGTACAATTCTAGACTGTAAGGCCGGTGTGGGCAGGGATTGTCTCTCTTTATTGCTGAACTGTACTAAAGGCTGTTTCCCAACTTGTGGATGGAGTGATAGGAGAACTGTAGTTTAGTCCAGTGCTCTGCACACAGTAAGCGCTCAATAAGTACGATTGATTGAATGAATGAATGATTGACAGAGGAATCCACAAAATCACATTCCCAATTCCAACATCCAACCTTTACAGTTCAAAAGTGACTTCAGCGTGGCTCAGTGGAAAGAGCCCGGGCTTTTGAGTCAGAGGTCATGGGTTCAAATCCCGACTCTGCCGATTGTCAGCTGTGTGACTTTGGGCAAGTGACTTCGTGACTCAGTGGAAACAGCACGGGCTTTGGAGTCAGAGGTCATGGGTTCAAATCCCGGCTCCACCACTCGTCAACTGTGTGACTTTGGGCAAGTCACTTAACTTCTCTGGGCCTCAGTTCCCTCATCTGTAAAATGGGGATGAAGACTGTGAGCCCCACGTGGGACAACCTGATAACCTTGTAAATTCCCCAGCACTTAGAACAGTGCTCTGCACATAGTAAGCGCTTAATAAATGCCATTATTATTATTATTATTCTCTGGGCCTCAGTTACTCATCTGTAAAATGGGGATTAAGACTGTGAGCCCCCCGTGGGACAACCTGATCACCTTGTAACCTCCCCAGCACTTAGAACAGTGCTTTGCACATAGTAAGCGCTTAATAAATGCCATTATTATTATTATTATGTAAAAGACAGAACACCAGATTCTGTCACTGATAAATTAGAACCGTACTGTAAATGAGAACATAAGGGTCGGACTGTAGAACTGTACTCTACTGGCAGAGGTCAGCGAGGAGATGCGATTTACTGTGTGCCAAGCACTGTAATAATAATGATGGCATTAATTAAGCGCTTACTATGAGCAAAGCACTGTTCTAAGCGCTGGGGAGGTTACAAGGTGATCAGGTTGTCCCACGGGGGGCTCCCAGTCTTAATCCCCATTTTCCAGATGAGGGAACTGAGGCCCAGAGAAGTGAAGTGATTTGCCCAAAGTCACCCAGCTGACAAGTGGTGGAGCGGGGATTTGAACCCACGACCTCTGACTCCAAAGCCCGGGCTCTTACCACTGAGCCACGCTGCTTCTCTAAGCGTTGAGGTTGGACGCAGCCCAACGGATGCTAGATTACAAACGGCCCCTGGAGCCAGCCTGCTTGGGGGTCCCGGGGGTGTCAGAATACCTCCACTCCCACTGCTCTGCCACCTGCTACGCCTCTGTTTAAGCCCCTGACCGTTGGATAATAATAATGGCATTTATTAAGCGCCTACTATGTGCAAAGCACTGTTCTGAGCGCTGGATCACCCTGAACTGAGGCAGAAAGGAACCACTGGGCTCCGATTCGAACCCGGGACCTAGCCCAAAGGGGGCTCACAGTCTATAGACAGAAAGCACAAAGAGGCGAGGAAAAGGAAAACACGCAGAAAGAAGCTAAAATAAGGAAATCCAAGACAACCGCAATAAAAGTTAATTATTCCAGAGACAGTTTCCACTCCTCATCTCATTCTCACTCCAGTCTTGGCTGCCTAGTCCCATCTACCGTACCTTTCCAGAATAGTAACGATAAAAATAGTAACTGTGGTATTTGTTATGCACTTACTGCCAATCAATCGTATTTATTGAGCGCTTACTGTGTTCAGAGCACTGCCAAGCACTGTACTAAGCACTGGGGTTGAGTCAAGATAATTCGTTCATTCATTCAATCGTGTTTATTGAGCACTTACTGTGTGCAGAGCACTGTCCTAAGCGCTTGGGAAGTCCAAGTTGGCAACATATATAGACGGTCCCTACCCGACAGTGGGCTCACAGTCTAGAAGGGGGAGATCAGATTCCACATTCATTCATTCATTCATTCAATCGTATTTATTGAGCGCTTACTGTGTGCAGAGCACTGTACTAAGCGCTTGGGAAGTACAAGTTGGCAACATATAGAGACAGTCCCTACCCGACATGGGGTTGACAGTCTAAGTAGCGGGGAGGACAGTTCCAGATGAGGGAACTGAGGCACAGAGAAGAGAAGTGACTTGCCCAAGGTCACACAGCAGATAACGTGGCCGAGTCGGCTCCCAGGCCCAGGCTCTTTCCGGCGAGGCCGCGCTGCTTCACCAAAATGCTGCTTCTCCAGGATGATGTTCTGTCATTCATTCAATCGTATTTATTGTGCGCTTACTGTGTGCAGAGCACCGTACTAAGCGCTTGGGACGTACAAGTTGGCAACATATAGAGACGGTCTTTACCCAACAGCGGGCTGACAGTCTAGAAGGGGGAGACAGACAACAAAACAAAATGTATTAACAAAATAAAATAAATAGAATAAATATGTACAAATAAAATAATGTCAGTTGGGGTGCGGGTAGAGATTCTATAACGGTACAAGGAGCTAATATTGTCTGGAGTGTACCTGTATATATGTATATATGTTTGTACATATTTATTACTCTATTTATTTATTTTACTTGTACATATCTATTCTATTTATTTTATTTTGTTAATGTGTTTGGTTTTGTTCTCTGTCTCCCCCTTCTAGACTATGAGCCCACTGTTGGGTAGGGACCGTCTCTAGATGTTGCCAACTTGGACTTCCCAAGCACTTAGTACAGTGCTCTGCACACAGGAAGTGCTCAATAAATACGATTGATTGATTGATTGATTGATTGGAGTGATTTCCAGTTCTTTCATTTGGCACGTTATCTCTCATTTAGGGAAGGTACGATAAATGTAATTATATTTCAGTGAAAATAGGAAAGCAGTCAGAAGCAGCATGGCTCAGTGGAAAGAGCCCGGGCTTTGGAGTCAGAGGTCATGGGTTCGAATGCCGACTCTGCCACATGTCTGCTGTGTGACCTTGGGCAAGTCACTTAACTTCTCTGAGCCTCAGTTACCTCATCTGTAAAATGAGAATTAAGACTGTGAGCCCCACGTGGGACAACTTGATCCCATTGTATCCCCCCAGCGCTTAGAACAGTGCTTTGCACATTGTAAGCGCTTAACAAATGCCATCATTATTATTATTTGCAATAGCCAGCCTAGCCTTTGGGGCTGGTGCCCTGTGAGTAATTGAATTTGTACCGTCGTGAATTTCCGTTCTTTTCCATCCCCAGAAGCAGCTTATCCTAATGGAAGGAGCATGAGCGTGAGAGCCAGAGCTCGGTTCCAATCCCGGCTCTGGCACTTGCCTGCTGCGTGACCTTGGGCAAGTCATTTAACTTCCTCAGCGCCTCATCCGTAAAATGGGGATTCCGTGCCCGTTCATCCTCCTACTTAGACTGTGATCCCCAAGTGGGACAAGGACCGGGTCTGACGCTCGTACGCTTAGTACAGTGCTTGGCACTGAGTGAGCGCTTAACGAATGCCATTATTTTGATTACTCCACCTCAACAACGGACTGGTTTGGCATCCGGTGATCCCAACCGGATGGGATCATGGGGTGAGGATGCCCGGTATCGTGTATATCTATCCCAGCAAGCCCTCCGAGTCTATCTGGAGAGGCAGTATAGTTTAGAAGCCCCAACGGAAGCCCATAAACCCAAGGGCCCCGAGTTCTAATCCTGATGTCTTAGTTTCCTAATTGATCTAGTAACAGTAACATTTAGGAGGTGAGAAGCAGCATGGTCCAATGGATAGAGCACAGGCTTCGGAGGCAGAAGGACCTGGATTCTAATCCCGGCTCTTTTGCTTGTCTGCTGAGTGACTTCGGGCAAGACACGTAACTTCTCTGTGTCTCGGTTACCTCATCTGCAAAATGGGGAGTAATATCGCGAGCCCCATACGGGACACGGATTAGGTCCAACCTGATTAGCTTTTATCTCCCGCAGCACTTAGTACAGTGCCTGGCACATAATAAATACTTAACAAATACCATAAAAAAGAAGAAAAGAAAAATGAAAGGAGCACATACCATAATAATAATGATGGTATTTGTTAAGCGCTCACTATGTGCCAAGCACTGTTCTAAGCACTGCGGGGATACAAGGTGATCAGGTCGTCCCACGTGGGGCTCACAATCTTCATCCCCATTTTACAGATGAGGTAACTGAGGCCCAGAGAAGTGAAGTGACTTGCACAAAGTCACACAGCTGACATTTGGCAGAGCCGGGATTTGAACCCCTGACCTCTGACTCCAATGCCCGGGCTCCTTCCACTGAGCCACGCTGCTTCTCATAATAATGATGGCATTTAATAAGCGCTTACTATGTGCAAAGCACTGTTCTAAGCCCTGGGGAGGTTACAAGGTGATCAGGTTGTCTCACGGGGGGCTCACAGTCATAACCCCCATTTTCCAGATGAGGGAACTGAGGCCCAGAGAAGTGAAGTGACTTTCCCAAAGTCACACAGCTGACAATTGGCAGAGCTGGGATTTGAACCCATGACCTCTGACTCCGAAGCCCGGGCTCTTTCCACTGAGCCACGCTGCTTCTCATAATAAGAAGGGATCCTAAAACAAAGATATCACCTATGGCCCCAGGACTTAGTAGAGTGCCTCCCACATAGTAGACACTCTTCCTCCCTTCAAAGCCCTACTGAGAGCTCACCTCCTCCAGGAGGCCTTCCCAGACTGAGCCCCCTTTTTCCTCTCCTCCTCCCCATCCCCTCCCACCTCCTTCCCCTCCCCACCGCACCTGTATATATGTTTGTACAGATTTATTACTCTATTTATATTACTTTTACATATTTACTATTCTATTTATTTTGTTAATATTGGGCATCTAGCTTTATTTCTATTTATTCTGATGATTTGACACCTGTCCACATGTTTTGTTTTGTTGTCTGTCTCCCCCTTCTAGACTGTGAGCCCCTCGTCGGATAGGGACCGTCTCTATATGTTGCCGACTTGTACTTCCCAAGCACTTAGTCCAGTGCTCTGCATGCAGTAAGCGCTCAATAAATACGATTGAATGAATGAATGAATGTTAATGATGTGCATCTAGCTTAATTTATATTTATACTGATGACTTGACACCTGTCCACATTTTGTGTTTTGTTGTCTGCCTCCCCCTTCTAGACTGTGAGCCCGTCGTCGGGTAGGGACCGTCTCTATATGTTGCCGACTTGTACGTGCTTAGTATAGTGCTCTACACACAGTAAGCGCTCAATAAATACGATTGAATGAATGAATGAATGTTAATGATGTGCATCTAGCTTAATTTGTATTTATACAGATGACTTGACATCTGTCCACATGTTTTGTTTCGTTCTCTGCCTCCCCCTTCTAGACTGTGAGCCCGCTGTTGAGTAGGGACCATCTCTAGATGTTGCCGACTTGTACTTCCCAAGCGCTTAGTCCAGTGCTCTGCACACATTAAGTGCTCAATAAATACCATTGAATGAATGAATAGTAAGCGCTTAACAAATACCTTTTAAAAAAAGCCAGGCAACGACCCTCAGGAGAGGATCCAAAATGGACAACCTAAGCTAGAGGGAAACTGAAATGCGTCTGCCACTCCAATCAATCAATCGTATTTATTGAGCGCTTACTGTGTGCAGAGCACTGTACTAAGCGCTTGGGAAGTCCAAGTTGGCAACATCTAGAGACGGTCCCTACCCAACAGCGGGCTCACAGTCTAGAAGGGGGGAGACAGACAACAGAACAAAACATATTAACAAAATAAAATACATAGAATAGATGTGTACAAGTAAAATAAATAAATAAATAGAGTAATAGAGTAACTCCACCGCCCTAGATCTCTCCCCTCGCTCTATATTTAGCAGTGCCATCTTCCTCGGCTAGGTAATGCAGTGCATTTAAAGAGTGCACCTTTCATCCAGAGCTTTCCAAACTCATTACAGGCAGCTGATCATTATGCCTCATTACCTCCCTAAGAGGTCCGGGTGGCTACAGTAAATACTATTAGCCCCATTCTATGAGAAATGACACCGGCCCTGGCTGGCTCAAGGTCTCTTGGCAAGGAAGGGGGAAAAAGGGGGCCTCGGGACAGACTCAGAAGCAGCTTGGCCTAGCAACATTATTTCATTCATTCAATCGTATTTATTGAGCGCTTACTGTGTGCAGAGCGCTGTACTAAGCGCTTGGGAAGTACAAGTTGGCAACATATAGAGACGGTCCCTACCCAACAGCGGGCTCACAGTCTAGAAGGGGAGGCAGAGAACAAAACAAAACATATTAACAAAATAAAATAAATAGAATAAATGTGTACAAATAAAAAAAAATAAATGAATAGAGTAATTCATTCATTCATTCATTCCATCGTATTTATTGAGTGCTTACTGTGTGCAGAGCACTGTACTAAGCACTTGGGAAGTACAAGTTGGCAACATATAGAGACAGTCCCTACCCAACAGCGGGCTCACAGTCGAGAAGGGGGAGGCAGAGAACAAAACAAAACATATTAACAAAATAAAATAAATAGAATAAATGTGTACAAATAAAAAAATAAATAGAGTAATTCATTCATTCCATCGTATTTATTGAACGTTTACTGTGTGCAGAGCACTGTACTAAGCGCTTCGGAAGTACAAGTTGGCAACATATAGAGACGGTCCAAGAGCACAGGCCTGGGAGTAGGAGGACCTACTCATTAAATTGTATTTATTGAGCGCTTACTGTGTGCAGAGCACTGTTCTAAGGCCTTGGGAGAGTACAGTATAACAACAAACAGTGCTCTGCACACAGTAAGCACTCAATAAATACCATGGATTGATTGATTTGTTCTCTAACCTGTAGGGCTGCTCATATTCACCCAAGTCACTGCTTTCTTCCAGGAAAAGACCCTTTGACCTGGAGAATATCGGGTTCCTTTTGGATTTGGGAACCATACCACTTCTGGGTTGGATACTTCCTCCCTTCAAAGCCCTACTGAGAGCTCACGTCCTCCAGGAGGCCTTCCTAGACTGAGCCCCCTCCTTTCATTCATTCAGTTGTATTTATTGAGCGCTTACTGTGTGCAGAGCACTGGACTAAGCGCTTGGGAAGTACAAGTTGGCAACATATAGAGACGGTCAATCAGTCAATCAATCAATCGTATTTATTGAGTGCTTACTCTGTGCAGAGCACTGTACTAAGTGCTTGGGAAGTACAAGTTGGCAACATATAGAGACGGTCCCTACCCAACAGCAGGCTCACAGTCTAGAAGGGGGAGATAGAGAACAAAACAAAACATATTAACAAAATCAAATAAATAGAATAGATATGTACAAGTCAAATAAATAGAGTAATAAATCTGTACAAACATATATCCATATATACAGGAGCTGTGGGGAACGGAAGGAGGCAAGGCGGAGGGATGGAGAGGGGCAGGAGGGGGAGAGGAAAGAGGGGGCTCAGTCTGGGAAGGCCTCCTGGAGGAGGTGAGCTCTCAGTAGGGCTTTGTAGGGAGGAAGAGAGCTAGCTTGCTTGAATGAATGAATGAATAAGGTTTTGAAGGAGGGGCGAGTCACTGTCCGTCAGATATGAAGAGGAAGGGTGTTCATTCATTCATTCATTCAATTGTATTTATTCATTCATTCATTCAATCGTATTTATTGAGCGCTTACTGTGTGCAGAGCACTGTACTAAGTGCTTGGGAAGTACAGGTTGCCAACATCTAGAGACGGTCCCTACCCAACAGCGGGCTCACAGTCTAGAAGGGGGAGACAGACAACAAAACAAAACATATTAACAAAATAAAATGAATAGAATAAATGTGTACAAATAAATAAATAGAGTAATTCATTCATTCATTCATTCCATCGTATTTATTGAGTGCTTACTGTGTGCAGAGCACTGTACTAAGCGCTTGGGAAGTACAGGTTGGCGACATCTAGAGACAGTCCCTACCCAACAGCAGGCTCACAGTCTAGAAGGGGGAGACAGAGAACGAAACAAAACATATTAACAAAATAAAATAAATAGAATATGTACAAGTCAAATAGAGTAATAAATCCGTACAAACATATATACATATATACAGGTGCTGTGGGGAAGGGAAGGAAGTAAAGCGGAGGGGATGGAGGGGGGAAGGAGGGGGAGAGGAAGGAGGCACAGAAAAGTGACTTGCCCAAAGTCACCCAGCTGACCAGTGGCAGAGCGGGGATTAGAACCCATGACTTCTGACTCCCAAGCCCGGGCTCTTTCCATTAAGTCACCCTGCTTCTCAAATAAATAGTGAGTGAGGATTAGAACTCGGGCCCTCTGACTCCCAGACCTATACCTATACCCATTGTCAGCTGTCAGCTGTGTGACTATGGGCAAGTCACTTCAATCAATCAATCGTATTTATTGAGCACTTACTGTGTGCAGAGCACTGTACTAAGCGCTTGGGAAGTACACGTTGGCAACATAGAGAGACGGTCCCTACCCAACAGCGGGCTCACAGTCTAGATGGGGGAGACAGAGAACAAAACAAAACATATTAACAAAATAAAATAAATAGACTGTGTACAAGTAAAATAAATAAATAAATGGAGTAATAAATCCGTACAAACATATATACATATATACAGGTGCTGTGGGGAAGGGAAGGAAGTAAGGCGGAGGGGGGGAGGGGGGGGGAGAGGAAGGAGGCACAGAGAAGTGACTTGCCCAAAGTCACCCAGCTGACCAGTGGCAGAGTGGGGATTAGAACCCATGACCTCTGACTCCCAAGCCCGTGCTCTTTCCAGTAAGTCACGCTGCTTCTCAAATAAATAGTGAGTGGGGATTAGAACTTGGGCCCTCTGACTCCCAGACCTATACCTATACCCATTGTCAGCTGTCAGCTGTGTGACTATGGGCAAATCACTTCAATCAATCAATCAATCAATTGTATTTATTGAGCGCTTACTGTGTGCAGAGCACTGTACTAAGCGCTTGGAAAGTACAAGTTGGCAACATAGAGAGACAGTCCCTACCCAACAGTGGGCTCACAGTTTAGAAGGGGGGAGACAGAGAACAAAACAAAACATATTAACAAAATAAAATAAATAGACTATGTACAAGTCAAATAAATAAATAAATGGAGTAATAAATCCGTACAAACATAAATACATAGATACAGGTGCTGTGGGGAAGGGAAGGAAGTAAGGCGGAGGGGATGGAGGGGGGAGGAGGGGGAGAGGAAGGAGGCGCAGGGAAGTGAGTTGCCCAAAGTCACCCAGCTGACCAGTGGCAGAGTGGGGATTAGAACCCATGACCTCTGACTCCCAAGCCCGGGCTCTTTCCACTAAGTCACCCTGCTTCTCAAATAAATAGTGAGTGGGGATTAGAACTTGGGCCCTCTGACTCCCAGACCTATACCTATACCCATTGTCAGCTGTCAGCTGTGTGACTATGGGCAAGACACTTCAATCAATCAATCAATCAATCAATCGTATTTATTGAGCGTTTACTGTGTGCAGAGCACTGTACTAAGCGCTTGGGAAGTACAAGTTGGTAACATAGAGAGACAGTCCCTACCCAACAGCGGGCTCCCAGTCTAGAAGTGGGTGACAGAGAACAATACAAAGCATATTAACAAAATAAAATAAATAGAATATGTACAAGTGAAATAAATAAATAAATGGAGTAATAAATCCGTACAAACATATATACATATATACAGGTGCTGTGGGGAAGGGAAAGAAGGAAGGCAGAGGGGATGGAGGGGAGACGAGGGGGAGAGGAAGGAGGTGCAGAGAAGTGACTTGCCCAAAGTCACACAGCTGACCAGTGGCAGAGTGGGGATTAGAACCCATGACCTCTGACTCCCAAGCCCGGGTTCTTTCCACTAAGTCACCCTGCTTCTCAAATAAATAGTGAGTGGGCATTAGAACTCGGGCCATCTGACTCCCAGACCTACACCTATATCTATTGTCAGCTGTGTGACTATGGGCAAGTCACTTCAATCAATCAATCAATCAATCAATCAATCGTATTTATTGAGCGCTTACTGTGTTCAGAGCACTGTACTAAGCGCTTGGGAAGTACAAGTTGGCAACATATAGAGACAGTCCCTACCCAACAGTGGGCTCACAGTCTAGAAGGGGGATGACAGAGAACAAAACCAAACATATTAACAAAATAAAATAAATAGAATATGTACAAGTAAAATAAATAGAGTAATAAATCCGTACAAACATATATACATATATACAGGTGCTGCGGGGAAGGGAAGGAAGTAAGGCAGAGGGGATGGAGCAGGGAGAAGGGGGAGAGGAAGGAGGCACAGAGAAGTGACTTGCCCAAAGTCACCCAGCTGACCAGTGGCAGAGCGGGGATCAGAACCCATGACCTTTGACTTCCAAGCCCGTGCTCTTTCCACTAAGTCACGCTGCTTCTCAAATAAATAGTGAGTGGGGATTAGAACTCGGGCCCTCTGACTCCCAGACCTATACCCATACCCATTGTCAGCTGTCAGCTGTGTGACTATGGGCAAGTCACTTCAATCAATCAATCAATCAATCAATCGTATTTATTGAGCACTTACTGTGTGCAGAGCACTGTACTAAGCGCTTGGGAAGTACACGTTGGCAACATAGAGAGACAGTCCCTACCCAACAGCAGGCTCACAGTCTAGAAGGGGGAGACAGAGAACATAACAAAACATATTAACAAAATAAAATAAATAGAATATGTACAAGTAAAATAAATAAATAAATGGAGTAATAAATCCATACAAACATATATGCATATATACAGGTGCTGTGGAGAAGGGAAGGAAGTAAGGCAGAGGGGATGGAGGGGGGGAGGAGGGGGAGAGGACGAGGCGCAGAGAAGTGACTTGCCCAAAGTCACACAGCTGACCGGTGGCAGAGCGGGGATTAGAACCCATGACCTCTGACTCCCAAGCCCGTGCTCTTTCCACTAAGTCACGCTGCTTCTCAAATAAATAGTTAGTGGGGATTAGAACTCGGGCCCTCTGACTCCCAGACCTATACCTATACCCATTGTCAGCTGTCATCTGTGTGACTATGGGCAAGTCACTTGAATCAATCAATCAATCAATCAATCGTATTTATTGAGCGCTTACTGTGTGCAGAGCACTGTACTAAGCGCTTGGGAAGTACAAGTTGGCAACATAGAGAGACAGTCCCTACCCAACAGTGGGCTCACAGTCTAGAAGGGGGGGAGACAGAAAACAAAACAATACATATTAACAAAATAAATTAAATAGAATATGTACAAGTCAAATAAATAAATAGAGTAATAAATCCATACAAACATATATACATATATACAGGTGCTGCGGGGAAGGGAAGGAAGTAAGGCGGAGGCGATGGAGAGGGGGGAGGAGGGGGAGAGGACGGAGGCACAGGGAAGTGACTTGCCCAAAGTCACATAGCTGACCAGTGGCAGAGCGGGGATTAGAACCCATGACCTCTGACTCCCAAGCCCATGCTCTTTCCACTAAGTCACGCTGCTTCTCAAATAAATAGTTAGTGGGGATTAGAACTCGGGCCCTCTGACTCCCAGACCTATACCTATACCCATTGTCAGCTGTCATCTGTGTGACTATGGGCAAGTCACTTGAATCAATCAATCAATCAATCGTATTTATTGAGCGCTTACTGTGTGCAGAGCACTGTACTAAGCGCTTGGGAAGTACAAGTTGGCAACATAGAGAGAAAGTCCATACCCAACAGCTGGCTCATAGTCTAGAAAGGGGAGACAGAGAACAAAACAAAACATAATAACAAAATAAAATAAATAGACTATGTACAAGTAAAATAAATAAATAAATGGAGTAATAAATCCGTACAAACATATGTACATATATACAGGTGCTGTGGGGAAGGGAAGTAAGTAAGGTGGAGGGGATGGAGAGGAGGGAGGAGGGGGAGAGGAAGGAGGCGCGGAGAAGTGACTTGCCCAAAGTCACAAAGCTGACCAGTGGCAGAGCGGGGATTAGAACCCATGACCTCTGACTCCCAAGCCCATGCTCTTTCCACTAAGTCACGCTGCTTCTCAAATAAATAGTGAGTGGGGATTAGAACTCGGGCCCTCTGACTCCCAGACCTATACATATACCTATTGTCAGCTGTCAGCTCTGTGACTATGGGCAAGTCACTTCAATCAATCAATCAATCGTATTTATTGAGTGCTTACTGTGTTCAGAGCACTGTACTAAGCGCTTGGGAAGTACAAGTTGGCAACATAGAGAGACAGTCCCTACCCAACAGTGGGCTCATGGTCTAGAAGGGGGAGACAGAGAACAAAACCAAACATATTAACAAAATAAAATAAATAGAATATGTACAAGTAAAATAAATAAATAAATGGAGTAATAAATCCGTACAAACATATATACATATATACAGATGCTGTGGGGAAGGGAAGGAAGTAAGGCGGAGGGGATGGAAAGGGGTGAGGAGGGGCAGAGGAAGGAGGCGCAGAGAAGTGAGTTGCCCAAAGTCACACAGCTGACCAGTGGCAGAGCGGGCATTAGAACCCATGACCTCTGACTCCCAAGCCCGTGCTCTTTCCAATAAGTTACGCTGCTTCTCAAATAAATAGTGAGTGGGGATTAGAACTCGGGCCCTCTGACTCCCAGACCTATAACTATACCCATTGTCAGCTGTCAGCTGTGTGACTATGGGCAAGTCACTTCAATCAATCAATCATATTTATTGAGCGCTTACTGTGTGCAGAGCACTGTACTAAGTGCTTGGGAAGTACAAGTTGGCAACATAGAGACACAGTCCCTACCCAACAGTGGGCTCACAGTCTAGAAGGGGGAGACAGAGAACAAAACAAAACATATTAACAAAATAAAATAAATAGAATATGTACAAGTCAAATAAATAAGAGTAATAAATCCGTACAAACATATATACAGGTGCTGTGGGGTAGGGAAGGAAGTAAGCCGGAGGGGATGGAGAGGAGGGAGGAGGGGGAGAGGAAGGAGGCTCAGGGAAGTGACTTGCCCAAAGTCACACAGCTGACCAGTGGCAGAGCGGGATTAGAACCCATGACCTCTGACTTCCAAGCCCATGCTCTTTCCACTGTCACGCTGCTTCTCAAATAAATAGTGAGTGGGGATTAGAACTCGGGCCCTCTGACTCCCAGACCTATACCTATACCCATTGTCAGCTGTCAGCTGTGTGACTGTGGGCAAGTCACTTCAATCAATCAATCAATCAATCAATCGTATTTATTGAGTGCTTACTGTGTGCAGAGCACTGTACTAAGCGCTTCGGAAGTACAAGTTGGCCACATATAGAGACGGTCCCTACCCAACAGCGGGCTCACAGTCTAGAAGGGGGAGACGGAGAACAAAAAACATATTAACAAAATAAAATAAATGGACTATGTACAAGTAAAATAAATAAATAAATGGAGTAATAAATCTGTACAAACATATATACAGGTGCTGTGGAGAAGGGAAGGAAGTATGGCGGAGGGGATGGAGAGGGGCGAGGAGGGGAGAGGAAGGAGGCGCAGGGAAGTGACTTGCCCAAAGTCACACAGCTGACCAGTGGCAGAGTGGAGATTAGAACCCATGACCTCTGACTCCCTGGCCCATGCTCTTTCCACTAAGTCACCCTGCTTCTCAAATAAATAGTGAGTGGGGATTAGAACTCGGGCCCTCTGACTCCCAGACCTGTACCTATACCCATTGTCAGCTGTCAGCTGTGTGACTGTGGGCAAGTCACTTCAATCAATCAATCAATCAATCAATCAATTGTATTTATTGAGCACTTACTGTGTGCAGCGCACTGTACTAAGTGCTTGGGAAGTACAAGTTGGCAACATAGAGAGACAGTCCCTACCCAACAGTGGGCTCACGGTCTAGAAGGGGGAGACAGAGAATAAAACCAAACATATTAACAAAATAAAATAGAGTATGTACAAGTCAAGTAAATAAATAAATGGAGTAATAAATCCGTACAAACATATATACATATATACAGGTGCTGTGGGGAAGGGAAGGAAGTAAGGTGGAGGGGATGGAGGGGGGAGGAGGGGGAGAGGAAGGAGGTGCAGAGAAGTGACTTGCCCAACGTCACACAGCTGACCAGTGGCAGAGCGGGGATTAGAACCCATGACCTCTGACTCCCAAGCCCGTACTCTTTCCACTAAGTCACCCTGCTTCTCAAATAAATAGTGAGTGGGGATTAGAACTCGGGCCCTCTGACTGCCAGACCTATACCTATACCCATTGTCAGCTGTCAGCTGTGTGACTGTTGGCAAGTCACTTCACTTCTCTGGACCTCAGTTCCCTCAGCTGTCAAATGGGGATGAAGACAGTGAGCCCCCCGTGGGACACCCTGATCACCTTGTAACCTCCCCAGCGCTTAGAACAGTGCTTTGCACATAGTAAGTGCTTAAGAAATGCCATCATTATTATTTGACAAAGACCCATCTTTCAATGCATACGATAGGGCTTCGGACTGTTCTACATCCCAACAAACAACTGGGGGTCAATTGCAGAGGCTACCAACTCTGTTATAATGTACTCTCCCGAGCGCTTAGTACAGTGTTCCGCACACAGTAAACACTCAATAAATGCAATTGATCTATCGATTGATTGACTGAGAGATGCTTACTGTGTGCAGAGCACTGGACTAAGCGCTTGGGAAGTCCAAGTCGGCAACGTATAGAGACGGTCCCTCCCCGACAGCGGGCTCACAGTCTAGAAGGGGGAGACAGACAACAAAACATATTAACAAAATAAAATAAATGGAATAGTAAATATGTACAATTTTGTACATATATGTAGAAATACCTGTTCTATTTAGACTGTGAGCCCCCTTTGGGACTTGATTATCTCGTATCTGCCCCAGCACTTAATACAGTGCTTGGCACATAGTAAGAGTTTAACAAATACCACAATTATTATTATTATTATTATTATTATTATTATTATTATACGACAGGCACTGTATTGACCACTGAGGTAGTTTACAAGATAAGTTTCAAGATAAGAGACAGGATGTGGGCGAGAGGTTGGCGGTGAGATAGATGAGATCAAGTTAAAGTGAGAAGGGTAGCATTAGAGAAGCAGGAGGAGGAGGAGGAGGAGGAGGAAGAAAAGTAATTGTAGCATTTATTGAACACGCTCTTGGTGTGGTGCACTGTACAGGATGCTTACGGAAGTATAGAAATGGGACAGGGACTGTGTTGGCTTGTATCCACCTGATTTGCTTCTATCCACCCCAGTGCTTAATAATAATAATAATAATAATGGCATTTATTAAGTGCTTACTATGTGCAAAGCACTGTTCTAAGCGCTGGGGAGGTTACAAGGTGATCAGGTTGTCCCACGGGGGGCTCACAGTCTTAATCCCCATTTTCCAGATGAGGTCACTGAGGCCCAGAAAAGTGAAGTGACTTGCCCGAAGTCACACAGCGGACAATTGGTGGGGCCGGGATTTGAACCCATGACCTCTGATTTCCAAAGCCCGGGCTTTTTCCACTGAGCCACGCTGCTTCTCTTACGATGTCGGCGCGAAGGTCGGCGGCGAGGCACATGAGATCGTGTTAAAGTGAGAAGGGTAGAATTAGTGAAGCAGGAGGAGGAGGAGGGAAAGTAATTGTAGCATTTCATTCATTCAATCCTATTTATTCATTCATTCATTCCATCATATTTATTGAGCGCTTACTGTGTGCAGAGCACTGTACTAAGCGCTTGGGAAGTACAATTCAGCAACAGATAGAGACAATCCCTACCCAACAGTGGGCTCACAGTCTAGAAGATATCTAGAAGATTCCTTCACACCCTTGGGTTCCGTGATTAAGGCCTCTCACGTTCTCCAAGCAGGGAAACCCGTTTTTAATCTTGCTTCTAATCTTTCTTTCATTTAACCTTACTTTAAACATTTCTATCATTCTCTTTTGGTTCCTCCAAATAGTCCATATCGCGCTTCAGCTTTGGGGTTCCTCAGAGAACTACATTCCCAGATAGAGAGCACTGTACTAAGCGCTTGGGAAGTCCAAGTTGGCAGCATATAGAGCCGGTCCCTATTGAACACGCTCTTGGTGCGGTGCACTGTACAGGACACTTATGGATGTATAGAATGGGACAGGGACTGTGTCCACCTCAGCGCTTAGTACAGGGCCTGGCACATAGTAAGCGCTTAACAATTCCCATAATTATTATTGTTGTTGTTAGAATGTAGAAATGAGAAGTTACCTCCCCACTGGTACCTCTCACACTAATGGGAAGGCCACAGAGAAATTTTGATCTGAGTAGTCCAAAAGGGAGGAACTTCTAAATGATAATAATAAGGGTTCATTCATTCATTCAATTATATTTATTGAGTGCTTACTGTGTGCAGAGCACTGTACTAAGCGCTTGGGAAGTACAAGTTGGCAACATATCGAGACGGTCCTTACCCAACTTCTAGACTGTGAGCCCACTGTTGGGTAGGGACCATCTCTATATGTTGCCGACTTGGACTTCCCAAGCGCTTAGTACAGTGCTCTGCACACAGTAAGTGCTCAATAAATACGATTGAATGAATGAATGAATGAACAGCGGGCTCACAGGTTCAAGTTCAAGTGCAAAGGTGACGCAGAAGGGAGTGGGAGAAGAGGACATCAGGGCTTAGTCGGGGAAGGCCCCTTGGAGATGTGCTTTCAATAAGGCTTTGAAGGTAGGAAAGCGGGAAAGGCTGGCAGATACGAAGATTTCCTCCTAGGAGATTTCTGTTTTTCCTCAGAATTTCTCAGCGCTTTGCAATAAGGAAATTTTGATCCTGAGGAAAAAGGGAAGGACTCCCCCATGTGTACTTGTTTCCTTGAGATAGCAAGAAGGAGGAACCCAGTGTAAGTGTCAGGTTCTCTGGCAACTTGTACGCTGATGATAAAGTAGCAAGAGCAGCTTTGAGCACCACAGATAGCAGCGGCCTCGGGGCTGGAGCCGACCACCCACAGGAAGTGTCCTTTTGTCAAAAGAAGCAAATTTGCACAAATCCTGCATCGGAAAAAACGAACCAGATCCATTTCCCATCAGCTATCTCATTGACACATCCCGTGGACGCAGCGTGGCTCAATGGAAAGAGCCCGGGCTTGGGAGTCAAAGGTCATGGGTTCAAATCCCCGCTCTGCCTATTGTCAACTGTGTGGTCTTGGGCAAGTCACTTAACTTCTCTGGGCCTGTTACCTCATCTGTAAAATGGGGATTAGGACTGTGAGCCCCCCGTGGGACAGCCTGATCACCTTTTTTTTAAAATGGCATTTATTAAGCACTTACTATGTGCAAAGCACTGTTCTAAGCATTGGGGAGGTTACAAGGTGAAATGGGAATTAAGGCTGTGAGCCCCCCGTGGGACAACCTCCTCCTCCCCCTCCCCATCCGCCCTGCCTTACCTCCTTCCCCTCCCCACAGCACCTGTATATATGTATATATGTTTGTACGGATTTATTACTCTATTTATTTTACTTGTACATATTTATTCTATTTATTTTATTTTGTTAATATGTTTTGTTTTGTTGTCTGTCTCCCCCTTCTAGACTGTGAGCCCGCTGTTGGGTAGGGACCGTCTCTATATGTTGCCAACGTGTACTTCCCAAGCTCTTAGTACGGTGCTCTGCACACAGTAAGCGCTCAATAAATACGATTGATTGATTGATTGAAGTGACTTGCCCACAGTCACACAGCTGACAGCTGACAATGGGTATAGGTATAGGTCTGGGAGTCAGAGGGCCCGAGTTCTAATCCCCACTCACTATTTATTTGAGAAGCAGCGTGACTTAGTGGATAGAGTATGGGCTTGGGAGTCAGAGGTCATGGGTTCTAATCCCCGCTCTGCAACTGGTCAGCTGGGTGACTTTGGGCAAGTCACTTCTCTGCGCCTCCTTCCTCTCCCCCTCCTCCCCCCTCTCCATCCCCTCCGCCTTACTTCCTTCCCTTCCCCACAGCACCTGTATATATGTATATATGTCTGTACGGATTTATTACTCCATTTATTTATTTTACTTGTACATATTCTATTTATTTAATTTTGTTAATATGTTTTGTTTTGTTCTCTGTCTCCCCCTTCTAGACTGTGAGCCCGCTGTTGGGTAGGGACTGTCTCTCTGTGTTGCCAACTTGTACTTCCCAAGCTCTTAGTACAGTGCTCTGCACACAGTAAGTGCTCAATAAATATGATTGATTGATTGATTGATTGAAGTGATTTGCCCATGGTCACACAGCTACCACAGTTCCTCCCAGCAACCCCCTCCCAGGCCTTTAAATCATTTGCAGAGCTTGTTCTGTAGAGAAGCAGCGTGGCTCAGTGGAAAGAGCCCGGGCTTTGGAGTCAGAGGTCATGAGTTCAAATCCCTGCTCCGCCAATTGCCAGCTGTGTGACTTTGGGCAAGTCACTTCACTTCTCTGTGCCTCAGTACCTCATCTGTAAAATGGGGATTAAGACTGTGAGCCCCATGTGGGACAACCTGAACACCTTGTAATCTCCCCAGTGCTTAGAACAGTGCTTTGCATATAGTAAGCACTTAATAAATGCCATTATTATTATTATTATTATTATTATTCCCTCCAAGTTCTCACCTCTCTCCACTGTTCTCTGAGAAGAGCCTGGCCCCAATGTGGAGGGTAAAGGGAGAATCCCGCTCAGCTTCTGCATGCCGTGTTCTTGTTAACGCATCCCAGACGGATTCTTGGTTTTTCAAAAGAGCAGTGCTGTGCTGCTGACTCATGTTCAGCTCATAGTTCATCATTTGTAGCTTTCAGTCTGAAAATTGCACTGAAGAGAAGGAGCGGGGAGATGCCCTCTTGACCGACTTATTGTGAGTATATATGTATATAGTATATGTGTATATATGTATATATACCTGTATATCACCTGTATATATGTATATATGTTTGTACATATTTATTACATATCTATCCTGTTTATTACATATCTATCCTGTTTATTTTATTTTGTTAGTATGTTTGGTTTTGTTCTCTGTCTCCCCCTTTTAGACTGTGAGCCCACTGTTGGGTAGGGACTGTCTCTATATGTTGCCAATTTGTACTTCCCAAGCGCTTAGTACAGTGCTCTGCACATAGTAAGCGCTCAATAAATACGATTGATGATGATGATGATGCTCTATTTATTTATTTTACTTGTGCATATCTATCCTATTTTATTTTGTTAATATGTTTGGTTTTGTTCTCTGTCTCCCCCTTCTAGACTGTGAGCCCACTGTTGGGTAGGGACTGTCTCTATATGTTGCCAACTTGGACTTCCCAAGCGCTTAGTCAGTGCTCTGCACACAGTGAGCGCTCAATAAATACGATTGATTGATTGATTTTCAAAAGAGCAATGCTGTGATGCTGACTCATGTTCAGCTCATAGTTCATCATTTGTAGCTTTCAGTCTGAAAATCGCGCTGAAAAGAAGGAGCGGGGAGATGCCCTCTTGACCGACTTATTGTGAGTATATATGTATATATGTGTATATATGTATATATACCTGTATATCACCTGTATATATGGATATATGTTTGTACATATTTATTACTCTATTTATTTTACTTGTACATATCTATTCGATTTATTTTATTTTGTTAATATGTTTGGTTTTGTTCTCTGTCTCCCCATTCTAGACTGTGAGCCCACTGTTGGGTAGGGACCGTCTCTATATGTTGCCAACTTGGACTTCCCAAGCACTTAGTACAGTGCTCAGCACACAGTAAGCGCTCAATAAATACGATTGATTGATTGATTGAGTAGCCTGCTGGAAGAGAATGGAGTTTGGCCACTGTGTTTGGCTCCGATGCCGATAAAAGTCAAAAGAAAATGAAACAGCATTGTAATGCCCTTTGGAGACGAGGGAAGTTCCTTAATGATCATGGTCATGGGTCATGGGTTCAAATCCCGGCTCCTCCAACTATCAGCAGCGTGGCTTTGGGTAAGTCACTTCTCTGTGCCTCAGTTACCTCATCTGTAAAATGGGGATTAAAACTGTGAACCCCCCGTGGGACAACCTCATCACCTTGTAACCTCCCCAGCGCTTAGAACAGTGCTGTGCACATAGTAAGTGCTTAACAAATACCGTCATTATTATTAATGATCATCAGTCAATCAGTGGTATTTCTTGAACGCTTACTGTGGGCAGAACACTGTACTAAGTGCGTGGAAGAGTAAAATACAACAGGATTAGCAGGCACGCTCCCTGCCCATAGCGAGCTTAAAGTCTAGATCATCACCCTAAGCAAGACGCATGTACTGAGCACTCCAGGGGGCTGTTCCATGTGCTGTAAGCCCAAATAAAGAATGGACCAAGCCCCTGTCCTCAAGCTGTTTTCAATCTTTTAGACGTGGCAAGAAAAACAAATTTAAAATCAACCCCAGACTGAGCCCCCTCCTCCCCCGCCGTACCTCCTTCCCCTCCCCACAGCACCTGTATATATATATTTGTACGTATTTATTACTCTATTTATTTATTTTATTTGTACATATTTATTCTATTTATCTTATTTTGTTAATATGTTTTGTTTTGTTCTCTGTCTCCCCCTTCTAGACTGTGAGCCCACTGTTGGGTAGGGACTGGCTCTAGATGTTGCCAACTTGGACTTTCCAAACGCTTAGTACTGTGCTCTGCACACAGTAAGGGCTCAATAAATACGATGAATAAATGAATGAATGATTGAATGAACCTACAGGGAGTCCTTGATTTGAGACATCACTAGTTAACACAAATAGCCCATACAGCATTTTCATGCATTCATTCATTCATTCAATCATATTTATTGAGCGCTTACCGTGTGCAGAGCACTGTACTAAGCGCTGGGGAAGTACAAGTTGGCAACATCTAGAGACGGTCCCTACCCCACAACGGGCTCACAGTCTAGAAGGGGGAGACAGACAACGAAACAAAACATGTGGACGGGTGTCAAGTTATCAGAATAAATAGAAGTAAAGCTAGATGCACATCACTGGCAAAATAAATAGAATAGTAAATATGTACAAGTAGAATAAATAGAGTAAAAAATCTGGACAAACATATATACAGGTGCTGTGGGGAGGGGAAGAAGGTAGGGCGGAGGGGATGGGGAGGGGGAGAGGAAAAAGGGGGCTGCATTTCTTAATGTTCACTGTGTCAGCTTTACAACACGGTGATTTTGACATTTTCAACACAAGCTTCCTTTATGACACTAGCTGGGGGGTAGGAAGGATAAGACACTTTCCCTTCCCGCCCCCAGAGAAATGGGGACATAATTTTATAGTTTCAAAGGAGGGATTAAATGGAGGGCTGTTTAAAGGAGGCATGAGGGGATAAGTGGGAAAGGCCCTGAGGACTGGGAAGAGGATGGAGAGATTTCCTGTTTGTATTGTTTTAATGGATTTGTTAAGCGTTTATTATGTGCCAGGCACTGTACTAACTGCTGAGGTAGATACGAGCTAATCAGGTTGGACTCGTCCGTGTCCCACATGAGACTCACCGTCTTAATCCCCATTTTCACAGATGAGGTAACAGAGGCGGAGAGAAGTTAAGTGACTTGTCCAAGCTGACACACACATCAAACAAGTGACAGGGATTAGAACCCAGCTCCTTCTGACTCCAAGGCCTGGGCTCTATATTGGGCAAGCCACTTAACTTCTCTGAGCCTCAGTTACCTCATCTGTAAAATGGGGGTTACGACTGTGAACCCCACATGGGACAACCTGATCACCTTGTATCCCCCCCCAGTGCTTAGAACAGTGCTTTGCACATAGTAAGCGCTTAACAAATGCCATTATTATATTATTTTCCACTAAACCACACTGCTTCTCTCCAAAAAGAGTCACCAGGGAGGGTTGACATGTCCGGCTTACTTCTAACGAAATTAAAGTTAGCTATCCTAACGCAGAGCCTTTCTGACTCAATATAAATACATTAATGCAGCTGTATTACTCATCTCTAATTGACTGAGTCCACAATTCTGAGTAATTTTCATAAAAATAAGATAGCCAAGCTTGGTTCAGGAACCAATTTCCCGATTTTAAACATTATTCCCGTGAGAAGACTGGTTCCAACTTACAATGTTTCTACTTAAGGCTTAGTTTTCAGGAGCAAAAAAAATGTTGTAACTAGACTGTGAGCCCATTGTTGGGTAGGGACCGTCTCTATATGTTGCCAACTTGTACTTCCCAAGCACTTAGTACAGTGCTCTGCACACAGTAAGCGCTCAATAAATACGATTGATTGATTGTAATTTTGAGGGCACTTGTGTATGACTATTTCAAGAGTGAGCTGTAGGAAAATGGGAAACCCTCCTGAAAGACGTGAGTCGCAAACAGCGATGTGAAGGAAGGAGAGGGGAAACTCACAGTGGGCAGGGAACGTGTCTACCCACGCTGTTGCCTCGTACTCTTTCAAACGTGTAGTACAGTGCCCTGCCCAAAGTAAGCGCTTAATAGATACGGTTGATGACGAAGCGGAATGGCAAAGAGCAGCGGAATCAGGCAAAGTTTTGGAGGACGAAGAAGGGCCAAGGAGACAAGTGCGGCTGGAATGGAGAGTCCGGGCTGGAGTGAAAGTCACCAGAAGTCCTGCATCGGGTGGGATGGTTACAAGAGGTCATAGGTTCGAATCCCGGCTCCGCCACATATCTGCTGTGTGACCTTGGGCAAGTCACTTCACTTCTCTGAGCCTCAGTTCCCTCATCTGGAAAATGGGGGTGAAGACTGTTAGCCCCACGTGGGACAACCTGATCACCTTGTATCCCCCCTCAGCGCTTAGAACAGTGCTTTGCACATAGTAAGCGCTCAATAATATTTGCTGTTCTCTGTCTCCCCCTTCTAGACTGTGAGCCCGCTGTTGGGTAGGGACCGTCTCTATATGTTGCCAACTTGGACTTCCCAAGCGCTTAGTACAGTGCTCTGCACACGGTAAGCGCTCAATAAATACGATTGAATGAAGGAATGAATGAATGAATAGTGGCCTCTCCCCCCTCTGTAGCCACTATTTCTCCAGCAGCTCAACTGTTTCTTCTGGACCAAGAACAGGAGTTTCTGACAAGGCTAGAAATATATAGTCTGACTCCCAAAGTAACAATTATCTACGCACTCTGTCTTTGTTCCTTCTGTCCTTTCCGCTCACTTATCTTTCCCCATGTCTCCATTCTTTTTTTCTTCCTCCCTTTCATTCATTCAGTCGTATTTATTGAGCGCTTGCTGTTCATTCATTCATTCATTCAATCATATTCATTGAGCGCTTCCTGTGTGCAGAGCACTGTACTAAGCGCTTGGGAAGTACAAGTCAGCAGCATATAGAGACGGTCCCTACCCAACAACGGGCTCACAGTCTAGAAGGGCGAGACAGATGACAAAACAAAACAAGCACTGGCTCTTTATTTTGCTTGTACATTTCTATCCTATTTATTTTATTTTGTTGGTATGTTTGGTTTTGTTCTCTGTCTCCCCCTTTTAGACTGTGAGCCCACTGTTGGGTAGGGACTGTCTCTATGTGTTGCCAATTTGTTCTTCCCAAGCGCTTAGTACAGTGCTCTGCACATAGTAAGTGCTCAATAAATACGATTGATTGATTGATTGATTGATTGAACTAAGCACCCAGATTCTTCTGCAATATTTCATCTTTGTCACTGACGGAGTCCATAAGTGTGAGGAAAGAGCTTTTTTTTGGAGATATTCCATTACCTCACGTCTTGTTTGTAAAAATCACAACCTCAGAATATGGAATCTGCACAACTTCATACCCAAGTAATTGAAGATGTCCCTGTTTAATGGCTTCTTTTCCTATTACTCTATTTATTAATTGTATTTGTACCTATTTATTCTATTTTGTTGATATGTTTTGTTTTGTTGTCTGTCTCCCCCTTCTAGACTGTGAGCCCGCTGTTGGGTAGGGACCGTCTCTAGATGATGCCAACTTGGACTTCCCAAGCGCTTAGTACAGTGCTCTGCACACGGGAAGCGCTCAATAAATACGATTGGATAAATGAATGCTCTGCACACAGTAAGTGCTCAATAAATACGATTGAATGAATGAATGTATTTTATTTGGTTTATATATTTTGTTGTCTGTCTCCCCCTTCTAGACTGTGAGCCCACTGTTGGGTAGGGACCGTCTCTAGATGTTGCCAACTTGTACTTCCCAAGCGCTTAGTCCAGTGCTCTGCACACAGGAAGCGCTCAATAAATACGATTGAATGAATGAATGTATTTTATTTGGTTTATATGTTTTGTTGTCTGTCTCCCCCTTCTAGACTGTGAGCCCGCTGTTGGGTAGGGACTGTCTCTAGATGTTGCCAACTTGGACTTCCCAAGTGCTTAGTCCAGTGCTCTACACACAGTAAGTGCTCAATAAATACGATTGAATGAATGAATGCTCTGCACACAGTAAGCGCTCAATAAATACGATTGGATGAATGAATGTATTTTATTTGGTTTATATGTTTTGTTGTCTCTCTCCCCCTTCTAGACTGTGAGCCCGCTGTTGGGTAGGGACCGTCTCTAGATGTTGCCAACTTGGACTTCCCAAGCGCTTAGTCCAGTGCTCTGCACACAGTAAGTGCTCAATAAATACGATTGAATGAATGAATGCTCTGCACACAGTAAGCGCTCAATAAATACGATTGGATGAATGAATATATTTTATTTGGTTTATATGTTTTGTTGTCTCTCTCCCCCTTCTAGACTGTGAGCCCGCTGTTGGGTAGGGACCGTCTCTAGATGTTGCCAACTTGGACTTCCCAAGCGCTTAGTACAGTGCTCTGCACATAGGAAGCACTCAATAAATACGATTGGATGATTGAATGAATGCTTCGCACCCAGTAAGCGCTCAATAAATACGATTGAATGAATGTATTTTATTTGGTTTATATGTTTTGTTGTCTGTCGCCCCCTTCTAGACTGTGAGCCCGCTGTTGGGTAGGGACCGTCTCTAGATGTTGCCAACTTGGACTTCCCAAGCGCTTAGTACAGTGCTCTGTGCACAGGAAGCGCTCAATAAATATGATTAGATGAATGAATGAATGCTCTGCACACAGTAAGCGCTCAGTAAAAACGATTGAATGAATGTATTTTATTTGGTTTATATGTTTTGTTGTCTGTCTCCCCCTTCTAGACTGTGAGCCCGCTGTTGGGTAGGGACCGTCTCTAGATGTTGCCAACTTGGACTTCCCAAGCGCTTAGTACAGTGCTCTGCACATAGGAAGCGCTCAATAAATACGATTGAATGAATAAATAAATGCTCCGCACACAGTAAGCGCTCAATAAATACGATTGAATGAATGTATTTTATTTGGTTTACATGTTTTGTTGTCTGTCTCCCCCTTCTAGACTGTGAGCCCGCTGTTGGGTAGGGACCGTCTCTAGATGTTGCCAACTTGGACTTCCCAAGCGCTTAGTACAGTGCTCTGTGCACAGGAAGCGCTCAATAAATATGATTAGATGAATGAATGAATGCTCTGCACACAGTAAGCGCTCAGTAAAAACGATTGAATGAATGTATTTTATTTGGTTTATATGTTTTGTTGTCTGTCTCCCCCTTCTAGACTGTGAGCCCGCTGTTGGGTAGGGACCGTCTCTAGATGTTGCCAACTTGGACTTCCCAAGCGCTTAGTACAGTGCTCTGCACAAAGTAAGCGCTCAATAAATACGATTGATTGATTAGTACAGTGCTGTGCACACAGTAAGTGCTCAATAAATACGATTGAATGAATGTATTTTATTTGGTTTACATGTTTTGTTGTCTGTCTCCCCCTTCTAGACTGTGAGCCCACTGTTGGGTAGGGCCCGTCTCTAGATGTTGCCAACTTGGACTTCCCAAGCGCTTAGTCCAGTGCTCTGCACATAGGAAGCGCTCAATAAATACGATTGGATGAATGAATAAATGCTCCGCACACAGTAAGCGCTCAATAAATACGATTGAATGAATGTATTTTATTTGGTTTATATGTTTTGTTGTCTGTCTCCCCCTTCTAGACTGTGAGCCCGCTGTTGGGTAGGGACCGTCTCTAGATGTTGCCAATTTGGACTTCCCAAGCGCTTAGTACAGTGCTCTGCACAAAGTAAGCGCTCAATAAATACGATTGATTGATTAGTACAGTGCTTTGCACACCAGAAGCACTCAACAAATACGATTGGATGAAGGAATGAATGCTCCGCACACAGTAAGCGCTCAATAAATACGACTGAATGAATGAATTATTATTCTTATTGCTAACAAATGCCATCATCATCATCATCATCACTCTTCTTTTGGCCCCCCCTGGAAGAGTCTGACATCCCAGTGACAGCGACTCCTATGGGAGAAGGCCGGGTTCCCATTGGGCCGCCCGGGTGTCAATCAAAGTCCCGGCCCCGCCTCCTCCGCCCGTCGCTTCACGGGATTGGCTGTCAATGGTCACGGTCCCTTGCGGGGATTGGTCCCTTCGGTCCCTCCTTCTCCTCCAGGTCTCGGCGTTGGGGTGATAACGCAGCTTCCTCCCCCCCCAAAAAGGGAGGGGGGACTGATGACGTCACGGCGATCCCTGCCTTCCTATTCGCCCCCCGCCCTGCCCGTTCGCCCCGGCCCGCGCTCCCCATTGGCTCCCCGCCCCCGCCGCGCCATTGGGGGAGCCGGCCGCCCGTCAGCGGGCTCCGCGCGCCGATTGGCCGCGGGGCGGGGGAGGCGGGCGCCGATTGGCCGGGGGCGGGGGAGGGGGCGGGGCCTGGGCGGTGGGTTGCGCGTGTCCGCCGCTGGCGCCGCTCTATCCGGCGGGGAGGGGAGGCTGAGGCGGCTGAGGAGAAGAAGAAGAAGGAGGAGGAGGAGGAGAAGAAGAAGAAGAAGAAGAAGAAGAAGAAGAAGAAGAAGAAAAAGGCGACAGGGCGGGGGCAGCCATCGACGAGGCCACCCACCCATCCCAAGCAACCTGCGTTGGGGGCAGAAGGCGCCCTGGTGCCCTCCTCCTCCATCCCTGGCAGCCCCAGGCCCTGCCCCCATCCCTCCATCCCTCCCTCCATCCCTCACTTCCCCCCCTCCTTATCTCCTTCCATCCCTCACTTTCTCCCCTTCCCCCCCCCCCTTATCCCTTTTTCCCTGTTCATCCCATCCAGGAAAAGTTTGTCCCCTTCCACCCCCCCCCACCCCCACCCTGTGGAGTCTAACCTGACTCCAGAGGAAGGGGAAATGTAGAAGACCCCTAAAGGTCGAGACCCGGGGGGGGTGGGAGGGGGGAAAAGGAGCCCCTTCTTTCCCGGTTTTCCAATCCAAGGGGGGGGAGGGGGTGGGATTTTTTTTCATTCATTCATTGTCAGTCGTATTTATTGAGCGCTTACTGTTCATTCAGACGTATTTATTGAGCGCTTAGTGTTCATTCGGTCGTATTTATTGAGCGCTTACTGTTCATTCGGTCGTATTTATTGAGCGCCTACTGTGTGCAGGGCACTGTACTAGGCGCTTGGGAAGTACAAGTTGACTGTGCAGGGCACTGTACTAGGCGCTTGGGAAGTACAAGTTGACTGTGTGCAGAGCACTGTACTAAGCGCTTGGGAAGTGCAAGCTGGTGCTCTTTTTTGGGAGGAGGAATCAGGGGTGGGGGGCAAGAAAAGGATGTGGGAATGGAAGGGGTAGATAGGCCTTACAGGGTTCCAGGGGTGGTCCTTTTGGTCGGGGGGGAGGGAGAGCCGGCCTTTATCCCCGCATTCACAGCCGGTGCCCCCCCCCCCCAAGTTAAGGATGGAGTTTTAGTACCCAGCTGGGGCAGAAATCCTGGGGGGAAAGGGGTCCTTTCCCCCCCACCCCCACCCCCCTTCCAACCCACCCTCTCACCCCCTCACACGCCAAGGAAACACCAAGATCCTTGTAAACCGCTCGGGTTGACCGATGAAGCCGTAAAGCCAGTCAAGCTCTCTGGTTTTTGTTGTTGTTGTCGTTGTCCTTTTTTTAAGGCGGAGTGGTTTCGTTTGATTCCAAATGGCCAAATGACAGCCCGACCCAGTTAGTTTTCCAATCAAAGGGCATTTTTTTCTTTCTTCTTGAATGTCTCTCTGCGGCCCAACGGCCAACGCAAAAATGATGGCGGCGTACAACGGCGGGACGTCTGCGGCAGCGGCGGGCCATCACCACCATCACCACCACCACCTCCCTCACCTCCCTCCTCCTCATCTCCACCACCACCACCACCCCCAGCACCATGTCCACCCGGGGTCAGCCGCGGCCGTCCACCCCGTACAGCAGCACACGTCCTCGGCCGCGGCGGCGGCAGCGGCGGCGGCGGCCGCGGCGATGTTGAACCCCGGACAGCAGCAGTCGTATTTCCCGTCCCCGGCCCCGGGTCAGGCTCCTGGGCCGGCTGCGGCCGCCCCAGCTCAGGTACAGGCTGCAGCAGCCGCTGCAGCTAAAGTTCACCATCATCAACACTCGCATCATCCGCAACAGCAACTGGATATCGAACCGGACAGACCCATTGGTTACGGAGCCTTCGGTGTCGTCTGGTGAGTAGGATGAGAAAAGCAGAGCCAGCGAGGGTGGTTTTTTTTTTAACCTCTCCCTCTGAGGCGTTGAGGTCGGTCAGAGGCGTCGACGCGCCGACCCGATGGGTGAGAGCTCTTGGAGACAGCCTTCGTCGGTCGGTCGTATTTATCGGGCGCGGAGCACCGTACTGAGCGCCTGGGAGAGTACGGAATAACAGAGTCGCGGTTGACGCGTTCCCTGCCCGTAGCAAGCTTGCGGTCTAGAGGCCCTGTGTAGCGCGTGTGTCCTTTGAGCGAGTCAGCCTCGGTTGGATGATGGTTGGATTTGATGTGTTGCGGCTCTAATGTCAACCCTAGGCCCAAGCACCAACCAAGTCCAATTTGGGATGGCTAGCTTTCGAAAGTCAAGTTCAACATGCGCTCTGGTGAACCCTACGGACATTTGTAAGGAATGGTTTGATTCCAGACGAACAACCGAAACCGAATGGGTGGTAGATTGAAGAGTGCATCCCGTACGGCCTCCTTCAGATCCCTTGAAGGTCTGGTCTCTGCCGGGTGAGATCCGGGTTGAGGATCCGTTGCTCAGTCACTGTGGCTTCCCCACCGGCTCCAAACTTGAAAAAGGGGTCTCGGGCCCCTTCCTCTTTACGGTTCTTTTGGTGGTTTCGTCTTTTCCCTGACCATCTTCCACCACTCTTGCTCATCCGCCCCTCGTTTCGTTGGGTTGACCCTTTTCTGGCGACGGTCGTTTTATAGCCACTACCATTTGGGCCAGTTTAATAGGCCGCCTTTAGCCCAAAAGAAAGAAAGCCGGCCCCACTTTCACAAACATCCGTAACCGGTTCACTTTAAACTAATAAATCTGCTGCAGTATTCCAGCCCCCCTTTGAGAAACCTATCATCTATTGCATTTGGCTTCTTTTGGTCATTACGTATCAAATGTTCACGCTCGTCTCCCGTCTCTCCAGATGAAGTTCTTAGAATGGAGGCGTGCGTGACCCATATTTGCCATAACATTTTTACATGTCATTCCAGGGTCACTGGAGTTGCCGTCCTTTAGAGTCCACCGAGTAAAGCCCTGTTTTTGAATCGTTCCAAATTGCTCCGCTCTGTTATGCCCCCCAGAAGGTGTAACAACAGCAGAGGCCTTTGGAAAGCAGCTTTTTGGCTTGTTTGGGCTTCTTAGGAAGATTAGTCAACAGTCTGAGATAGGGTGTCAGAATTTAACAGTGACAGGCAGTGTTTCAAACAAAACAAATGGAGTGTGCTGGGAGAGATTATTTAAAGAAGTTAGGCGTTTCTATGTGTGGATGTGGATTGATGAGGTTTTCAATACTGCCCCAAAGTAAATTTCTACTAATGTGGACTTTTCTGCACCCCTAAAAGATGACTAGGAAAAACCCACACCCGGATATGCGCTGAATAACCACGCAGAGGACTTCATTCCAGTTCTAAATTTGGGCCTGATTTTAAGTATGCTCTTTGCATTGTCTGTGGGCAGTGTGATTTCATTCAAACTTAATTTAGGCTGCTAAGCAGTATCTGATCCCAGCATCTTTAAAACCCTGTCACCTGATGTACAGACTGCCATACCGTGTCTGGATTTTCCGGATTGTGTTGTCTGTCTTGTTTTCTGTCATTGTATGAAGAGCCAGGATATCAGAAGGGCGATGGTTTGCATCGTTACTGGAAATATAGCTATCGTGTTTGACCTAGGCAACATTGATAAGGCAGAGATGACCTCTGAGGGGGAGTGAAGGAAAATATTCCTGTGGGCATAGAGACAGGAGGTCTTGCTGCCAATTTGATTTAGGCTACGATTGGAATCCCGCTTAAATGTTTCACTAACACCAGACAGACGTTCTTTAATTGAAATTGCGCATTGTTGATTGTCATGGGCAAACCCCCCACAAAAGGGAAGAAAATGGCCTGAAATTCGTTTTAAAGATCCTGTACTAGCCTATTTCTCTTTCTTTTCCGCCGACGAGTCCTGTGATCTTCGCTCAGTTATCAACCGTCAGGCAAAGCAACCCTGACACTGAGGTGTAAGGCTGTGAAAAGTTCCACACATTTTATCGTAGGAAGCAAATGGATTTAACATTATCGATGATCTGGTGTCTAGATAGGTCTGGATCAGTTTGGGCTTAACCGAAGCCATCGGAAGACTATGCAGAATTTCACTTGGAGAGATTTTAAAGGTGAGGACAGTGTGATTTTTGTGGACAAGTACGGCGTTTCTAACGAGGCGTAGGACTAGAAAGCCATTTCTGTTCCTTGGCTTTCCCCTAGCACATACCCAAATGCTCTAATTGATGGCTCCGAAAAGCAGACATGTATTTTTGAAGGCTAGTGTATCATTCCTTCATTTAGAAAAGGAGAGAGATTTTTAGAAGTCGTGCTTGCACTTTACCATTCAGATTTATCACTGAATAATGTAGTCTACTAACCTTGATTTATCTTGCTGAATTTAACTAGTGGAATAACTTATCAGTATCGGACTGCTTTGTAAAGGTACCGAATTCCCCATTTGCTTGCTGGTGAAGATGTTGATTTGACAGTTCAATTAAGGTTTCATTAACAGCCGCCAGCTGTATTTTATCGCTAAGCGTTTCGAGCTTATTGCGTGGAGAGACTTGCGGGGCAGCCTGTAGCGAGTTAAGCGTGCTCTGGTGGAATACTGACCAAGAGCCGTCTGAGCGTCGTCGTGTTCAACGTTTTTCACTTGTAGCACACCGAGACCTTCGCTGTTACTTTGCTGGGCAGTTACCTCCTTAGATCTTTGTTAATGTTTGATTCCCAGACAGATGCTAACCAGCCAGAAAGCCTGGCAGCCAACTAAAAACCTCCATCAGTCAGTTTCTCCAGAGAATGACAAAAAAACCAGCCACTCTCATCGGTCAGGGTTCTTATGGTTTAACCCCTAGCAATACAAGAACCCTCTTTTCCCCCATGATTTATAGTTTCAGGCCAGCTGTTACCCCACCAGGCGCTGGATCTCATGAGCTCACCACTGTGGAGGTTCGGAGGAAGTCGAAGCGAGCTTTTTTAAAGGGCCTGGGGATTGTCATTGGCAACTTTAACCAGGGCCCGAAGTTAATGTATGTAAATAGAGTCAGATGCCTCCCTCTTAGTCTTTAGCTGAGAAGATGAGGTGATTTGAATGACTTGATCAAGGTCGACCAGACATTCTGGAACATGGAGAGTTGCAACTCCATATTTCAAGGAAGAAAGATCCAGGGTTATAATACAGGGCTTCAAATCTTCTACTTTTTCCTCTTTCCCTTATTGCCCTTAGCAAGTCACTTTTGTCACCATTTTTGATTGACGTCATGGTCCCGGAGCAGGTGTCAGATAAAGAACCTAATGGACCTCCAAATGTAGTAAGGCGTTGGGAGATAGATTGTCAAAAGGTGTCATAAAAACTTAAGAATGGGAATTTTACTAGTGGAAAGGTGAGGGTCTGTATCCTATACAACTTTCCCTTCAGTTGTGCAACACTGGAAGAAGGAAGGGAATTTAGTTTGCCTAGTAATGGCCAAGACGTTTGGAGACTCTACTGCATTTATGAGGTGAAATATTAACGACCGACCCCTCTCCATTCTTCCTCCCCAATTTTTCTGTAAAGGAAATGTAGTACAGGTGCTTTGCAAGTGAACAATTTAGAGATTTGCATTGTTTCGGAAAGCGTTTATGCTGCCATTTTTTTGTAAGCAACTTTCGGAGTGACATGATCAAAATAAGGACATTCTTGCCCGGTTTCAGAGTTCATTGTTAATGCTTCTTTTGTAAGAGTGCAGACATGCGAAGCCCCAAAAAGAAGTTTAGGAAAGAATGGATGCTTGGCCAATAATCAGTGATTTGTGTTACCCCTTGAGAAGTTGAACTTGTACAGTTTTATGTGGAAATGCTTATCCAGTCAGCTCACCTGAAAAAGCAAGGAACATATGTCTGTTCTCAATTGTTCCCTCATTTCTCCTTGTTAAACCTGACTCATCGAAGAAAGCAGAACCAGTGTTATCAAACAGTGATATTTAGTGAGTGCATACTGTGGGCAGAGCACTGTACTAAGCGTTTGGGAGAATAGCGTGGCTCAGTAGAAAGAGCCTGAGCTTTGGTGTCAGAGGTCATGGGTTCAAATTCCGGCTCTGCCAATTGTCAGCTGTGTGACTTTGGACAAGTCACTTAACTTCTCTGTGCCTCAGTTACCTCATCTGTAAAACGGGGATTGACTGTGAGCCCCACGTGGGGCAACCTGATCACCTTGTAACCTCCCCCGCACTTCGAACAGTGCTTTGCACACAGTAAGCGCTTAATAAATGCCATCATTATTATTATTATTATTGCAATACAACAAACAGCATTGGTAGGCGTGTTCTCTGCCCACAAGTAAAGTGGGCAGAGAGTCAGAGTCAGAAGAGTCAGAAGATCATGGGTTCTAATTCTGACTCCACCACTTGTCTACTGGGTGACCTTGGGCAAGTCACTTCACTTTTCTGTGCCTCAATTAAGTGACTTGCCCAAGGTCACACAGCAGACAAGTGGCAGAGCTGGGTTTAGAACCCAGATCCTCTAAAAACCAAAAGCATCCTGTGAACCCCCCAATCAAATACATGAGCAGCGTGGCTCAGTGGAAAGAGCCCGGGCTTGGGAGTCAGAGGTCATGGGTTCTAATCCTGGCTCCACCATTTATAATCAGTGATTTCTGCATAAAATCAAGAGGTTCCATAAAAATATTGTTATAGTCCTCACCAAAGTTTACCTTCCCACAGGTAATAATGTAAAGTGTATTGTCTTTCCAAATCTAAAACTGTATCCAAAACAATATGAACATAATAATAGTAGTAATAATTGTATTTATTAAACGCTTACTCTATGCCAGGCACTGTTCTGAATGTTGGGGTGGATACAAGGTAATCGAGTTGGACACTGCCCTGTCCCACGTAGGGCTCACGGTCTTAATCCCCATTCTCCAGATAAGGGAACTGAGGCCCAGAGAAGTTAAGTGACTTGCCCATGGTCACTCAGCAGACAAGTGGTGGAGCCAGGATTAGAACCCAGGTCCTTCTGGCTCCCAGGCCTGGGATCTATCTAGTAGGCAGCGTTGAATATAGCTACGTGATTAAGTAGCAGTGTGAATATGTGCCAACGATAAAAATTTTTGAATTTGATGTTCCCATAGTCCTTAGAAGTGTTTAATTTTCAAAGCGCTATCTTTCACATCTTATTCAGCAGACACCTTGTGCTCATCATCAACTAGAGGTGTCATTATCTGTGCTGAAGAGAGCTGCCATTATTTTTCCTGAATTAAAATGGGCTTCTATTTATGTTGTCTATCTAAAAGTTTTAAGAGATTGGACCGTTTCAAGCAGAATTTCTAGCAGACCTGTTTCATTTGAAGGGGAGCCTTAGAGGCAGGAATGGAACGCCGTGAAGAACCGAGGGTGGACGGACCAGGAAATGTACAGTGGGCTGGGAAAGTGTAGATCCTTGCTGAGAATTTTAACTAGAGAAACTTGCTTTCCAGACAACCTGCAGGTTAGCCGTAATGAAGCAAAAAAGGGAAGAAAATGCTGGCAGTTAATTAGAAAAGAAAAGTAACAGAATGACTGAGGTGGCTAATGGTCTGGAGCCTGCTTCTTGGAGGTTGGAACTGTACAGTCTGTAACGGAAAGTCCCCGAAAACGTGTGCTTTTTGCTTCTGACAAGATGATCTGAGTATGCTGTAAAGACACAAAATTGAGACCGGTTTCACCTGGCGTGTTTGTTTCCCATTCAAACACCAAACCAGAGAATAGAATTGGAAAATTCCTTCCTACCTTCTGCCCACAAGTAGTGTACAGTCGAGAGGTTCCATAAAAATATAGTTATAGTCCTCACCAAAGTTTAGCTTCCCACAGGTAATAATGTAAAGCATATTATTGTCTTTCCAAATCTAAAACTGTATCCAAAACAATAGAAACATAATAATGTATACCTTACCTGTGTGAGGAAGGTAGAACTTCCTACCTTGAGGAAGTCCTATTACATTTTTTGTTTCATTTTGTTCTTTCTCTAAATTAATAGTAATAATAGTAATAATAATGATGGCATTTATTAAGCGTTTACTATGTGCAAAGCACTGTTCTAACCGCTGGGGAGGTTACAGGGTGATCAGGTTGTCCCACGGGGGGCTCACAGTCTTCATCCCCATTTTCCAGATGAGGTAACTGAGGCCCAGAGAGGTGAAGTGACCTGCCCAAAGTCACACAGCTGACAATTGGCAGAGGTGGGATTTGAACCCATGACCTCTGACTCCAAAGCCCGGGCTCTTCCCACTGAGCCACGCTGCTTTGTGGAAAAGTTGACCACCTCATGTGACAAGAGGCGGCGTCCTAATGGGCTGCTGGAATTTTTCTTTAAATCTGGCACTTTGCAGCCCAGAATTTTGTCTGTCTTTGGGTGTCGGTGGTATTCAGGAGAATTGGATTGCCAGTTAAACTGCTGCTATAGGTTAGGGAGCTTGAATTAGATTTGTTACAAGTGCCAGTGCTCCATGATGCCATTATTAAAGGATGCTTCCATACAGCATGTAACCTTAATACCCTAATCTGATTGTGTGTAAGGGAAATGTTACCACCAATTGTCAGGCCCTGAGAATTTTCCATTTTGTAGTCTGAACCGAGAGAAAGCATTGGGTGGGGCCCTCTCAAATTATAGGATTATGTTAAAGATTTATTTGTGATGATTCCCTGAGCATCTATTCTACTCCAGTGAGCTCTTTGTTGTCTGGGCCATCTAGGGCAGATGAGCAATGATTTCCTAACTAAACTAGAATGTCAGTTTGATCGTATTGTTATTGCTTGGGGGGGAACTCTGAGGGCGCCTGAAGGGAAAGATGCAGTGCACTGAGCATGTGACAAGTCCCTATAGAATGAATACTGACCTCTTCCCACGAGATACCCAGCCCTGGCCCCAGGTCCTTAAAACCCTGGCTTTGGGGGCTGGGGGACATATTAAAAAAAAAAAGATAAAAAAAAAAGTCCTGGGAGGAAATGATTTGTAGTTGAACTGAGAGGCTGCAGTGACCTTCAGTGTTGTTCAGTGTTCTTTACCTATGCTTAATTTAGCATCTGGACTGAGATTGATTTGATTAACTGAACTGAACCCTTATTCCGCCAGACTTGAACATTTTGAAAGCTCATTACCATTTTGGAATCTGAAGTCCGGACCCATGCTGTCATTTTTCTGTGTTTCCTCCAAAACAACGTTTGGCCCCGATCATTGCTTTTGGAACGACAGAGGTCCCTCCTACATCTCAATGTCATCCGTGATCACAATACCCGACACAGTTTGCGCTAGGGTGGAACCTCCATTTCTTTGAGACGGTGGAAGAAGAGTGAAGGAATAATTGAAGCTCTTGTGTCAGCTGCTTGTTAACATTCACAAGTCATGGTGGCATCTGGGTACAATTACGGTTTATTGACATGGACCATGGAAGAACCTAAAAGTCTCTCTGCTTCTCTTCAGAAGTACAAATATCAAGGAATAGTGTGCAGTGGGATTTAAAGGAAGACGTTAGGATAAAGCTACACAGTCTCCCTGTTGAGTTGTTATTTATTTTTAAACCATGGGATCTGAAATTCCATGTGCAGCTCATTTAAGTGACTGACTGATTCTCAAAATCCACTTGGTGCCGAGGAGGAGAGTAGGACAAATAAGGTATTCAACGTTTGTTTCTGATTTGACAGATTCATTATGCAGGTGTTTTAACAAGTGAGTTTCCCCTCAAGGAGAAGCTGCATTTTAGTTTGCGTGAAACACTGTTGAAAACCCAGCCCGTCTTTGTCGTAACGAATAATCACGGTAGACTTTTGCTGTTTAGAAAACCACGAGTAGAAAGTTTTGATTCAGACGTCAGTTTGACTTATTTCAGGGGCAAGGGGACTTTGGCAGTTGCTTCTTCAAGGCAGGCTTGATTGGGAGCGCTCTGAATAGAAATCATCCATCTACCCTGACGGAATTGGACATTTTGCCTGTCCCTTTGTGGACTCCTTTAGGCAGCGATGGGAGAAACTGGAGGCTGATTCTTGCCCGTGTTTGCTTTTCTTGCCTACCCTGGATCAGATCAGATATCCCCAATTGATTTATTTTCTCTTTTTGTCACTGTTGTGGTTTTGTTATCGAGATGAAATTTCCAGTCACGTTTCCTTCCCAAGATGATTAACAGTGATTGTTGTCAGCCCGAAAGTTCCTTAGAAGGGACTGGACAACACGGGCACTTCGTTTTTCCCCTACCGTGACCTAAAATCCTTCGTCCGGCCCAAAAGGCGGAGATGACGTCTCCTTGGAGAACTAGATGTCGTTGTTTCTTTTGGTGGCATTCAAGGCACAAAAATTGCCTGTCTCCTTTTCTGTGCTTAGACATGGGAAGAAAATCATCTTTTCAATTTCCGTATGTAGGTGATTACTCTTCCCTTCCAATTTTCCTAATGTGCCACAGCACAGAATTGCAGATGTGCAAATGAGGGAATTCGTCTAAGCCTGTAGGCTTTACTTCACTATATTTTTTCTGTTCATGAATGAAAACAAAAAAAGGTGCAATTATTGATTTATAAAAAAAATTTTTTTTCAAAATTATCCCCCAGAAGGAGAAGCAGAATGCCTTTCCCTGGTACCCTGCCAACCTGTTGAAAGTTGTTCCTACAATATTAGTTTTGAGAACTTATCAAGTAAATGTTAGAAAATTGGATTATCAAAGTTAACACCTAATCATCTTCTACTTGTGTGATGATGGGAAAGCTGGATTTTGAATTACCAAATGAAAGTATTGTGAACTTTCAGCCGGACTCTGGTCATTTTCCTGTTTGTGTCCCATCCAGTCTATTTCTGCATGGTATATTAGGCAATTAGCAGATATTTTCACAGTATTGGAATTTATTGTTTTCAAAAACAAATTTGGGTATACTACCAATAAATTGTTATCATTACAATAAATTCAGGATGAACAAAAGTCCTTTGGATTTCAAGAACTGTTGTTGGGTACGTTAGTAGGAGATAGGGCAGGGAATCGCCTGACAAAGCTACTTTCTTGAGGCAATATTATACTTGTGTTTTTAACTGTTCAAGCTTTAAAAATAACAATCACTGATGATGACGAGCGTGGTCAGGACCGGTGCAGTTGGAGGGAGCTGGGATAGACTCCCTTTGGACTGGCGGCCGCAGTGGGAGCGTGGGCAGAGAGTGTGGGGCCCGGGAGGGATGAGAGGTCGCCCCCGGCCCTGTGAGCCCTTTTGTTGGGTAGGGATCATCTCTATATGTTGCCGAATTGTGCTTCCCAAGCGCTTAGTACAGTGCTCTGCACACAGTAAGCACTCAATAAATACGATTGAATGAATGAATAGCGGACGATCCTCAGTCAATCACGGAGACTGACGGAGAATCGATCGCAGTGGCTCGCAGTTTGCCCGGTGCATGTTCTGTTATGCCTGCCTGTCCGTTGTCTCTGCTGCAAGAGTGCCTAATGCTAGGAGACATGCAGGGGTGCTGCACTCATCAAAGGGCATGCAAAAGTTTTATGTACTAAACCCATTTAGGGCCAAAGTGACTGCAACATAGTCCTGAAACCAGATTGAAGTGCAGGGGAGGGGGCTGCCTCCAATGGGGGGAAAATCCGTGCTCTGAGGGAGAGGTTCAGATGGGGTGTCCTAGTTCTTAGATGCCTAGTTCAATCATATCTGAGTGTTTACTGTGTGCAAAGCACTTGGGAGAGTACACTGTAACAATAAGCAGACACATTTCCTGCCCACAACAAGCTTACAGTCCAGAGGTGACGCGACAAGTCCTGTATACCCATCATTACCTGTATATATGTACGTATTTATTACTCTATTTATTTTATTTGTACATATTTATTCTATTTATTTTATTTTGTTAATTTGTTTTGTTGTCTGTCTCCCCCTTCTAGACTGTGAGCCCGCTGTTGGGTAGGGACCGTCTCTGTATGTTGCCAGCTTGTACTTCCCAAGTGCTTAGTACAGTGCTGTGCACACAGTAAGCGCTCAATAAATACGATCGAATGAATGAATGAATTGAAGGCCACAGGTAAATACACAGTAGCTGCTTCCGTCTTCGCTGTCCATGTTAGTGAGCAGTTTTCAGAATTCTTGAAACTAAGGCCGAGTGAGAGGTCTTGAAAATAAAAATGCTGTTTCTAATTCGAGGTATCTATGGTAATGACTTAGAGTTATGCTGAGGCAATTAATTGGGTAAGGATTTAATATTTAAGACAAAATCTTAGCCAGTCTCCCTCCCAATCCTTGCCTCTCTTCCCTATCTCCTCCTTTCTTTCCCCATTTTCCTCTCTAACAGAGATGACTGGGGAAAAACTTTCAGAGGGAGTGAAGCAGAAGTGAGCAAAGACAGTTAAATTGTAAATTAAATTAAATTTCAAATTAAATTGTAAGGCTAAGCATAATCCTACTAGTTTATGGAAAACCCTGATTAGGACCCTTTCAGAAAATTGAATGACAACCTTTATAGCCTATCCCATTGATTCCCTGTGTGATTTCACAACGTTGGTTTTTATTTTTCTTGCTGGTAAACTCAAGTCCCTATTGGAAGGTCCCAAGTAAGAGAGTTCTACACAGCAAATTATGTGGGAAAAGTCAGAATTGAAGGGAATATTTATGTTACTTTTATTTGAACTCATATTTGGCAAAAATTTACATCTGAGATTTGGGAGACTATATTGCAGGAAGTATTAAAAGATCATGTGGGTGTTGGTGTGCCAAAAAATTGAAAAATAATACTGGACTGGACACATAGTAACTAAACAAACCGCATAGTCAGTCGTTTTTATTGAGCGCTCACTGGGTACAAGCGCTGTACTAAGCACTTTGGAGACTATAACAGAATAACGGATACGTTTCCTGTCCACAACGAGCTTACAGTCTAGAGAGGGAGAAACAGAAATATGGTAGCCATGAATAAAGTTGGACAGGGAAGGTTCAGGGGGATAGAGAGCGTAGGATTCCTTGGTCCGATCAGTAATGTCCAAACTACACATAGTCAAATGGTTTTTGTCACGGGCAAATTTCTCTTACATATCTATTTTCACATCGAAAATCAAGTTCATGGGACTAAAACCAGTGCCGACGAGGGTTTACAGTACGGTATGCTATATGGAGGAGTCCTTTGCAGATTGGATTACTTCATAAAAATATGCAAAAGCAGCATGGCTCAGTGGAAGGAGCCCGGGCTTTGGAGTCAGAGGTCATGGGTTCAAATCCCGGCTTTGACACTTGTAAGCTGTGTGACTTTGGGCAAGTCACTTCACTTCTCTGGGCCTCAGTTACCTTATCTGTAAAGTGGGGATGAAGACTGTGAGCCCCCCGTGGGACAATCTGATCACCTTGTAACCTCCCCAGCGCTTAGAACAGTGCTTTGCACATAGTAAGCGCTTAATAATAAATGCTATAATTAAAAAGCGAGCTGGAGAAACGAATGCCAGAGAGCAGGAAACAGCTATGGTTCAGGCCAGGTTTAGCGTTGGTAGGGGTTCCAGACACTTGAGCAGGACGGCGCCTTCTGAATCCACTTTGCTCCAGCGCTTAGAACAGTGCTTTGCATGCAGTAAGCGCTTAATAAATGCTATTATTATTATTATTATTATTATTATTATTATTCACGATCGGCGTGATTTGGACTCAGGTATTGGGAACTGAAAGGTGAACGGCACCAACTCACTGTGCCTCTTAGCGAGTTTGGCAAGTTCTCCAACTGGAGAAGGAACTGGAAACCTTGAAGCAAGCATGTGACTCTGTGTGTGTGTGTGTGTGTGTGTGTGTGTGTGTGTGTGTGTGTAAAGCAATTCTCTTAAAAAATGCAGTGTAAATCAAATGTGTAACTGAATATGTACCAGCCAAAACTAGGCTCCGGGCAGGATGGGAATATTCCATTCTGCAACTTCCTCCTTCTTTCTGATTCATCACAGGTTGCAAGTCAAGAGAACAAATGTGTCCCCCAAAGTAGCCAATTCATTCATTCATTCATTCAATCGTATTTATTGAGTGCTTACTGTGTGCAGAGCACTGTACTAAGCGCTTGGGAAGTACAAGTCGGCAACATATAGAGACGGTCCCTGCCCAACAGCGGGCTCTCAGTCTAGAAGGGGGAGACAGACAACATAACAAAACATATTAACAAAATAAAATAAATAGAATAAATATGTACAAGTAAAATGAATAAATAGAGTAATAAATATGTACAAACATATATACATATATACAGGTGCTGTGGGGAGGGGAAGGAGGTAAGGCGGGGGAAAAACTTGGGACTTGTCTCCCTGTTCTGCTACCAAGAGTATGGAGAATATTCCGAGGTTTCAAGAGAAATCTCTTTAAGCTGCTGTTCATGGTTTTTTTCCAGAGACAAAAGTCCTAATGCAGTCACATGCGCCCGTAATGCTGTGGTTTGTGTCACCCAATTCACTGCTCTGTATTCAGAACCAAATAATTCCATTGTTAATGGCTCAATTTCAGTAAATGAGCCATTGTTTCCCAGAGGATAATGATTATTTCTATACATAGCAGAAAAGTCTTGGGATCTTAAATGTTAGCCAGCGATGGGAAATGGTTGAAATCTCTGTGTCAGACTACAAGTTTTCTGAAAAGGGCAGCCTCTGTATTTGCTCCCTGGGTTTCAGTGGAAGGTGTTGTAGCTATTGCCAAACCTTAGGAGGAGAGTTCTCCCTAGATGTGAGGGTAAAGAGAACCAAAAAGGGTGGTTTGATGGATTCAACCCAGCCAATCCATCGTTTTGTAATGTAAACCCCGAGTGAGGCAGCTGGAGTTCCCATAAAAATGGTTTGTGACAAGCAGAGTAAATATATATAGGCAGCAGATATTGGTTTACACAACGCAGTTAATATTAGTGTCCGTAAACAAATCACCAACTTCTCCAAGTTCCTCTGCAAGAAAGAAATGGAAGAAGTTGGAGCCGAGGACCTGGATCCCACACAAGTGGTGTAAATAGAGATGAATCATACCATTGACTAGAGGTTTAGGTCTGGGAGGGAAAACGCTTTTGAAATATTAAGCGTCGTATACCTTTCGATCTAGCTGTGAAAATTCTTCTTCCTTAAAAACAAGGCTTTGGAATCAAAACAACTCCTTGGTCCCTATCTGGGGCATATTTACTGTATAGGGACTTCAGACATGGTAGTAAATTGCTTGCTCAGAGAAATATTAAGTGCTTAGTATTCATTCAATCGTATTTATTGAGTGCTTACTGTGTGCAGAGCACTGTACTAAGCGCTTGGGAAGTACAAGTCGGCAACATTATAGAGACGGTCCCTACCCAGCAGCGGGCTCACAGTCTAGAAGGGGGAGACAGAAAACAAAACATATTAACAAAATAAAATAAATAGAATAAATATGTACAAATAAAGTACAGTGCTCTACACACAGTGAGCGCTCAATAAATATGATTGAATGAATGAATGAAAAATTAAAGTATATTTGCTGGCTTGGCCGTACTAGGCTAGGGCATTCCATTGGCTTTTACCCATGTATCCTCCCATTATATTGTGTATAGTACAGTGCTCTACCCGTAGTAAGTGCTTAATAAATACCTGTGACCATATCTCAGGGACGTGGTTATAGTTGGCATAGTTTATTGCCATGCCTCAGTAGTCTTGATTTTTTTTTTTTTTGGCTTTAATTTTAACTATTTTATCCAGTTTGAATTCTCAGAACTTGAAAAGACTTATAGTTAGTGGTAAGACACAGAACCGTGGATATGAGCAAGTGTGAATTACCCACTTTTCCACTACTTGGATCTAGCACAGTAATCACTTTTTTGGGTTCAGACTGCTCTTTTAAATTTCAGTTGATTGGAGTTAAGACTACCACCATCCAGTACCTTAGGGAGGCCACAACAGGAGTCATTGTATGAGCCAGAGATCTTACTTTTTAATAATAATAATAATAATAATAGCATTTGTTAAGCACTTACAATGTGCCAAGCACTGTTCGAAGCACTGTGGGGGGGGATACAAGGTAATCAGGTTGTCCCACATGGGGCTCACAGTCTTAATCCCCATTTTACAAATTAGGTAACTGAGGCACAGAGAAGTTGAAAGACTTGCCCAAAGTCACACAACTGACAAGTGGCGGAGCTGGGATTAGAACCTATGACCTCTGACTCCCAATCCCGGGCTCTTTCCACTGAGCCATGCTGCTTCTCTTTTAAGCAACTGGCTTTTTTGAAATTCAGGTTTTTACCACCCCTCTTGTAGAAATACATTGGCTATAGTTGGCAGTTTGTTGTCATATCCCAATTGCCTTGACGTGCTTTTTTTTTTGTTTTTTTTTTTTTTTTGCTTTAACCTTAACTATTTTATCCGGCATTATTAAATTCTTAGAACTTGAAAAGTCTTACAGTTAATGGTAAGAAACAGAACCTTAGAAATATACAAGCGGCTTTCTCTTTTACAGAATGTGAAATCTAGATATAATATGGGCATTTCTGGGACTCTACTTCTAAGGCTAAAAATGTGTACCATCATTGTGGATATCTGTAGAATCCACTTTAGCTCATTTTTCTTGAAGGAGGAAGTTGTTACGAATGAGGATTTATTAAGTCATATTCAGGATGACAAACCCACAGTCCAAGCTGCAAAGGCGGTTAAAATCTAATAGGTAGCAAACTGGTCTTATAGTTTGGGCTAAGTCAACCTTGCAAATTGAATAAACCTTTCTAAAAAAGATCACAGTCCCTTCCTTTCCCCACCCCCTCCCATTTTTTTTTCCTAATGACCTCCAAAATTTTTCTCTGCCCTTCTCTTACCAGGGTCGCAGAGATGATGGATCAGATCTGAGAGCTTCAGTAGCCTAAAGAGATACAGTTATATTGCTGTGAGTCACCGATTAAATTATTACATCTTTGCCTTCTCCACAGTATGGTTTGAAAAATCTTGTCCTAATTCCATTTAGGCTGTAGACCGACACTAATGAGCTATCTCAGGCAAATCACCAATGCCGAGCCTCAGTTTCCTTACCTGAAAACTATACTGCTGGCCCAGTAATTCCAAGCGAGGATTAGAATAGTCGTAAAATACTTTGAACTACATGGTGAGTATAGTATTTATGAATATCGTGTGAGACCATTATTGTTTATAAATTATGGTCTCATTTTCTGGGTCAGTTTGACCGGAGGTGGTTGTCCAGATTTTTGTACTTAATTTTTAATCTACATAGACATTTTAACGAGGGCATGAGAAAATGAATGTAGGCTTTGTAGACCCCCCAGAGCTCATAGTAAGAATTTCTCACTTCTTTTAAACACTACAAAGAAAAGGAAGAAATTCAGAAGGTTGATGCAGGGTTTTAGAGGCAGTGTGATATAGTGGAAAGAGCTCGTTGTAGGAATTCAAGTTCTGGTCTCAGCTGTAAAATAAGGAAAACTAATGAGCCCCTCTCCCTACCTCACAGGGATGTAGTAAAGATTGAAAAGAGGGAATTGATGTGAAAGGACTTTGGAAAAATAAAAGCATTATTAAGCAAAAGTTGGTATTTTATTATTTTCAGCAAATCTGCTTCTCCTTTAATCATTTAGTTCCTGAACCTCATCTAATGGCTTATGGTAACTGTTTGTTCTTGGTGTCTCCTTATAAGTTATGTACTTGGTATTCTGTACCTTTCCTAGGTTTCAGGAGTTGCTAATATTTCAGCTAATTTGAACTATAATTCTGGCATTGCTATTGAGTCTGGGTAATCAAGCATTGGTTTGAACTTTCTTTAAACTAGAAGGCTTCTGAATTCAAGTACAGAACTAATTGGTCCCACTGTTGGGTAGGGACCATCTCTATATGTTGCCAACTTGTACTTCCCAAGTGCTTAGTACAGTGCTCTGCACACAGTAAGCACTCAATAAATACGACTGAATGAATGAACTGGTCCAATTAAAATCATCTTCTTCAGAGGAATCCCTAGTAAAGTATGCACAAACTCCATTATCCAGCAAGGTTACGTTCCTTGTAAATGTGGCTGTTTCATGAATGGTTGTATCATGGGGGTCATTTTTCCCATAGAATGTATATGTTTCAAATTGGGATCCATTTCAGAACCACAGGAAAATCAATAAGAAATGCCCAGGTGTGCTATATCCTGTTACGTTTAATATCATAACTGAATGAGGAGTTGTCATTTAATCAGAAGACACTTGCTCCATTGACTGTGGGAAGGGAAGAATATGTACAATTTAGATTGAACAACAGCCTTCTTATCTTCAAAAAGCATCATGGAAAGCAGGCTCAGTCCTGCTGAACACTGCACAATTCTGAACTTTTCGCCATTAGTGTTTTTTACTCACATAAATTTGCTTTCTTGAAAATTGGCGTAAGAGTTCTTCGTCCCCAAATTTTAACAGATGGCAGAGAGACCATAACTTTATCTGCTTTGTGGGTCCCGTCTATGTCTTGAGAATATGGCTGTAACTGGATAGAGCATTCTAGACCCATCTATTAGTGATCGCTTAACCTCACCCCAGCGCAGGAGGAATTTATTTACACTATAGTTCTTGGTCTCATTCTTCTTTCCCTCCATGTAGTACGGTGCTTTGCAAACATTAAACGCTTAAACAATACTCTTACTACTACTATTGCTACATCAAACTTTCAGACTTTAAGGCATCAAACAATATAGGCTGATATCCCTGAGGTGGTTGTAGGGTGGGATAATTAAACCTGTGGTAAAAGGCTCAAACTATTGGCTGTATCCCCAGATTGAATGTATCGTGAGGTGGGAAAGAGTTTAAGAAAATGGTGGGCCTTGGCAGTGAAGGTAAGACGGTGAATCCTTTTACATTTTTAAATTTTTAAGGAATTCAGAATAATTAGAGATGTGCTCCAGGAACCATAGCAGCGCCTTCTGTAGAGCAGGGAGTTGAAATGAAAATGCCAAAAATAGTCCGGCAGGATCCCAAAGGTGATGTGGAAGGACCGTTTTCTTCAGCAAACATTTTCTATCACCTCAGTCATGATTCAACCGTTTTGAAAAAAATGTTAATGGCAGGCCAATGTGGGGTGAAGTTTGAGCTTTTAAAATTGTGTGAGTTCAGAAAAACAAGAAACATATCAAAGTTGTAGCTCCATCCTGCCTGCTTTTTTTCCCAACAGTTGGTTGTAAATTAGTAAATGAAATGCTCATTCCTTGGAAACTATTTCTTTTGACATTGAACCCAAAGTCAGGTTTTCAGTGTTCTCTGATGGTGTGAAAAAGGCCACATAGCTGAGTTGATAAGACCTTCCACCTTTGGTGTTTCACCTTTTCTCCGAATGGGTATTTGTCGTCCACCAAAAATCACCTTAGCTTGATTTGTTTGGAAAATATGTCCGGTCAATTTCAAATAGACCAAAAAATGATTTTAATGCATCCATCTCTGTTTAATACTTTTCTTTAAATGATTTGGAGTTCAGAAGCTCTTATGGACAGATCACAGATAACTTAGACACATCTGAGAGAAAGGTGACAATTGTGTTCTTTGCCCTCCAAATATTCCCAGTTGACAATATTGATTAGGGTATTTGAGGTAATAGTGTTTTGAATGTGAATTAAAAAGGAAACTATTTACCACAAGAAATGGACAACTGCTTTACAAGTGGCATTTTTTGGTTTCTCATTAAATCACATACATGATTTTAAGTATTAATCTTTCCTGAATTCAGATTCCTAAACCTTATCCCTTAAAATACAGGACAAGAAAGAAATGACTTGAGGCGTCTGGAAATGTTTTAAAAATACTTGGTCTGCACCATGTCTCTGAAAAGAAATAATTCTTGATTGTTTTCACAGAGCACATTCTTAAAGGATGCCAGACATAAGTAAACTTAAATTTTAGTATAAATCAAAAAGGGGATATTGGAATGTTGAGGGGTGGGTTTTTTCCCCTTTCTCTTCTCTGGATATTTTTTTATTGTGGATTGGCGTGAAGATTGGGAGGCTATGGAGAAAAGTCATGTAAATAAAGGGAAGATGATGTGAGTTTTTAGTTTGGAAGCTGTAGCAAGATGGGGTTGTGCTATCTGAGGAACAGTTGAGCTGAGTGGAATAGAGGAAGCATTGATTGTTTTTTTGGAAAACCAAAAAACTAGGGGAAAAAAACAAGGTGGAATAATTTCACATTGAAAACATATAGCTTTGCTGTTTTGAAAGGAAGGAGCCAATTTCATAATATTGGACAAGCGTGAATGAAAATAGCACCTCTGACCCTCACTCCTTTAAAAAGAATGAACCCAGCTACAGCTGTTTCCTTTCTAGTAGGGCATCCGTCCAGAGCACAGGGCAAAAAGTGACTGTAATAGAGGTGAGATGTCATTTTGCATAAATGATCCTTTAAATGGGAAAATCTGGCTGTGCACTTGTAAACACCCAAGTTTCCTCCAGGTGTTTGTTTCAGTGGCTGATTTTATTAGTGTAAAGAGTTCTTGAGGAAAAACCAAAGTTAATTGTTTCAATTGTGCCTTAAGTTACCATTTCTCGAATTGTGGAATATGTGAAAGCTTTTATTCAGCCGGGAAAATCACTATTATTGGAGGCACAACAGAAACTTTTGGTAATGCTGCTGCAAATGGGGTGGCGGGTGAGGGGAGGACGAAGTGTCACAGGAGGGAAGGAAAGCAGTGCTTCGCAAGTGTTTGGGAGAGCTTTCATTGTCCATTTTGACCAAAGCTTAGTCAAGTAGGGCCTCCAGAAAGGTTCTCCCGAGGTCTTCCCTGTGTAGGAAACTTCAGTGACTGGAGCTTGGAGTATTCCACAGAAGCATCCGCAGACCATATAAAATGTGGTTTATTTACAAGAGGCAAATTATCGTTTTTCAGTGACGATGAAAGGTAGACTAGATCTACTGTGCATGAGGGCAAACAAAAAAAAATAGGCACTACTCTTAAGGAGCTTAGAGTCTAGTAAAGGAGACAAATGACATTTTCAGTCACTGTAAATACATGCTAATAAATATAATTTCAGGAGTGGTCTCTGAGGAGGAGAGATGTTTTGGCTATTTTCCTGGTAACTGAATTTGCAGAGTTATTAGGGAAAGTTTCCTAGAAGAGGAGGTCTTTGAGCTGCAATTTAGAGGAAGAATGTGGGGGGTGAGGAGGAGAGATGAGAAGCAGCGTGGCTCAGTGGAAAGAGCATGGGCTTGGGAGTCAGAGGTCATGGGTTCAAATTCCAGCTCAACTAATTGTCAGCCGTGTGACTTTGGGCAAGTCACTTCTCTGTGCCGCAGTGACCTCATCTGTAAAATGGGGATTAAGACTGTGAGCCCCACGTGGGACAACCTGATCACTTTGTATCCTCCCCAGCGCTTAGAGCAGTGCTTTGCACATAGTAAGCGCTTTACAAATGCCATCATTATTATTATTATGGTACTCCATTGTTTTGGGGTGACCCGGGCAGAGGCGCGTGGGAAAGAAATTCGAGAAGGGCAATGTTAACAGCTAGAAGACAGGTTTAGCTGGAAGGCAGGGTTAAGGCTGGGTAGATTAAGTTGAGGGCATGCAGATAAAAGAGGAAGGTGGGATGAATATCTGGTTGTGACCTTCAAGGTGTTCTTCTGCTAGACCTGACCTAAAGTTGTCTGGATTAATTTTAGTAGTACCCCATTAAATAAGTTCAAATGGCATTGGCTTGGGTTTCTTAAACATCCTTTCGACCCTTTCTTGCAATTTTAAGTATTTTAGTTGGTCTTTACGAGAGGAGCAATACGTGTGAAGCACTTCCAGGTCAAAAAAAGGGAGGACTAATTCAGCAAATTGAAGTTTTATTTGGTATTGCATCGGTTGCTTGGAATGTTGAGATGTAAAGAGAGCATGGCTTAGTGGAAAGAGCCCTGGCTTGGGAGTCAGAGGTCATGGGTTTGAATCCCGGCTCCGCCACTTGTCTGCTGTGTGACCTTGGGCAAGACACTTCACTTCTCTGGGCCTCAGTTCCCTCATCTGTAAAATGGGGATTAAGACTGTGAGCCCCACTGGGACAACCTGATTACCTTATATCTCTCCCAGCGCTTAGAACAGTGCCTGGCACATAGTAAGCACTTAACAAATGCCATTATTATTATTATTATCTCTGTGTGGGAATTAAAAGGTGCTGGGCATGTTCATTATCTGCCTATAGCTGCCTTAATGGGGTTGGCTTAGCATCATTTTGCACAACGTTTGGCTTCCTAGAACCACAAATGGAAATCTTTTTCTTACACCCAACCACCCTTCTGGTTACCACGTAATAATGGAATAGACGAACGGTTTCGTTGGGAGCATTCTCATTTATGATAAGGGGTTTTATCCTTTGCCTTGGATTTAGAGGGTATATTGGCTTTTGAGGTACTTTTGTGAACAAACTGGAATTATTCAACTGACCTTGTCTGAATTATATAACTCCAGTCAAACCATGGCAACCTTGAACCAAAAGGGAATGGAGGTATTAGCCACCCTTGAAAATTTATAGGATCTGACAGATGAATTGATCTGAAATAGCAGTCCGAAGCAGGCTGTCTCCATCAGACAATTTTGGACAGCTGACTAAAAGTGTATTTGATGTAATTCCAGGAGAAATGCTGTCTCCCAGGATAGCATGGGAAACAGGAATTGGATACTTTTACAAGACTAAAACTAAGCAGGCTGTGTTGTCAAAAAGGAGAAATTCTGAATTTAAACACAAGTGATCACCAGGCAAAAAGAGAGTAAACTTTCCCCCTGTGCATGGAATATCTCAAGGCAGCACAGTGTTTATCAGTGCAAGAACTTGTACTGTGGATCCTTGGTAATGTCTGCAAAATAATCAGTCCATCTGCCCCATTTAAGCCTAAAGGGTTGGGTTTTGTTTTTTTCCTGTACTATGGGACTGTGTATACTTAAATCTCTTTGGGCTCTTGGCGTCACTAGTAGCCCTATGGTCTGATTTGGCTATGTTTTCTAAGATTGGTCATTCAGGGGAAATTGCCTCAATTTAAAACTTAGTATTGAAAAATCCATCCTTGATGGGAAACGGCAAGACTAGAAACATAAATTAGGAATAAGTTCTGTTGTCATTTCCTTTTCAGGCATTACTTCTTAAGTGTGATGTTTAGAGAAGTGGTTATTTTATTTAACTGGAACTTTATGGTGGTTAACACAGCATCTGGACTGCAGTGGGTTGCAGGGTTCTAAGTACTTTTTTCCCCCTTTTAAGACACGGGAGTTGAGGGAAACACATCCACGCCCAGGTATCTCGTGAAGGATGAATCATTATTTTACTTTGAACAAGTCACTGAATGAATGAATGAAAGAATTGTTTTATAACAAAGAAGCTGCATTTCCCCCTAGGCTTCTTACCCAAGAGTCGAAAAAAAGTTGGGGAGGTAATCTCACGTTTAGTCCATCTGTTTTCTTTTGGGTATTTGTGTGGCTACCAAGAATGTCCTCCAAAAACCATAATGAATTTTTACTTTTTAGTACCTCTTTCCTCTATTTCTCTTGGTGCCTTCCTTGGCTCCTAAAGCCCATCACTTAACTCCAATGATAGGAGTGAACTCACTGCATCTCCTTCCCGACAAATGCCTTTCCTGACGTAACTCCACCACAGCACCTAAATAAAAACCCTGCCTGACATGAGGCCCTATCTACGGCTTCAGATGTTAAGTTGGAGGATGCAACAACACATTACGTTCCAACGGCTAGTGATGGGATGGAAGTGCCGTTAGATTTAACCACACTTTCCCCCAAGTTGCTCCAGAAAATCCAGCAGCTTCAAAATGCTAAAATGTTCTAAAACATCAGCTGTCCTTACCTAAAGCATTCTTTAGAGCTTTGAGAGTAAATCACAGTGGCGATGATTGGGCAACCTGCCCGAGACTTTCAAAAGCTGGGGGCTTTTGGTATTACTAACTTCTAAGTCAGTGGACGTGATGCATTTCATTGTGTTAACCATACATTGCTAAAAATAGTGTTATGCTACTCTCCCTCCCCTTTGAGGATCATTACTGTTTTATTATTATTATTGTTAAGCACTTCACCATGGGTCGAGTACTGTCCAAAACGCTGGGGAGGGTAGAAGTTAATCAGGTTGGACACAGCCCCTGTCCCACATAGGGCTCACAGTTTAAGTAAAATGAGCATTTACCAAGGCAAAATGTATATTCACAAGACTGTCATTCAGTCGTATTTTTTGAGCGCTTACTGTGTGCAGAGCACTGTACTAAGCACTTGGAAAGTATCATTCAGCAACAGAGACAATCCCTGCCCAAAGACGGGCTGACAGTGAATCATCCCCAGAGCTTGGAGTATGTTTGCCTTTAATTTTAGCCTTTACGCTCTGTTGAGTTTCGGGCCTTATTGACCTTCAAAATAATAACAACAATTATGGTATTTGTTACTATGGGCCAAACACTGTTCTAAGCCCTGGGGTTGATACAAGGTAATCAGGTTGCCCACATGGGGCTCACAGTCTTAATCCCCATTTTACAGAAGAGGCCACGGAGGTACAGAGAAGTGAAGCGGCTTGCCCAAGGTCACCCTGCAGGCAAGTGGCAGAGCCGGGATTAGAACCCACGTCCTCTGTACTCTTTCCACTAAGCCACACTGCTTCTCATCTTACTCATCTTCTCATTTAACTCCAAAGTAGAGTGGGACCTACCTTAGTGGGTGTCACCCGCCTCCTCTCCTCCCCTGCCCCCAACCAAATATAGAGAATATGGCAACTTCAAATCTCCTCTATCTGCCAAATCCAGTGGAACAGGTCCGGGGCTGATAAGCAGTCTTATTAAAAATTGTTGAACAAAGATTCTCAAAATCCCTTTTGTCTTGAGAAACTTTATCAAAAAAAAAAATCCACACCCAAAACTTAAGGATTGAGGCCTGCCAATAGAGGTCTCTTGGGGTTCCTTCCTCGCCTTTCTTGTAATTCGCTATTCTGCATCAGTTTTTGTTCAAAGAGCCTGATTCCTTGCAGTAATCAGTTTTGCTTTTAGCTCTGATTTTTTCAAGAATAAGTGATAATGGCCCACATGCTAGAGGGAGCGATTAGAACTCAACGTTAAAAGGCTCTTCGGGACATGACAGTTGAAAAAGGAGCTCTGGAGAGGTCTGTATTTGGCAGCTGAACGAGAGGCGAATAAAGCTTACCTTCTGAAGTATAACGTGAAGAACGCCCCTGTTCACCCCTTCATCTAGAAAACGCGCCGGTTTTCTCGGAGCAGTGAGAAGAGGGGGCCTGGGTTTCCGATTCTTTTGAAAGTTACGCGTGGACAGATCGGTTAGCTTGCATTTAATACCGACTTTCCCAAACAGATCCCGTGCCTTCAGCCAGTCACCTGTCAAGATCATCTGTTGGGAGACCTCCTTATGTCCGTGATAGTGGAAAACTTGTCAGATGCACATGGTTGTGTTTTCCCTTCTCCCTCCATCCCCCCATCCCCTTGACAAATGACCAAATGATGCTGCTTTTGAAACCTTACTCTACTTCAAATAAGTGATGCATCTGCAATTGATTAAGGCCAGTTTCTTCTAAATAATAAGACTTAAAGATGACAGTTTCCTTAAAGGCTCGGTTCTTAAACATCTCCAGCAATCAAAAGTTCCAGAATATAAAGATTATTTTAGCTGCACGAAAAGATTTAGCTGGCAAAATGTAGTTTTACAAGTCCCAGATGTGCAGTTGTAACTATAAAACTGTTTCTGGCTCTGACTGTTGATACAACCATCCTGTTTCTATTAGTCCCCTTTTGTCGGCAAACGGGATTTAGCGGGTGGCCGGAGGGGGTGGGGAGGAGGGAAAAAATCTGGATTTGGAGCCGAAATCAAAGAAAGAAATTTAAAGTTGTCTTCTAAAATTAAAAGACAAGAGGAGTATTTCTTGTCTTTGCAAGAAATAGGTCATTTCACTGAGGGACCTGTTGCTTTTAGCTTTACAAGTTTGGAAGTGTTAAGTCAACAAAATAACATGTTTGTAATGATTTGAGATGTCCACTGCTTATAATTCATTATTATCACTATTGTATTTAAGTGCTTACTACATAGCAAGCATTGTTCTAAATGCTGAGGTGAATGCAAGTTAATCAGGGGGCACACAGCCCCTATCCCTCACCATCTAAATACCTTAAAAGCTTGAGGAATATAAACATGTACCAAAGTTTATTATTAAATGCTTTTTCCCTCTGGCTTGCAGTTTTTCTGTCAGTCTTTTGGTTGCTATGCATGCGGTGTTTGCGGAAGACTGGAATAACGGCCACAAAAGGTTAGAATCAAATGGGTTCAGCGGAGGAAAGGGAAATCCTATTCGGTCTATTAAAGCTGCTGTTCCCACGCAACGATTGTTTTATTATCTGACTCTACTAAGGCATGTGGAAGAGAATGGTTTATTTTATATATCCTTCTGCAGGGGGATTTGAGATCCTCTCGGTTCCATTTGTTTCAGAACTGGCAGAAACCAAATCAGTTGCCGGGTACATGAATCTCGTATATTTTTTCCTGCTTCCTATCCAACCATTGCTACCACTCATCTCTGTTTTCTGTCTGCTTCTTCCCCACCACCCCCGTAACTCCCTGGCAGGTTATGAACCTTTCTGACTCTTTAAAGTGTTCATTTTGTTCTGACTTTAGGACAGGCATGTCCAGTTACGGCTCTTCTCCTTTCCCTCTTCGTGCTGCCAGTTGAGTTAAGGTTCTTTCGTGCCGGCCTGCCACCCCTAATTACTGCCAAGAGATGGTAAGGTAGGACTGCGAGCTGTTTACAGATTGTGGGGAGCTTGCTTGCTTTCCAGAAACTAGTGGAATTGTTTTTCTCCCTATTTAGAAAAGGCCAGAGTTTCTTTCGCTCGTTCAGTAGTATTTATTGAGCATCTCCTATGTCCAGAGCACTGTATCGAATACTTGGGGAAGGTTTAATGGGAGTAAAATCCATGGTTCCTGCTCGAGGAGCACAAAATCTATTGAAATGACAAGGCAGAGAATGATTCTAGTAAGAATAATGGTATTATCATCAATCAATCGTATTTATTGAGCGCTTACTATGTGCAGAGCACTGTACTAAGCGTTTGGGAAGTACAAATTGGCAACATATAGAGACAGTCCCTACCCAACAGTGGGCTCACAGTCTAAAAGAAGTATTAGCTAAGCACCTACTGTGTGTCAAGCACTGTTCTAAATGCTGGGGTAGTGACTTGTCCAGGGTCACACAGCAGACAAGTAGCAGAGACAGGATTAGAACCCAGGTCTTTCTGACTCTCAGGCCAGTGCTGTAGCCTCCAGGTTATGCTGTTTCCATTTTACAGTATTCTGTAAAATACTTTAATGTTACTAAGTGTGGGATTTGAGTGTTGAAGACTTAAAAGTTGAAATCGTCATTAAAAAAAAAAAAGGAACTACACATATAATGTTAACAGGTAGAGCCGAGCATTGTGTTAAGTAAAATGACTGAAGAGACCACCATCGTGTGTTCAAAACAGGAGGAAGTGCCTGGCTGACTGATAGGGTTGGAAAGGAAGGCCTTTTTAGTTTGATCTAGCTATTCTCTACGCCTTGTTAGCAGAGTTAACCAGAGTGTTTGATCTCTCAGTGGTTCCCTTTGTAATATTTGGGTTTACAGTCGAAAACAGGGACTGTGTCTACCAACTCTGTTATATTGTATTCTCCCAAGTGCTTAGTATGTGGTCTGCACGGAGTGAGCACTCATTCATTCATTCATTCATTCATTCAATCGTATTTATTGAGCGCTTACTGTGTGCAGGGCACGGTACTAAGCACTCAGTAAATAGCACTTGTTAATTTGGGGTTCTCTCTGAGAGTTTCAAACAAGGTGGCTATAAAGCCAAGTGCTTGGCTTTTTCCTCTCTCGTCCTGACTCTTCTGGTAGAGAAGCAGTGTAGTCCAGTGGGCATTGTAAGGTCCTGAGAGTCAGAGGACCTGGGTTCTAATCCCGGCTCCACCACTTGTCTGCTGTGTGACCTTAGGCAAGTCATTTAGTCATATTGAGCGCTTACTGTGTGCAGAGAAGTAAACTGGGATTTCAAAGCACTATGATCTGAGGGAAATATGGCCATCTAAAAACTTGGACTCATTCATTCATTCAATCGTATTTGAGCATTTGCTGTGCGCAGGGCACTGTACTAAGCGCCTGGAAAGCACCTTAGGAAGGTCTGGGAGACCTTCCCAGACTGAGCCCCCTCCTTCCTCTCCCCCTTCCCACCCTCCCGCCTTACCTCCTTCCCCTCCCCACAGCACCTGTATATATGTATATACGTTCATACGGATTTATTACTCTATTAATTTATTCATTTTATTTGTACATATTTATTCTATTTATTTTATTTTGTTAATATGTTTTGTTTTGTTCTCTGTCTCCCCCTTCTAGACTGTGAGCCCGCTGCTGCATAGGGACCGTCTCTATATGTTGCCAACTTGTACTTCCCAAGCACTTAGTACAGTGCTCTGCACACAGTAAGCGCTCAGTAAATACGATTGAATGACTGAATGAATTTAATTTCTCTGTTTCTCCGTTTCCTCATCTGTAAAATGGGGATTAAATCCTCATGCGTCTGATTTAGGCTGTGAGCCCCTTGTGGGACAGGGACTGTGCCCACTGTAATTATCTTGTATTGACCTCAGTGCTTAAAACAGTGCTTGACACATAGTACTTAACATATACCATAAAAAACTACAAATAATTGTGGTATTTGTTAAAGCACTTATTGTGTGCCAGGCACTGTACTAAGCGCTAGTCTGAATGCAAGCAAGTCGCCTTTTACAATCCTTTTTCCACATGGGGCTCACAGCTGTAATAACATACAGTCTTCCAGTCTAGCAGGGGCTTTGTGAGGGAAGAATAAATAACTCCATAAGGTCTTCCAACAGCCGAGAAAAGACACTTCTGAGCTGGTTGGGCGGTGATTTGCCTGCCAGGCTGTAAGCACTGTCTTTTGTTGCTTTTTGTATTGTCTGCAATATACTGTGCACATTGCAGACATTTATTTTTTTTTTTGGTGCTGCAAATCAATTTCATTGCATTACAAGCAAGATACATAATACATCAGATAAAACTTCTCCCCCCAGAAAATTTGAATATACCTGAGGGGAGTGGAATTGTCATGCATAATACTATCAAGCTCACTTCCTTTCTGACTGACCCACTTTCTGAAAGTTTACTAACGCAAGAATTCAGGAATCACCAGATCCCCTTCCAGCAGGCAATGGTCTCTGGGTCAGAAAGCGGTTATCAAGTGTATCTTGTCCACTAAATCTGGATACATTTGTAGAGCAAGTATGGAGTCCCTTCTAGACTATGAGCCCGTTGTTGGGTAGAGATTGTCTCTATCTGTTGCCCAATTGGGCTTTCCAGGCACTTAGTACAGTGCTCTGCACACAGTAAATGCTCAATAAGTATGATTGAATGAATGAATGAATGAGTCCAAGTCTTTAGATGGCCATATTTCCCTCAGATCATAGTGCTTTGAAATCCCAGTTTACTTCTCTGCACACAGTAAGCGCTCAATAAACACGATTGAATGAACGAATGAATGGGTTACAAAAAAAAGATGGTATTTAAGTGCTTACCATGTGTCAAGCACTGTCCTAAGCAATGGGGTAGATCCAAGCTAATCAGGTTGGACAGAGTCCCTGTCCCACACGGGGCTCACCGTATTAATCCCCATTTTACAGATGAGGGAACTGAGGCCCGGAGAAGTGAAGTGACTGGTCCAAGGTCACCCGGCAGACAAGTAGCGGAGCTGGGATTAGACCCCAGGTCCTCCTGATTCCCAGGCCCAGGCTGTTTTCCTAATAGGGTTAATCGATAAGGGATGTGGTTCACTTGATATCCACAGACTGTCATCTGCTGGTGAATATCTCTCATGAGGGTCTGCAAACTTTGAAATTCTGGTCCATCTGATAAGTCATCTCTGACGTATAGGAGCTTAAAAAATAAAAAAAGAGGCCAATATGGTCTCATAAACCAGATACACCCAGTGGTGCCAAAATAAGTGTCTTTTTGCATTTGGATTTGCATCCTCCCTCAGCCCCATAGCACTTAAGATACATATCCATAATTTATTTATATTTACGTCTGTCTGCCCCTCTAGACTGTCTGCTCCCGGGTAGGGACTGTGTCTACCAACTCTGTTAAGAGTGTACTTGCTCATCGTACACTGTCTGCACAGAGCGAGCGCTCATTAAATGTGAGTGATAGATTGACTGTTTGACCAGCATTTCTCTTTGCCCCTCATCCATCCTGCTGCCCTCACACCCTTCTATTTTCTCTCCCTTCCCTGCCTAACAACGCACGTCTGTCGGGATATAGCGCGAGACAATGTCAGAGGAAACGGATGCGCCCGTGGCCTCGGTCATGGGGGCGAGATTTCCTTAATTGGGAGTTCTGCAACACACGTCTGTCGGGATATAGCGCGAGACAATGTCAGAGGAAACGGATGCGCCCGCGGCCTCGGTCGTGGGGGCGAGATTTCCTTAATTGGGAGTTCTGCAAGAGCAAACCCCATATTATGGGAGAATTGGAAGGTACTAATCATATATTTGCCAATCCTTATCCGAAATGCCCATCTTGTAATAGCGTTTGTAATGAAGTTGGAATGATTTATGCCGCACTATCTTAATTAAAAACTAGGATTAGCAGGACCAGAAGTTAGCATGCTTCGGAGAGTTGTAGATAAAAGTAAAAAAGAACTTTTTTCGGGAAGAGAGTTAGGGGAGATGGAATCTTTTTGTCTTTAGGTTTAAGTGAAGACTAAATGTTGTGAATAATTGCCTGGCACCCAGGCAAGGAAGGCGGAGGGGTAGAAAAGAGAAGGGTGTGAGGGAAGCAGGATGGACGAGGGGGAAGGAGAAAGGGAGCGGGAGATGGAGCAACTGAAGGCCTTATTTGCATTTGATGTCATTATGAAACCCCATCACCCAGAAGCCAGGTTCCAGGGAGCCCGGCTTTGTGCCTTGGCTCACTGAAAATTCGCCTTTCCTGCACCAAGGAGATAGTCACGATCAGGAGGTGAGGTTGTTAAATGAGAGTTTAAGCAGGAAAGAGTTCCAGCCAGCAGAATTCATTAATGACATAAATGAACATTGCATTTTTAATAGCTCTTCACCTCCAAATAAGTGCAGAGGTGTCCTCCTCCTCATCAAAAACCTTCATTGAGCATGTAATGGTCTACTTAGTTGTCTGGAAATATCTTCCTCTTCTACCACTCCCTTCTGCGTCACCCTGACCTGTTCCCTTTATTCATCCCCTGCTTCATAGAGAAGCAGCGTGGCTCAGTGGAAAGAGCCCGGGCTTTGTAGTCAGAGGTCATGGGTTCAAATCCCGGCTCGGTCACTTGTCAGCTGTGTGACTCTGGGCAAGTCACTTAACTTCCCTGGGCCTCAGTTCCCTGTAAAATAGGGGTGAAGACTGTGAGCCCCATGTGGGACAACCTGATCACTTTGTAGCCTCCCCAGTGTTAGAACAGTACTTTGCACATAGTAAGCACTTAACAAATGCTATTATTATTATTATTATTACCCCCATCCCAGCCCCACAACACTTATGCACATATCTGTCGTGTGTGTGTATACATATATATATATATATATATATGTATATAGATATATATATATATATATATATATATGTTAATGTCTGTCTCCCCCTCAAGACTGTAAGCTCATTGTGGGCAGGGAATGCATCTGTTTATTATATTGTACACTCCCAAGCACTTAGTAATGTGCTGTGCACACAGTAAGCGCTCAATAAATACAGTTGACTAAGTGATTATCTACAAAAGCTAAATAAAGGACATCCGTGTCCAAAAAAGACCTCATATCTGGTTGGATCGGGAAGCTGAAGAGTAGGGAGACAAGCTTAGAAGCAATCAATCAATCAGTCAATCACTTGAGCACTGTACTAAGGGCTTGGGAGAGTACAGTGCAAGAGAATTAATGGACTCGTTCCCTGCCCATAACGAGCTTACAGTCTAGAGGGAGTAAGTATTTAAATTTAATAAGGTGTTTCCATGGCTTCTCCTCCTTCCCCATCCACTCCCCTCTACCCCCAAAGCCTAGGAAATAGAAATTTACCAACTTTCTACATTTATTAAAATTATATGTAGCTGAATGCATTCCACAGATCTTCCCAGGCTTCTGACGTCGAATGCCCTCATCTTGTTTGGGATACAGTAAATGTAACTGAATTTCAATTAAAAATGGAAAAGTTCTATCTGCTTAGTTGACCCCATTGCTTGGTTATTCTTTGATAATTAAGTTTTCACGTAACGCAGGAGTTGATGTCACAAAAATCACCATATGATTTTTTTTTTTTTACCATTAATTGGCCCAAAATACCTTGCCAATAAAGCAGTTGAGAGACTATTTGGGAAATAGCCCATAGATGATTTAGGTCAGCTTGCATAGTCAACTGCATTAAGGAAATGAGCTAACAGTCTTAACCAAACCACTGCCAATTCGTTTTGTGATTCAGGGTAATGATCAAGAGGAAATATTCCTGATATTCAGGAAAGAATCGGTGATTTATTAGCCACCGCTGTACATTTAAGGGCATTCAAGCCTTTTACAGATGGAACAAATATTGAAATGACTTCTACACGTGTTGATGGCTTAGTAAGCAAAACTTGTAAAAACGAGCACAATAAACCAACTGTTTGTTACCTTCCAGATGAATGTTGTAAAGATCCCAGTGGGCGGTGGCAGCCACCAAAAACTGATTAGGCCCTAGCTTTCTTATCGTCTTTCTCCCGAACTATTTATTGTGCCCCAAATTTTGGAAATATTTCCTTTTCAGCTGTGAATTAATAATGAAAATTACAAGCTAGCAGTTCTATTTCCAGTAGCATCCCTGTTGATTAAAGTGTCCCTGCTCCGTTTGTTGTTTTTTCTATAATCCATTCTGGTTTCCCAAGTATCGTGTAGCTCATAAAAACCAGTTTGATGATTTTTACCTAGGCCCCCAAAAGATGTTCCAGTTGATATTCATTCATTCAATCGTATTTATTGAGCGCTTACTGTGTGCAGAGCACTGTACTAAGCGCTTGGGAAGTACAAGTTGGCAACATATAGAGACGGTCCCCACCCAACAATGGGCTCACAGTCTATAAATCAGTTAGAGGGGTATCCAGTAAGCAACCATGGAAGGAAACAATCAGTGGAATTCATTCATTGTCGTATTTATTGACCTCTTACTGTTGAGAGCTTCCACTGTGCAGAGCACTGTGGAATCTGTTTCAGAACAAAGAGGGAGGTGCTTTGGCAATTAACTTTGCGCAGATGTGTGTGCATAGGCACACTTTGCTTAGAGAAGCAGCGTGGCTTAGTGGATAGAGCACGGGCCCGGGAATCAGAAGGTCTTGGGTTCTAATTCATTCATTCATTCAATCGTATTTATTGAGCGCTTACTGTGTGCAGAGCACTGTACTAAGCTCTTGGGAAGTACAAGTTGGCAATATATAGAGACGGTCCCTACCCAACAACGGGCGTTGTTAAGATGGAATCGGAGAAGTGCTTGGATCAGCGTGGTAGCCGTTTGGAGGGAGAGAGAGTTGGATTCTAGAGATGTTGTGAAGTTAGATCCGACAAGATTTTGGGACAGACTGAATATGCAGGTTGAATGAGAGAGATAAGTGAAGGAGAATGTGAGAATGTGAGACAGGGAGAATAATAATAATAATAATAGTGGCATTTGTTAAGCGCTTACTATGTGCAAAAGACTGTTCTAAGCGCTGGGGGGGATACAAGGTGATCAAGTTGCCCCACGTGGGGGGTTCAGTCTTAATCCCCATTTTACAGATGAGGTAACTGAGGCTCAGAGAAGCTAAGTGACTTGCCCAAGGTCACACAGCAGACACGTGGTGGAGCCGGGATTCGAATAGCGGCCTTGTCTTCAGTGATGGGAAAGTATTGGAGAGGACAGGATTTGGGCGGGGAAGGTGAGTTCTGTGTTCCCAGCTCTGTGTGCCTTCTGTGTGTAGAGCACTGAGTTAAGTGCCTGGGAGAGTTTAGTAGATAGTAGACCCTCAAGGAGCTGCCCGTCTAGTGAGGGAAACAGACCCTAAAAACTTTACGGGTTGGAAGAAGCAATGGAGTTAAAGATATGTACATACGGATGGAGTCAGGCCCCAAAGCAGCTCACTTGGTTGTGAAGAGTGGGTGGGGGGAAAAAGTCCATGATGGCATGGTGTAGTGGAAAGAGAAAAGGCTTGGAAGTAAGAAGACACAGGTTCTAATCCCAGCTCTGCCACATGTCAGCTGGGTGACCTCGGGCAAGTGGCTTAACTTCTCTTGTTCCTCACTTACCTCATCTCTAACATGGGGATTGAGCCTGTGAGCCCCATGTGGGACAGGGGCTGTGTCCAACCTGATGACCTTGTATCTACCTGAGCGCTTAGAACAGTGCTTAGCCCGTCGTAAGTGCTTAACAAATACCACAATTATTATTGTTAATATTAGGTAGGGAGCCTGACCAGCTGAATAGAGCCAGGTTGCTGCGGGCTGAATCAGGCCCCATGTGGGACAGGGGCTGTGTCCAACCTGATGACCTTGTATCTACCTCAGCGCTTAGAACAGTGCTTGGCACATCATAAGTGCTTAACAAATGCCACAGTTATTATTATTAATATTAGGTAGGGAGCCTGACCAGCTGAATAGAGGCAGGTTGCTGCGGGCTGAACCAGGATGGGCCTTGCCAATTCCAGCCGTTGTTGGGTAGGGATTGTCTCTGTTAGTTGCCGAATCGTACTTTCCAAGCGCTTAGTACAGTGCTCTAGCGCTTAATAAATACCATTGAATGAATGAATGACTCAGTGGACCAGGTCACCAAGACTCACATCCACTGGCCATATGCTTGTCAGTTAGTCCATCGATCGGTGGTATTTGTGGAGCAGTTTGTGCAGTGAACAGTGCTTTGCACATAGTAAGCACTTAACAAATGCCATCATTATTATTACTGAGCACTTGAGAAAGAACAGTATCGTTGGTAGACATGACCCCTGCCCTCAGGGAGCGTGCACGTCTAACCAGCTCAGGCTTAGACACTATTATGTCCCTAATCAATCGTATTTGAAGAGAAGCAGCGTGGCTCAGTGGAAGGAGCACGGGCTTTGGAGTCAGAGGTCATGGGTTCAAATCCTGTCAGCTGTGTGACTTTGGGCAAGTCACTTAACTTCTCTGTGCCTCAGTTCCCTCATCTGTAAAATGGAGATTAAGACTGTGAGCCCCAGGTAGGACAACCTGGTCACCTTGTATCCCCCCAGCACTTAGAACAGTGCTTTGCACATAGCGCTTAACAAATACCATCATTATTATTATTATTATTTCTTGAGCACATCCCGAGTGCAGAGCACTGTACTAAGTGCTTGGGGGAGAACCATCTAACGGAGTTGGTAGACAGGAGCTTTGCACAACAAGCTTACAGTCTGAAGGGAGAGACGATAACATAAATTTCGGATGCGTACATAAGGGTTTGGGGCTGAGAGAGGGGTGAAGAAAGGGTGCAAATCAAAGCTCATGGGTGACGCAGAAGGGATTGGTAGAAAGGGAACGGAGGGCAAAACCGGATCAAAAAATGCGAAACACAAAACCGTGAATGTACATTGTGCACATCAAGTTGAAAATTATTTCCTCCATCCAAGTAGCTACTTGTGCTTTTGAAATGAAAGGTTAATGATTTCTAAATGGGGAGAGGAAGTGGTGGATGGGAAAGAAACTATGGTTTTTGCCAATAGCTCATTCATAATGAGGCTGAACAGTGTTTCAAAGCTATTTCCAAATAATTGCTTTAAATGAGAAAAATAATGGTTTCACTGACTTGTGGGTGGCCCCCTCTATTCAGAGAAGTCCTTTCATTTTTAAGGGGAATGAAATATTCTCAGAAAAGACCGGGAGTCAGAAGTCCTGGGTTCTAATTCTAGCTCTTCCTATTGCTCCGCCAAAAGCTGTCATGTGACTGTGGGCAAGTCACCTCACTTTTCTGTGCCTCAGTTTCCTCAACTGTAAAAGGGGGATTAAATACCTGTTCTCCCTCCTACTTAAACTGTGAGCTCCATGTAGGCCAGAGACTATGTCCAACCTAATTAACTTATACTGACCTCAGCACTTGGAACAGTGTTTGGCACATAGTAAGTGCTTTACAAATACCATAAAAACAAAAACAGGTCATCACATTTGTAGTCATAGCCATGCTAATACCTGGTGCGACTATAGGGAGACAGAGGGGCCTGGGTTCCAATCCTGGCTCCGCCACTCATCTGCTGTGTGACCTCTGGCATCTCAGCTCGCTTTTCTGTGCTTAATAATAATAATAATGATGGCATTTATTAAGCGCTTACTATGTGCAAAGCACTGTTCTAAGCGCTGGGGAGGTTACAAGGTGATCAGGTTGTGGGCCAAGCAATGTATTAGGTACTAGAGAAAGAAAATACAATGTAGATTCATTCAGTCGTATTTATCGAGCAGTTTCTGTGGCAGAGCACTGTACTAAGCGCTTGGAAGAGTACAGCACAACAACAGACACATTCCCTGTCACAGCGAGCCGATCAGCACACAGCCCTTGCCCTAGGAGCTCCCCATCTAAAATGTGTAGGGGAGACACCCAGAGAGAAAAATAATTCAACCACTAGGTCTGTGTTACCCCAAGTATCAACAAATAAGCCATTTTAAAAGCAGTTCAGGTAACAATCTACCAGTATTTTAGGGCTGACTCGAAAAGTCCTCTGTGTCCCATTCCAAAGAGATATTAAGCAGTCAGTGGTATTTGAGTGCTCCCTGTGTGCAGAGCACTGTACTAAGCACTTGGGAAAGTGCAATACAATAAGGTTGGTAGACACGATCCCTGCCCAGAAGGGGCTTGCAGTTTACAGAGACAAATATTAAAATAAATGATAAATATAAAAGCTGCATCCCGCTCACTCTCCATCTCGCTGCAGAGGATGCAATCTCTGTGCTACACCTAGGTTTAGCAGGAGGGTTGAAGTTGGGAAGGCCTTGATCTCCGACCCGACCCCACTATCATCCGGGAATTTTGGCATCGGGGGAAATTCCACACCACTCAGCCAGATGTCTTCCTCGTGATTGCAGGAAGGTCCGTCTCCTCGATGGGGTTTTTTAGTTGGTTTGCTTTCTGGAATTGGTTAAGCGCTTACTATGTGCCAGGCACTGTTCTAAGCACTGGTATAGATACAAGCTAATCAGTTTGGATGCAGCCTGTGGCCCACATGGGGCTCACAGTCTAAATCCCCATTTTGCAGATGAGGTAACTGAAGCACAGAGAAGCAGCGTAGCTCAGTGGAAAGAGCACGGGCTCTGGAGTCAGAGGTCATGGGTTCAAATCCCCGCTCCACCACTTGTCAGATGTGTGACTTTGGGCAAGTCACTTAACTTCTCTGGGCCTCAGTTACCTCATCTGTAAAATGGGGGTGAAGACTGTGAGCCCCCCGTGGGACAACCTGATCACCTTGTAACCTCCCCAGCGCTTAGAACAGTGCTTTGCACATAGTAAGCGCTTAATAAATGCCATCATTATTATTATTAAACACAGAAGAGCGAGGTGAGATGCCAAAGGTCACACAGCAGACGAGTGGCGGAGCCAGGATTAGAACCCAGACCCTTCTGTCTCCCAGGCCACGCTGCTTCCCAAAGGAGCTGGAGCACAAGATTCCCCCAACAATCGCTCAGGACTTTCGGTGCCAGGAATACCGTATGTGTTGTGATGGGTTCATTTAAGTGAGGTTGCATTTGGGCAGGGAATGTGACTGTTTATTGTTATAGTGTCCTCTCCCAGGCGCTTAATACAGTGCTCGGCACACAGTAAGCACTCAATAAACGCGAATGACTGAAAAATGAGTTCTAGTTGTGCTTATATTTAAACAAGGTTTGGAATGGGATAATAGCCATTCAGTGAAGCATTCCTTTAATGCTAAAGTTTGAGTTTTGGAAGTGTTCTAGAAAAAGAAAAAGGACCTTCACACTGTGAATTGCTTTATGTTCTTGGAGCTCTGTCTAGGTAAGAGTTCAACTTCAAAGAAAAATTCAAGAACTCTGTGGGATTGAATGATTCAAAGTTAGAGATTGCTCCCTTGAATAAGTATCACAGTGTAGATTACTGAAAAATACGTTACCCCCTAGAAGACACTGATTTGCAAATCAGTAAATGTAGTACTTTTATTAATGGAAAAAAAGTAAACTTGCACTGATGCTTCCTGGTTAAAACCTAAAAATACTTGTATGGTCAATGAAAAAGCATTCCACCACACAAAGCCCAATCTGATTAGTAAGCTATATTTTAGTTCTCGCATCCAGGAGAAGTTTTTCACAAATCTGTAGTAGAAATGGTGGAATTTTTTTTAACATCCTTGTTAGATTCCATGCGGGATCCCTAAAATGAAGAGTTGCCAAAATTAGTGCAGTAGTTCAACTGAGGTTACTAGTCTCTTTTGTTTTTTTTTCAAATGACTAAAGCCTGCAGACGTAGATACCAAGCAGTCAGACTTTATAAAGTAAACCACAAAGGGAATTTCTTGATCTGGAGAGTTTTTCCCCTGACCTGTTGGGAGGGCTATTTCAAATTGGACCGATTCCCATTTCAGTGGGTCATCTGAGGTGCTTCAGTTCCATGAGGTTTAATCCGAGGAAAACCGAGGCATATTGGGTAAAAAACCCCCTCCTGGGTTATGCCTTTCAATAATGGTCTTACAACACATCTCCCCAAATAAAAAGCCTTTGTGACATGCTGCTTTCCGATTTATCCTGTGACAGCCACCTTCTTGCTATCTCCGGGATTTCATTTTATCATCTTTTGAAATGTTGCCAGGTTGAAGCCCCCAGCTCGACAAGAAAGACCAAGATATCATTATAACTAATAACGTACTATGTTTTCTTAAATGTACCTCCAAAGGGCACAACCTCTCTAGGGTGGTGGTGGTAGATAGCGTTCGCTTAGCTGCCTTTCTGCAATTTCCAGGGATAAGATGAGAGAACCGAACTCTCTACAGGCCCACTCTTCCTTTTTTCCGTGCTTTCAGGTGTCGTTCCAAACTTTAAATTGCGTCATGCGCGTGCTCTCCCTCGTGTCTTTCAGAAGAAATATGAATTTGGGCAATTTATCATCATCAGCAGTGGTATTTATTGAGCACCAACTATGTGCAGAGCACTGCACTAAGCGCTTGCACGAGTACAGTGCAACAGAGCTAGCAGACATGTGCCCTTATCCACAACAAGCTAATGTAAAAAATGACTGTTTAATATGGTCAGATACTAACATAGTGTGTTTATATTACGAACATCCAGCGCTTAGAACGGTGCTTTGCACATAGCGCTTAACAAATAATAATAATGATGGCATTGATTAAGCGCTTACTATGTGCAAAGCACTGTCCTCAGCGCTGGATGCCATCATCATCAGTTGATGCCATCATCATCAATCTAAGCGCTGGATGCCATCATCATCCTCATCAATCATCATCATCAACAGATGCCATCATCATCAAATTTCCAGCTATTAGGCAGTTTATGTAGGCGGTCCAAGGAAGTCGCTTCATATTGGATATATGTTCTTAAAACGGGTTTGGCTTCCAAATGGGACGAAGCGAGGGCCAGTTTATACGGTCTGAGGCCCACGGCCTCCCCACTCACTCTCCCCGCTTAATAATGGCATTGGGGTTCTTGTGGCAGTGGCAACTGTTGGACGCCGATTAAATCTTTCCAGCGGCAAGGCCTCTGAAAATTGTACTCCTATGGTGTTTACTCTTGTCTCTATCATTCTCACTGAATCCATCATATTTATTGGGCACTTACTGTGTGAAGAGCACTGTACTAAGCACTTGGGAGAATGCAGTCTAACAGAGTCGGTAGACACGTTCCCTGCCCACAACGAACGTACAGTCTTTTATGTTGGCTGTTTTTGTTTCACCTTTCTTCCGTTCCTGTCGCCAACTCCCCTCGCCCTCCCAGTTTTAGTTTGTGAACCCCTTGAGGGCCGTGAGCCATGTCTTCATTTAATCCAGGTGTTTTTTCCCAGCGCTTAGCTTGGTGTTTTGCACATAGTGTTTAGCAAATACCGTGACTACCTCTTGTGGGCCTTTACATGAAGACCTGGTCTGTCAAATGGCAGGAATAACTCTTCCATTTTCCTTTCTGGAGGGGACAACAGTTTGAGATGAAATTCCTTTCCAGCTCTCAGTTCAGTCTTATGGGGAAAAGATGCACTTTTGAAAAGAATTTCTTCCTTCTCCTTCGCTTCCCTCCGCTTCCCAACCACTCACTCCCCCTCCTGACAGCCTTATTTAAGGAGTTCATATCCTCAAGCCTCAGTTACTTATTGTATCATTTCAACTGTGCTGGAGATGACCCTGAAGAATTTTGTTAAAGAGTCTTCCCTCTGGCTCTTTGTGGCCCAGATTATTTTGTTAAAGAGTCTCCCCTCTGGCTCTTCGTGGCCCAGATTAAACTTTCCTAAAACGATCACCTGAGAAATGTTTTCTCTCCCCGGCTAATCAGAGTGATGACTACCTTTTTAAATGAGCCATCTGCTAATAAAAGGCCTTTGGCTCCCTGAAACAAATGCTGGAAATATACAATGGAGAGTCTCATGTACAGCATTGTCTGAAATTAATTTAGAGAAGCAGCATGGCAGGGTGGCATGGGCCAAAGAGTCAGAAGGACCTGGGTTCTGATCCCAGCTCTGCCACTTGTCTGCTGTGTGGCCTTGAGCAAGTCACTTAACCTCTCTGTGGCTCAATTACCTCTTCTGTAAAATGGGGATTAAGCCTATGAGCCCTGCTGTACCCACCCCAGTGCTTAGTGTAGTGCCTGGCACGTAGTAAGAACTTAATAAATACCATTTTTAAAAAATGAATAAAACGGTTAATGAAACTGAAATTAACAGCTCCCTGATAAGGAGTTATAGTCTGTAGTGGTATGGACTTAATGCGGGCCCTTGGGCAAGTCGCTTAACTTATCTGTGCCTCAGTTACCTCATCTTTAAATTGGGGATTAAGACTGTGAGCTCTATGTGAGATAGAGATTGGGTCCAACCTGATCAACTTGTATATACCCAGTGATTAGTACAGTGCCTGGCACATAGTCAGTACTTAAGTATCATTTAAAAAATCATTTTATTTGTATTTTATCATTTTATTTTATCATTTTAAATATCATTTTTAAAAAAACTATTCTTTTGATTCCATTCCTCACCTTACCTGAACTTGGCCTGTGGAGAATGGAGAGGGAAGAAACATAAAAATTGACGGAGAGTCTGTAAAGTTGACTGAGCCCCCTCCTTCCTCCTCCCCCTCCCCATCCCCCTGCCTTACCTCCTCCCCCTCCCCACAGCACCTGTATATATGTATATATGTTTGTACGGATTTATTACTCTATTTATTTTATTTGTACATATTCTATTTTATTTTGTTAATATGTTTTGTTTTGTTGTCTGTCTCCCCCTTTTGTCTGTCTCCCCCTTCTAGACTGTGAGCCCGTTGTTGGGTAGGGACCGTCTCTCTATGTTGCCTACTTGGACTTTCCAAATGCTTAGTACAGTGCTCTGCCCACAGTAAGCGCTCAATAAATACGATTGAATGAATGATGGTGAGGTGGGAGGCGGAAGACTGATAGGCATTTATTTAAGAGTCTTGCAGAAGCGGGGGTCAGACCGCTTATCGTACAATCAGTTTACCTAAACCAGGTCATACTCAATTGTATAATGAGTTAGGTGCTCCCCTAAATGGCAGAAATTCCTGCTATCTTCTCTCTGGTTAGCTGGATGACAAAAGTATTCTTTGTCATCCAGTGACAAAGTATTCTTTGTCATCCAGAGAGAAGCAGTGTGGCTCAGTGGAAAGAGCCTGGGCTTTGGAGTCAGAGGTTATGGGTTCAAACCCCAGCTCCGCCAGTTGTCAGCTGTGTGACTATGGGCAAGTCACTTAACTTCTCTGGGCCTCAGTTACCTCATCTGTAAAATGGGGATTAAGACGGTGAGCCCCCCAAGGGACAACCTGATCACCTTGTAACCTCCCCAGCGCTTAGAACAGTTCTTTGCACGTAGTAAGCACTTAATAAATGCCTTTATTATTATTATTCTGCGGTAGTCATAGATAGGGCCTAATGCATATACAATCGTGGTATTTGTGAAGCGCTTATTATGTGCCAAGCATCTAGTCTGTGAGCTCTTTGGGAGTAGGGAATGTGTCTGTCAATTGTGTTTATATTATACTCTCCCAAGCAGTTAAAACAGTGCTCTGCAAAGGGTAAGTGCTCAGTAAATATGAATGACTGGGGAAGATACAAGAAAATCAGGTCAAATACAGTTCCTGTCCCTAATGGGTCAAAGTAGAAGGGAAAGCAAGTATTGAATCCCCATTTTACAGATAAGAAAAGAGAGTCAGGGAGAAATTGTGACTTGTGTGTCACAAATCAGGCAGTTGCTGGAGCCAGGATTAGAATCCAGGTTCTCCAACTCCCAGGCCTTTGCACATTCCTTAGGCCTCACTGCTTCCCTAATAATAATAATAACAATGGTATTTGTTAAGCGCTTACTATGTGCCAAGCACTGTTCTAAGTGCTGGAGTAGATACAGAGTAATCAGGTTGTCCCAAATGGGGCTCATAGTCTTAATCCCCATTTTACAGACGAGGTAACTGAGGCACAGAGAAGTTGACATGCCCCAAGTCACACAGTTGACAAGTGGCGGAGCCGGGATTAGGCCCCACGACCTCCGACTCCCAAGCCCGTGCTCTTTCCACTAAGCCACACCGCCTGGAAAGTGATTGAAAAGCAGAGCACTTCACTCCTGTCAGGTCCTTGTAACTAATAACCTCTGCGCCTAATGAAGTGTTAGGTCAAGTTGAGCTTTTTAATATGGTTCAATTATGAAGAAGTTACTAGAGTTAAGTGGATTTATGAAGTATTTCTCATCAGAAAATGTCAAAGCGAGGAAAACGAGGCACCCCTTTCCTAGAACTCTGGGTATTCCCTTTTTAAATCCCTATAAAATAGCTTCCCTGGATAGCCTCCTTTTATTGAAGGGTGCATGTTGTCCCCCAAAGTATAGGTGCTAATTTTCCACTCATTTAGACTAGTGGAGGATGTGTGAGGAGAGATGAGTGAGGAGTTCCTGATGTGGTGGGGGTTGCTGACCTGAATATCTGTTGTATAGTGTTGGAAAAACTAGTGCTTTGAGGCCTAAAATCCTGAAAAGGATTATTATTCTAAATCCTCATTAGCAGTGGTAATTCTTCTTGAGTGAAACTCTGATTCATCCCATGGCTAACTCTGCATACAAACCCCCAGTGATTATGTATTATGTCATTTCCACAGCTTTCACCCAATATAACCAGTAGTTGTGAGTTAATCGTTGAATAGGGTTGGGTTTTTTTTCGTTTCACTGAATTGAAAGGTTTTGTAATCACAGTGTATAGGTTCATGGATGTTTAAAAGTGCATTTCAAAGCATTCCAACTTCAGTCAGGAACCAGAAAAATCAGTTTATAGAAGGTATTTTGTTCCCGGAATCAAAACTACTACTTTTATATAGCTATTTGCCTCGGACCTTTCAAGAGAAAATTAGCAGCAGCATATAAGATGGGCATTTAAAAATGGGATCAAGAGTGTAGTTAGGTGGCCTCTTGACACTCCTGTTTAAGTGTAGTGAAATTTCCTAAAATAACTGTGATTAGAGGCAATCAACCCATTTCCTCTGAGTGTCCTGTCCATTGCCTGTGATTGTGTAGTCTTTTGAACTTTTATGTATCATAAATATCTAGGGCTAATAAGGAGAGATCATTTAGGAGAGATCAGTAGGTCTCAGGCATTGTGCTGAAGCATACTTGGGACTCTCCATAGTGGGCCCCAGGATGACCGGAGCATTCCTCTCAGTGTCTTAGTGTTTGTTAGGACGTAGTCACACTTTCTGCCTGGTGTCATACTCGCAACTGTAGCGTATCCAAGGTGGAGAATGCCATATTGGGGTCTGACATTATGGGGCATGATGTGAGGATGATTCCCCCACACTCATGGGCTCTGGGGGGGGGGCGGGCAGAGGGACCAAGAGGAATATGTCCACCAAGCACTCATGTGTTTATTTTGTTTGTACATATTTATTCTATTTATTTTGTTAATATGTTTTGTTTTGTTCTCTGTCTCCCCCTTCTAGACTGTGAGCCCACTGTTGGGTAGGGACCGTCTCTATATGTTGCCAACTTGTACTTCCCAAGCGCTTAGTCCAGTGCTCTGCACACAGTAAGCGCTCAATAGATACGATTGAATGAATGAATGAAGGTGGCAGAGCCAGGAGTTGAACCCAAGTTCTCTGACTCCCGATAGCATGCTCTCTTAGGTCACACTGCTGAACAACATTTGATTTATAACATTAATCTTCCAGTCAAGCAGCATCCCAACTAGTTCCTAAGGCGGAGGGAGAACAGGCTCAGCCTAAGTCGGAGAGAGAAAAGGTATTGAATCCCCATTTTACAGAGGGAACTGAGGCGAAGAGACCTGCCCAAGGTCACCCTGCAGGCAAGTGGCAGAGCCAGAAGTTGAAACCAAGTTCTCTGACTCCCGATCCCGATACCATGCTTTCTTACTCTTAGATCACACTGCCTAACAACATTTGATTTATAACATTAATCATCCAGTCAAGCAGCATCCCAGTTGGTTCCTGAAGAGCATGATCAATTTTTGAAGTAAGAGGATAATGAAAGGAAAATCTATAAATCTTTGTGTCCCCCCCGCCCCCATGACTACAAAATTACAATTTCACACGCCAGGAAAGTGTCCAGTGTGTTCACTTCTGATCGAGTTAACCCTAATTAACCTTAGAAAGCTAAGACCAAAGGAAAACGGCCGAGTTAGTTGCTACTGCCACCCAAAAGTTAGTTTTGAATTCTTCACAACATAATATTTATTTTATTTGTATATATTTATTCTATTTTATTTGTACGTATTTATTCTATTTATTTTATTTTGTTAATATGTTTTGTTTTGTTCTGTGTCTCCCCCTTCTAGATTGTGAGCCCGCTGTTAGGTAGGGACTGTCTCTATATGTTGCCAACTTGTACTTCCCAAGCGCTTAGTACAGTGCTCTGCACACAGTAAGCGCTCAATAAATACAATTGATTGATTGATTGATTGTACTTCCGAAGCGCTTAGTACAGTGCTCTGCACAAAGTAAGCACTCAATAAATACGATTGAATGAATGAATGAATAATAGGAAAGCATATGTTTCCAAAAGAATGGGTATATTAATAATGTTGGTATTTGTTAAGCACTTACTATGTGCCAAGCACTATTCTAAGCACTGGGGGGGGGGGGGGGATACAAGGTGAACAGGTTGTCCCACGGGGGGCTCACAGGCTTCATTCCCATTTTACAGATGAGATAACTGAGGCACAGAGACGTTAATCAATCAATCAATCGTATTTATTGAGCACTTACTGTGTGCAGAGCACTGTACTAAGCGCTTGGGAAGTACAAGTTGGCAGTGACTTAACCAAGGTCACACAGCAGGCAAGTGGCGGAGCTGGGATATCTGTAATTTATTTCTAGTAATGTGTGCCTCCCCCTCTAGATTGTAAGTTCACTGTGGGCATGGATCGTGTCTGATTGTACGCTCCCAAGTGCTTAGTACAGTGCTCTGCACTTAGTAAGCGCTCAATAAATGTAAGTGAATGAATGAGTGAAAGGGATATGGGCCGCCTTCTGGGTCATCTGCTCCCTATGAAGCCCAAGGCCAGGCATGCTAGAAGGTTCAGGAAACCAAAGTTGGGTCAGTCGTTCAATTGTATTTATTGAGCACTTACTGTGCGCAGACCACTGTGCTAAGCACTTGGGAGAGTACAGTATAACAATAAACAGACACACTCCCTGCCCACAGTGATCTAGGTGAAATCAGGCTTCAGCCCTCCCTGGGGTCCTAGCCAAGGCAGATCTTCTCGTTCAGCAATCTTCAGGACACTACTTCACGATCTTTACCAAGGATTTGAGCTTGCGGGTGAGTAGCTTAGTCTCGGGGTGGAGGAGAGTAGCGCGCTTCTCCTTCTCTCTCCTCTCCCTGCTCTCTCCAGACCCCTTTTGGCACCCCATTGTTTGTACTTGAGGTAAGCTTGCAGGGAGGAAGAGAGCTAGTTTGACGGATCAATCAATCAATCAATCAATCAATCGTATTTATTGAGCGCTTACTATGTGCAGAGCACTGTACTAAGCGCTTGGGAAGTACAAATTGGCAACACATAGAGACAGTCCCTACCCAACAGAGCACTACAGTGCTTTGCACATAGTAAGTGCTTAATAAATGCCATTATTATTATTATTATGTAATTATATGTATATATAATATATTATTATATTTATTATAATATATTGTAATATATTATAATATATTATGTATATTATATAATATCATGTTATGTATAGTTATGTAATAATAATAATGATGGCATTTATTAAGCGCTTACTATGTGCAAAGCACTGTTCTAAGCGCTGGGGAGGTTACAGGTGATCAGAGAAGCAGAGTGGCTCATTGGAAAGAGCACGGGCTTTGGAGTCAGAGGTCATGGGTTCGAATCCTGGCTCCGCCACATGTCTGCTGTGTGACCTTGGGCAAGTCACTTAACTTCTCTGAGCCTCAGTTCCCTCATCTGTAAAATGGGGATTAAGACTGTGAGCCCCACGTGGGACAACTTGATCACCTTGTATCCCCCCCCAGTGCTTAGAACAGTGCTCTGCACATAGTAAGCGCTTAACAAATGCCATCATTATCATTATTATTATTATTATTATCAGGTTGTCCCACAGGGGGCTCACAGTCTTCATCCCCATTTGACAGATGAGGGAACTGAGACCCAGAGAAGTGAAGTGACTTGCCCAAAGTCACACAGCTGACAAGCGGCGGAGCTGGGATTTGAACCCATGACCTCTGACTCCAAAGCCCGGGCTCTTTCCACTGAGCCACGCTGCTTGTAAAACTATTACAGCAAATAGATAGAAAAAGAGAAATTTGGGATTGGGACTCATTTCTCCCCTTTGTTCTGTTGATAGTAAAATGTGTGAGTGTATGTGTGGAGTAATGTAAATACCTAGAGAAGGGGTGGGAGATACAGACAAAAAAATTGGGGGTTGGACAAATTTCTCCCCTTGGTTCTATTGATAGTAAAATGTGTGAGTCTGTGTGTGGTAACATAAATAATCTAGAGAAGGGATGGGGGAAATGTAAGGGAGGAAGGAGAGAGGTGGAAAGGGGAAAGCAGTGAGAGTATGAAACTCTGCTCCATCCTCCATCTCTGTCTCCTCCTCTGTGTCCTCAGCAAACAGCCACAGTTCCTGCCTAGGACCAGCTAAAAGTAGCCTAAGGCTGGAAGTCGAGAGCCTTTTGCTGGGGTAGGCTAGTATAAAAGGACTTGGAAAGCCCAGTTGCCAAGATGGATAAACAGCAACACACTTAAGGCCAAAAAAACCCCCAAAAAACCACCCCAGAAAATATTTTTCACTATTGAAGTCAATAGAATAGTGTTGGCATTGGCCCAGTTGTCAGCTTTCCAAAACTGGCTGTTTGTTTTTAGGACAAATGAAAAGTGATTAAGCACCATTAGCAAATGCGGCAGCCGAAAAGCCATTCCAGAAGTAGCAGTAATGGTATTTAAGTGCTTACAGTGTGCAGAGCACTGGGAAAGAGTACCCAGGTGAGAATTTGTGATGGACGCAAACATTGTCCCTTGAGGAGCTCACGGTCTATGAATAGAAGTAGGGGAGAGGGGACGAGAAACACACGCCGCAGGAGCCATGAAACAAAACACTAATGTCATATGAAAGACAAGAAAGACCGCGCAGAATAAAATCAAAAATCATACGGGAATGGCAGCTAAAGGCGCAGAATTTCAGGCTCCCCATGGCTCAGAGTCCATGACACACCCGTAGCCGCAGCAGTGACTGCCACCAGCTTTCGTGGGATTTTAAGGAGCCCTCAAACTCTGAGTGCTTTTATCTTTCCCACCGGGATGGTGGAAAGCAGGATGATATTCATTCATCCATTCATTGTCGTATTTATTGAGCACTTACTGTGTGCAGAGCACTGTACTAAGCGCTTGGGAAGTCCGAGTTGGCAACATACAGAGACGGTCCCTACCCAGCTCACAGTCTAGAAGGGGGAGACAGACTGCAAAACAAAACACATTAACAAAATAAAATAAATAGAATAAATATGTACAAGTAAAATAGAGTAATAAATATGTACAAACCTATATACATAGTGACTTGAATATAAATAGCACACCCCTCTAAATGTTTATCACAACCAAAAATTTGGTAACCCAGTTTTCTGGATATGCATATGCTAGGTATCTAGGCATGGGGACTTTCCTTTTTTCAGAGCAGTAGTTGCCCCAAATCAATCAATTAATCGATGGTATTTATAATAATAAGAATGGCATGCATTAAGCGGTTACTATGTGCCGAGCACTGCTGTAAGTGCTTGGGAGGGTTACAAGGTGATCAGGTTGTCCCACGTGGGGCTCACATCTCAATATCCACTTTACAGGTGGAGTCTCCTAGATGGTGCAGAGAAAAGCCGGGGCCTATTCCTAGGCTGGCTGGCCCGTAAGGGCAGGGGAGCCAAGAACTTTTAATCCCCCCCGGGTCTGAGCCCACAGAACATGTAGGGAACAGGGACCCTCGGTTATGGGGCGGGAAGACGAGGAATATTTCTGTTCCTTTGCTCTGCCGTAGCGTAAAGGGGCCGAGAACGCACAGAGAGACGAAGGCGCAGTAAAGCACCGGCCTGGTCATCTTAATGAGAGCCGTAGTGATAAGGGACCGTACATATTTAAATTCTCCTCTTGGAAATGATTTCTGAAAATTCGGCTTGAATAATTTAATAAATAGGGTAATAATAATAACAATGGCATGTGTTTACTTGTACATATCTATTCTATTTATTTTATTGTGTTAGTATGTTTGGTTTTGTTCTCTGTCTCCCCTTTTTAGACTGTGAGCCCACTGTTGGGTAGGGACTGTCTCTATATGTTGCCAATTTGTACTTCCCAAGCGCTTAGTACAGTGCTCTGCACATAGTAAGTGCTCAATAAATATGATTGATGATGATGATGATTTGTTAAGCGCTTACTATATGCAAAGCATTCATTCATTCATTCAATCGTATTTATTGAGCGCTTACTATGTGCAGAGCAGTGTACTAAGCGCTTGGGAAGTACAAGTTGGCAACATATAGAGACGGTCCCTACCCAACAGTGGGCTCACAGTCTAGAAGGGGGAGACAGAGAACAAAACAAAACAGATTAACAAAATAAAATAAATAGAATAAATATGTACAAATAAAATAAATAGAGTAATAAATAAAAGCACCGTTCTAAGCACTGGGAGGGGATACAAGGTGATCAGTTTGTCCCACATGGGGCTCACAGTCTTAATCTCCATTTTGCAGGTGAGGGAAGTGAGGCTCAGAGAAGTTAAAGTGACTTGCCCAGGGTCACACAGCAGACGTCACGGAGCTGGGATTAGAACCCGTGACCTCTGGCTCCCAAGCCCGCACTCTTTCCACGGAGCCACTCTGCTTCTCTTAAGCATTAAGAGTATATTAAGTATTAAATAAGCATTGAGTATTAAGAGTATTAAGTGGGTATTAAGCGTGCCAAGGCCTCCGGCTAAGAGCTGGGGTAGAGACAGATAATAAGGGTCTGAGGAAGTCCCTGCCCAGGTGGGGCTCACCGCCTAAGATGTAGGACGAGCAGCAATCGTCCCTATTTTACAGATGAGGAAACTGAGGCTTAGAGAAGTTAAGCAACTTGCCCAAATCACAAAGCAGGTCAGGGGCAGGGATTAGAAACCATCCCTCCCCACATTCCCCCACCCCGGTTTTCTGGTTTCCTTATTCTACTAGACCATGCTGCCTTTTTTTTTTTCAGTTTTGCCTTTCAGATCAATGCTAGAGCCTTTTAAAATGTTCGATCAGTTTAGAGAAATTCCATTCCACCATTCTTTTGTTCCTTGCCTGTTGAGAAGCTCTTTTAAACACACGCCTAGGACCGGCTCTGTGAGAGTGAGACCATACTAATTCCCCGTTTCTCTGCTATTAAAAATATCTAGCGTGCCCAAGAACCAAAGAAATTTAAGAGCAATCAGACCAAAGCTTTTAAGCTCATAGAAGCTGGAAAGCATGGACCATCTTTTAATTGGTTTTGATCATTTGTCTAAATGAATACATCACTACAATACATTTTACTTGGCTGGCCAGATTAATGAGAATTTCTTCTAAGTCATAACAACAAAGTAAACGACATTTTCCAAATGGCAATTACGCCCTCCTTCCCATTATCAGGATGCAAAACTTCATCACATTAACCAATTTCGTTTGCCTTTCTTGTGTGTCCAGTGGTCTGCTGACAGCAATTACCCCGAACAACTTTCAGGATGTTGATAACTTCCTTTTGCGCAAGAAGAAAAAAAAACTCAGCCGAGCTTTAATTTTTTTCCGGTCAATGGGTATTTGAAGTATTTCCTGTTGGGCAAAAGAAAAAAAAAACAATTTAGCAGCTTAGTGGCAGCTAAAGTTCATGTATTGGTGGATTTCTGCCTCCATTTTTCTCTCAATGGGCTTTTTATAGTTTGCAGGTGGCCTTTACATCTCTTTCCAACAGCCCTGCCATAAGGTAAAGGCTGTCAACCGCAGCTTTGCAGTCCATGAAGACTTTTTGGCAGCAAATTGGCCAAATTTGGCAAATTGGCCCCCCAATCTGTTTAGCATGGTACGGCAGTGGGCTTTTCATTTATCTGCCCTTGTTTGTCCCCGTATCAGTTTATAGCTACTTTATTTCTGAATTACCTTCTAGACTGTGAGCCCGTTGCTGGGTAGGGACCGTCTCTCTATGTTGCCAATTTGTACTTCCCAAGCGCTTAGCACAGTAAGCACTCAATAAATACGATTGAATGTATGAGTGAATTACCGTGATCTTTAGTAGGGTGATGGCAGGGGTGCGACTCACAGGCAGCAACTCCTAAATACAGTACAGCCTTGTTAAATCAGTAACCAAAAAGAATGCATTCGGAGCATCTGCCCTCCCCACAGAACCTGCAGCTCTTTAATCTGATTTTTGGGTAATCCAAAAGCTGATCTTCCTAGTTCCTCCTTTTCCAAATGGAGAATCAGTGTGGCCTAGTGGAAAAAGCACAGGCCTAGTAGTTGGAAGGCCCGGGTTTTAATCCCGGCTCTGCCACTTATCTGCTGTGTTACCTTGGGCAAGTCACTTGACTTGTCTCTGCCTCAGTTACCTCATCTATAAAATGGTGATTAAGAGTGGGAGCCCTGTTTGGGACAGGGATTGCGTCCAACCCGATTCACCCTAGTGCTTAATACGGTGCCTGGCACATAGTAAACACTTAAAAATATGGTAAAAAAAAAGTTCTGTTTTAGACTGAATTTCAGTCTTTGACATTGTACCTTTTCTGCCTTGCAAACTGAAAGATCATTGCTTTGCACACTAACTTTGTTCATGCTCCACTATAACTTTTTTTAACGTTTCTATTCATGCTCTTTGGCACGGATGAAACAGAGTGATTCTCTTCTGGAATATTGAAAGTGGCCGAAAAAGATTAATATGAGGTGGAGTGGTGGGTTCCAGGGCAGTTTCTTGTCCTCAGGAGCCGAAGGGAAGTTGAGGCACTGGTGCAGGTTCGGATTGGGGAAGAGGAGTTTCAATCGCCGTGATGACTGCTAGTTTGAAGTTAGTGGAGGGGAATGGAATTTTGTAATCAAGGTGTCCCACCTGGATTTTCGGAAACAGGGTAAGAACAAAACCCTATTCTGCTTCACCTTCTCCAGGTGCTCCTGGCCAACTGGTCTTTTATAGATGGGAAATTCAGACTTTAAAGCCACGGTCCAGATATTACAATCAAGCCTCGTCGACAGTGCTGCCCTAAACTCATTCTGTCAGCTGAGTGTAATGTGCCAGCTGTAATTCTGCCCTGCCCCTGCGTCATTTGTTGGATGGGTTTTTGCTTGGAAGCCCCTTCTTTCCCTCTTATCTCTCCATCACCAACCTCGGTCACAGCTTAATAAGCAAAACCTTTGCCGATTTCCTTCTTGGCTTGAACGCCTGGTGATGGATAGGTTCCCTGCCTGCTGTCCGCTTTACTGCTGGATGCGCCCAGGGTGCAGCGTCCTCACCAAGCAGAATACGGAATTAGAAATCTGGTCTTCTGAGAACAGGAGTCTAGAAGGCCACCTTTCCAGCCCCCCTCTCAATTAGCTCTGCGGAGACTCTTTCATGCTCCGACTTGTTTCCCCGAGGAGTCGGTGGCCTGATAACATTTTGGTCTAAACACTTGTTTTGCCCGTGTCCAAGTGGATATTGTCCCTGGAAGGCGGGAGCTGGGTTTTTAAGCATCCCCCTCCTTATGGGATGCTGTAAATAGCAGTCTTCAGGCGGGCATTTTTGGGCATGCAGGCTTTGACATTTCCAATCTTCACGACTCTGATTGTTAGTTTCTTGCTGCTCCCCGAGGTGAAATTGACAGCAAGCGGAGCAAACCCCACAAGGAGAAACCCAGCAGGCAGGATGGCATATCATTATCTTGCAATTATTTGAGGGGGGTGTTGGAGACTGTAGTTATAAATTTTGCATTGTGATTGCCTCTTGTAGGTGGCTTAATTTTTTTTAAAGACTAGGCCTGTGGACTCTATATTTGGAGTGGTCTTAATCTTTTCCCTGGAGTATGATAATAATAATAATAATGGTATTTGTTAAGCACTTACTATGTGCAAAGCCCTGTTCTAAGCGCTGGACAACCAATTTTACACATCAGAAATGGTATCAAAAGTATGAATTACAACACAGATGACGGCGTGTGATCTTTGGGGAAGGAAAGAAGGAAGCTACTGAAGGCATGAATAAGCAGAAGAAATCCTTTTCCTAATAATAATAATGATGATGATGGCATTTAAGTGCTTACTATGTGCAAAGCACTGTTCTAAGCACCGGGGGGATACAAGGTGATCAGGTTGTCCCACGTGGGGCTCACAGTCTTAATCCCCATTTTACAGATGAGGTGCTGGTGGTATCAAATATTTCCTTCTGCATCAGATATTTAAGAGACATCTATAAGACTGTGTTGAAAATACAATTGAGACTTTTTCCTCTTGGCTGGGTCATCACAACACTATGTTAGGAAATATTTGGACAGTGTTAACAGCCATTGGAAAACGTTTAGTGCATATTTACTATTCTTTTTATTTTGTTAATGATGTGCATATAGCTTTAATTCTATTTGTTCAGACGATTTTGACACCTGTCTACATGTTTTGTTTTGTTGTCTGTCTCCCCCTTCTAGACTGTGAGCCTGTTGTTGGGTAGGAACCGTCTCTACATGTTGCCGACTTGTACTTCCCAAGCGCTTAGTACAGTGCTCTGTACACAGTAAGCACTCAGTAAATACGATTGATTGAATGAATGAATGAAGCCACCTCCCAACTCCAAATTAAAATCCGGGTCTAGGTTCACTCTCATTTGAGACCTCGTTAAAACAGACACACCGTAATACCTCTACCCGAAGTTTAAAAAGACTACTTCTCTAACCACCCTGACTGGTTATGACCAAGGTAAAGGCACGGAGGTTGGATTCCGGGTTGTTCCACCCCAATTATACCTGCTAATAGAGATCTAAAAACTTGGGATGAATTAAGCCGGAAAATTTTCCTTTTCAACTGGAAACTGTACCCTCGTGGCTACTTCAAGAAGTCTTTCCGAAGATAAAAGGCAGGGGACGTGTTCCGGTGATTAGGACCGGGCTCTTAGTTTGCATTTCTAAGGCCTGACAGGGGAGTTACTCTCCTGTGCCTCTCACTTACTTGTGATGGGGGTCCTGTGGGTAATGATGGAGGACCATTTGTTTCTAAAAGCAGGCAAAATCCTCTGCTAACCCAGGTTTACACTTTGATCCCATCCGTCCCGCTGCCGACCTTGCACCCACATCCTACCTCTGGCCTGGAATGCTCTCCCTCCTCATATCAGACAGATAATTGCTCTCCCCCACTTCAAAACCTTATTGAAGGCACATTTCCTCCAAGAAGCCTTCCCTGCTGCTTTACTTGCTCCTTCAGACATCCTCCTTCCCATCCCCACATCATATATATATATATATATATATCTGTAATTTATTTATTCTTGCTCCTTCAGTCATCCTCCCTCCCATCCCCTTTCGGTGCACAGAAATGGGAGGTACCGTGAAATTTATAGACGGAAGCGTTCTTCAAATGGAACTGCTAATTTGATATTTCATTTCACTTCTTCTAGACTGTGAGCCCACTGTTGGGTAGGGACTGTCTCTATATGTTGCCAACTTATACTTCCCAAGCGCTTAGTACAGTGCTCTGCACTGTAAGCGCTCAATAAATACGATTGATTGATTGATCATAGGGAGGAACTGCCCCTCCGGCTTCCCCCTCGGTTTCCCTTATTGCCACAGACGGATTCAATTGTATTTATTGAGTGCTCACTGTGTGTATATATAGATATATATATCTATATATATCTATATATATATGTCTGTATCTGTAATTTATTTATTTATTCATCTATTTCTATCAGTGTCTGTCTCCCCCTCTAGACTGTGACCCTGTTGTGGGCAGGAACGTGTCTGTGGTTATATTGTACTCTCCCAAGCACTTAGTACAGTGCTTGGCACACAGTAAGCACTCAATAAAGACGATTGAATCCGTCTGTGGCAATAAGGGAAACCGAGGGGGAAGCCGGAGGGGCAGTTCCTCCATATGAAATACCAACTTAGTAGTTCCATTTGAAGAAGGCTTCCATCTATAAATTTCACGGTACCTCCCATTTCTGTGCACCGAAAGCTCGACTTGGGTTAACTCCATAGGTGCGTGGTGAGACTAGCCTTTTACGGCAGGTCACAACTAAATTGGCCAGAAAGCCACTGAACTCTTAAAAACAAAAGCCAAAAACCAACCGAGGGCTTCCCGTGGCAGGGCCGAGTGAAATGAAGTTCCCCTTGATCTCGCAGACTGTCTTTTCCTAGAGATTTTAATGAGGCGGGTAGAGAGATCGGCATATCTCAGAGGTTCAAAGGCCACTGGAAATCGGTCTGCGTTTCACGGCCTGTTGTATCCTCCCTTTCCTGCACTGTTGTTCATCACCCGCTAAGCTTACATGTATCAGGAAGCGGTCAGCGGGATTTGGAGCCCGCATTTAGTTTCGGTTGCACTTTGCAACCCGTCCTTCAGTGGACCTGTGGAATCTGAAGCAGGGCAAAGCTCGAGGGGGGTGGTTTCCTTTGGGGTTCTTAGTGCTTAAAATAAAACCTTCCTTCTACTGAAATTCATCTCCCTCTCCATGTAATATTCATAAGCTTGGAGCCAAAAGAGAGCAGTGGCCACCGGGCCGTGAAAACTTCCAGGGCTTGGCACGCTGCGACTGACCTTTCTATCAATCAATCAATCAATCGTATTTATTGAGCGCTTACTGTGTGCTTCTAGACTGTAAGCCCGCTGTTGGGTGGGGACCGTCTCTATATGTTGCCAACTTGTACTTCCCAAGCGCTTAGTACAGTGCTCTGCACACAGTAAGCGCTCAATAAATACGATTGAATGAATGAATAGATGAATTGGTACCCCACTTGGAGGCTATAATATGCGAGATTTCTTATTCAACACCACATAGGCCCCTGCTACGGCCATAATAATAATAATAATGGTTTATTAAGTGCTTACTATGTGCAAAGCACTGTTCTAAGCGCTGGGGAGGTTACAAGGTGATCAGGTTGTCCCAAAGGGGGCTCACAGTCTTAATCCCCATTTTCCAGATGAGGTAACTGAGGCACAGAGAAGTTAAGTGACTTGCCCAAAGTCACACAGCTGACAATTGGAGGAGCCGAGATTTGAATCCATGACCTCTGACTCCAAAGCCCGGGCTCTTTCCATTGAGCCACGCCGCTTCAAAAGGGCCATCTTCCAAAGGGATTGGTTATGCTCCCCTTGGAACCACTCTTTCAGGAGTGAGCCCGTTGTTGGGTAGGGACCGTCTCTATATGTTGCCAAGTGCTTAGTACAGTGCTCTGCACACAGTAAGCACTCAATAAATACGATTGAATGAATGAATGAATGAATGAGTGAGTTACCATTCTCTTCCCGCCATTCTCCGTTCTTTTCCAAAACCCAAGCATGGGTCATCGGAGAAGCAGCGTGGCTCAGTGGAAAGAGCACGGGCTTTGTAGTCAGAGTTCATGGGTTCGAATCCCGGCCCCACCAATTGTCAGCTGTGTGACTTTGGGCAAGTCACTTCACTTCTGTTGGCCTCAGTTACCTCATCTGTAAAATGGGGATTAAGATTGTGAGCCCCCCCCATGGGACAACCTGATCACCTTGTAACCTCCCCAGCGCTTAGAACAGTGCTTTGCACATAGTAAACGCTTAATAAATGCCATTATTATTATTATTATTATTATTATTATTCCACTCCCAGCGTGTCTCAGTGGAAAAGAGCCCAGGCTTTGGAGTCAGAGGTCATGGGTTCACATCCCGGCTCCGCCAATTGTCAGTTGTGTGACTTTGGGCAAGTCACTTAACTTCTCTGTGCCTCAGTTCCCTCATCTGGAAAATGGGGATGAAGACTGTGAGCCCTCCGTGGGACAACCTGATCACCTTGTAACCTCCCCAGCGCTTAGAACAGTGCTTTGCACATAGTAAGTGCTTAATAAATGCCATTATTATTATTATTATTATTCCCTTCCATGCCAGCAGCAGGAAGGGCAAAGATGAGCCATGTAATGGAGAGTAAATCGCACCACGTTTGTTTTACATGGCAGATATTAGAAAAAAATGCAAATTCAAAAACTTGGATTAAAACTATATAAACATGTTTTCGTTGTGAGATCGAGACTGCCTTGGAGCCTCTCGCCTGTCGGCAAAGCCTTTAATATTATTTTCACCGGAAAACACTCCCCAACCTAATTCCCCATAGAGCGAGAATTCTTCTGTTGGGATCATTTTAGGTCAAAAACTCTCTTCTGGTAATTAGTGAGTGATTTAAACAAGTTTGGGTAATTGTCACTTTTCTGGGATTTATGGACAGTTTGCCTTTTAGTCTACAATTAAATGGCCATGCAAGATCCAAAAAGCTGCCGGTTTTTGGCATTGAACTTCTTTTGACTGGCTCCATATGCATATCTCTGGTTTGTTCTGAAGAACAGCTTGTGTGTTCTTTCTGCCGCTTCAAAAAAATAAATTAATTTTACGTTGCAAATGACAGGGAAGTTAGCTATTATGATGCATGCCAACAGTCTACAAAGTACCACCCTTCAGTAAATTCGCGAGATGCGTACTGTGTCCCAGGGGTTAGCGGGAGAGGTGTACTCCGTCAGCTGAGCTTTTGTGTGGCAACAGTGACTCAACACTAGGCCTGTGTTCTGTTTTGTGTCCCTTTGGGCATCTGATTAAATGTGGGTCCGAGGAGGAGAATCCTTAGGGACTTCAGGGGATTCGGAAAAATGACCCCAGTGCCGACTTAATCCCCATTCGTCTCCGCAGAGTGGGGAAGATAATTGCATTCAGATTTAATACTTCCAAGGCACTCTGGATGTGTTTTTCTCCCTCCGGTCTGGAGATGTCCGTTTATTTTTAAATATTTATGGAGCACCGCCTAATTTAATTTTAAATATTTGTGAAGCATCACAGATGTCTGGGCAATATACACAATAAGTCGGTAGGCTGAAGGAATGATTTTGTCCAAGTGACTAATGAGAGGGCATAGAGGGTATATATGTATGTATTTATTACTCTATTTATTAATTTATTTATTTTGTACATATTTATTCTATTTATTTTATTTGGTTAATATGTTTTGTTCTCTTTCTCCCCCTTCTAGACTGTGAGCCCGCTGTTGGGTAGGGACCGTCTCTATATGTTGCCAACTTGTACTTCCCAAGCGCTTAGTACAGTGCTCTGCACACAGTAAGCGATCAGTGAATACGATTGAATGAATGAATGAATAACCCAACCAGGCGTGGAAGAGAGAGGCGTAAGGTAATTAATTGTCCCTTTACCTTTCTCAGTGAAATTCTTCTTGATTGTGTAATCAGTCCTCCTGTTTCACAGACGTTCTGTTCTTTGTGAAATTCAAGTTAAAGACGACTCCTATTAGACTGCTCATGCCTTCATTCAGTCGTATTTATTGAGCGCTTACTGTGTGCGGAGCACTGTACTGAGCGCTTGAATGGTCTCTTTCCAAGAGTGCATCATGATCCATCCAGGCAGACCCCCATTGGCGGAAGAATTTTTCCCAATTCCCCAACGGCGTTCTATCCAAAACGCATAGTGAAAATAATAATGATGATGGCATTTATTAAGCGCTTACTATGTGCAAAGCACTGTTCTAAGCTCTGGGGAGGTGACAAGGTGATCAGGTTGTCCCCCGGGGGGCTCACAGTTTTAATCCCCATTTTACAGGTGAGGAAACTGAGGCACAGAGAAGTGAAGGGACTTGCCCAAAGTCACACAGCTGACAGTTGGCGGCGCCGGGATTTGAACCCATGACCTCTGACTCCAAAGCCCGGGCTCTTTCCACTGAGCCACGCTGCTTCTCATGGCACTAGTGGTTATCTGTGTGGAGAAAGCCCACTATTAAGAATTTGGGGAGTTGACACCTTGTCCAAATGACTTACCTAATGCCTTTATTGGAGCAGCATGCACTGTTCCACTGCACTGTTCTGCACAAAGGTGTTCAGTAAATCTAGATTTTGATGAATGTAGTGAAATTAATTCAGTACCGTGTACCAAGACAGAGCATTGAACAGTGGTGTTAGGAGTGGACAGTCAAAATAAAAGGAATGGTCCCTGTCCTTGAGGAGCTCGTAGTCTCACGATGGAAGACAAAACGAATTGAACGCAGACAGTGGGAAGAGAAGGAAAAGTTTAGCTATTAGTGGTAACTGCAGGCAAATAGAAAAAGGAGTGAATAGTGTGTCTTCATGGCGTTATGTATGTGCTGAAGAGGCTCTGGGAGCGCTTAGAACAGTGCTTTGCACATAGTAAGCGCTTAGCCCACTGTTGGGTAGGGACTGTCTCTATATTATAATAATAATAATAATAATAATGGCATTTATTAAGCGCTTACTATGTGCAAAGCACTGTTCTAAGCGCTGGGGAGGTTACACGGTGATCAAGTTGTCCCACGGGGGGCTCACAGTCTTAATCCCCATTTTGCAGGTGAGGTAACTGAGGCCCAGAGAAGTTAAGTGACTTTCCCGAAGTCACACAGCTGACAAGTGGCGGAGCCGGGATTTGAACCCATGACCTCCGACTCCAAAGCCCGTGCTCTTTCCACTGAGCCACGCTGTTGCCAACTTGTACTTCCCAAGCGCTTAGTACAGTGCTCTGCATACAGTAAGCGCTCAATAAATACGATTGATTGATTGGTTAATCAATGCCATCATTATAAATGACACGGGGCATTGGAAAGTAGTTGGTCGACATATTTACTGTCCTATTTATTTTGTTAATGATGTGCATCTAGCTCTACTTCTGTTTATTCTGATGACTTGACACCCGTCCACATGTTTTGTTTTGTTGTCTGTCTCCCCCTTCTAGACCGTGAGCCCGTTGTTGGGTAGGGCCCGTCTCTATATGTTGCCAGTTTGTACTTCCCAAGCGCTTAGTACCGTGCTCTGCACATCGTAAGCGCTCAATAAATACGATTGAATGAATGAATCCTCCCACAAGAGGTGAGTTTTCAGCAGAGGAGGAAGATGGAGAAGATTACGGCTGGGTGGATTTGAAGGGGGAGGGAGTTCCAAGCACAGGGAAGGCCAGAGCCGGCAAGATGGAGACAGGAGAGACAAGAGGTGCCGTGTAGTTGTGGAGAAGCGGAGCATGTGAGCTGGAAAACACCTGATGAGAGTCAACGTATAGGAGGGAGACAGTCGGTGGAGAGCCAGTGGTCAATTCCAAATTTGAGGTGGGATGGAGAGTAGTAGCTGGCCACTAAGTGAATCATCACGCGTCTTGGAGAGAGGCCCTTACTTTGAACCGATAGCAGAAGTTGCGTGCGGAACTGTTCATTTTTTCCCCTCCAGCCGGAGATTCATTAGCCCGTCCAGCTGGGAGAACCAGTGTGTGGCCGCACCAGAAGAGCTCAGCACAGCAAAGCCTTTCAGCAACAAAGGAAATAAAAGCATTCCTGTGTAACAGGCTTCTGCACTTATCTCTGGTCTCTGGTACTGTTTGTGCTGAACCAAAGCAGCTGCTACCCCGAGTTAAGAGAGAACAAACTCAACATGGCGTGAAATGACTGCGCTGCCATTCACATTCATTAGAGTTATATTGTTACCGGCTACAGGCATGACTGGTTTTTTGCATGAATAATAAAACAAAATGCAGCCTGGTGGATTTTTTTTTTTACCCTAAAACATTAACAGGCTACAACACTAACCTTGAAACTGTGGATAGTAAGTATTCCCAGACCTTGGTTCATCTTAGGGCCCTCTCCCGGCTCACGGGACTGAGAGTTGGCAGTGGAGAGAGAAAACCTAAAGGATAATGGTTCATTCATTTATTCATTCAATCATATTTATTGAGCGCTTACTGTGTGCAGAGCACTGTACTAAGCGCTTGGGAAGTACAAGTTGGCAACCTATAGAGACGGTCCCTACCCAACAGTGGGCTCACAGTCTAGAAGGGGGAGACAGACAACAAAACATATAAACCAAATAAAATAAATGGAATAAATATGTACAAGTAAAATAGAGTGATATGTAGAAACATATATACATAAATAAATGCCATCATTATTATTATTATTATTAAAAAGCCTTCCCTAAGCCCTCCTCATTCATTGAATGAATGAATTTATTAAGCGCTAACTGTGTGCAAGGCACTGTTTTTAAGCGCTGGGGAGGTTACAAGGTGATCAGGTTGTCCCACGGGGGGCTCACAGTCTTCATCCCCATTTTCCAGATGAGGGAACTAAGGCCCAGAGAAGTGAAGCGACTTGCCCAAAGTCACACAGCTGACAATTGGTGGAGCCGGGATCTGAACCCATGACCTCTGACTCCAAAGCCCGGGCTCTTTCCACTGAGCCACACTGCTTCTCTAAGGAGATGGCCCTTCAATAAGGCTTTGACGTGAGGGCGAGCAATTATCTGACTGATATGAGGAGGGAGGACATTTCAGGCCAGAGGTAGGATGTGGGAAAGAGTTCGAAGAAGATTAGCATTAGAGGAACAAAGTTTGCGGGCTGGGATGCAGTAGGAGAGTAGTACAGTGTTATGTTCATAGTAAGCATTCAATAAATACCATTTATTCATTGTCGTATTTATTGAGCGCTTACTGTGTGCAGAGCACTGTACTAAGCGCTTTGGAAGTCCAAGTTGGCAACATATAGAGACGGTCCCTACCCAACAGTGGGCTCACAGTCTAGAAGGGGGAGACATATGTGAAGGCTTTGGAAACACACTTGGCGAGGCCCGAAACGGACTGATCATAGATCACATCGCGAGCCTGGTATCAGAGTGCTGGAAGTGTATTAAGATCTGGATAAAACTCAGAAAAAAAGCGTCAGACCAAAGGGACCCTTTTTAAAAACAATCCGATGTGGACAAAGCCAGGCAATGATTGTTAGGTGGGCTCCGAAAGCAGGTTCCCTTAAAGGACAAGATTTAGTGGAACTTGAGGAACTGTTATCAGAATGAGAAAGAGCTGGTCAAAAAACAAGGGCAGTGATTAATTCTGAGCAGGGGGCTTTTGGAGAGATACTATGTTGCCAACTTGTACTTCCCAAGCGCTTAGTACAGTGCTCTGCACACAGTAAGTGCTCAATAAATACGATTGATTGATTGACTTTGTCACTTTTAAGTAGGTCCTGAGTCTGACTTATCCACAGGGCTGCATCGGTAAGATTCCTCCTGTGGTCTGTAAGTTCCCCCGCCTATCCTTTAGCTGAGGTGATTGAAACTGCACCACTTGGCCTTAGAAAAAAAGAAATTAGTGCCTGCACTGTGCGCAGAATCATTTTTGTCGAAAGGGCAGAGGGTGGACCTTGTTTTGAAGGAATTGGTTCAAGAGAATGTCCTTTAATACTGAGGCTCTGCTCTACCCCCATTGGAAGAGTCTACGTACTTACATATATTATGGTGGGCTGAGAGACGCTGTTTTGTGTGCCTTCCTCTTAGGGGTGAATGGGGGAGAACTCCCATTTTTAGCAGGGTACACGTGTGCGTGACTGGATTTGCATTGCTCCTCAGTGACCCGCTTTTGTTGTCGTTGAGTCCGAGTGTCACTGAACCCTCCAGGATGGCCCTGCTTAGTGTCCAAGGAACCATTCCTACGCTTATAAGGACCCCCCTCCTTCCTTCTCCGCTTCACCGTCTTCCCTTTCCTTCTCTTTGCTTCCTAGAGCAGCAGCGTGGCTCAGTGGAAAGAGCCCTGGCTAGGGAGCCAGAGGTGGTGGGTTCTAATCTCGGCTCCGCCACTTGTCAGCTGTGTGACCTTGGGCAAGTCACTTCACTTCTCTGGGCCTCGGTTCCCTCATCTGGAAAATGGGGATGAAGACTGTGCGCCCCGCGTGGGACAACCCGATTACCTTGTAACCACCCCAGCGCTTAGAACAGTGCTTGGCACATAGTAAGCGCTTAACAAATACCAACATTATTATTATTCCCTTTCTCCTCCTCCCCCTAATTAATACCTAGTGCTTAGAACAGTGCTTTGCACATAGTAAGCCATTATTATTATAATACCTGGAGAACAGCAACCAGTACGCTTTGGGAGTACTGACATGCCCGGATGTCTTTGGAGCTGCCAAGACTAAAATTGCCAGCATCCCCCAGGGACCACTGCCCAAGGTAGCTGCTGGGACAAAATGATGAAATGAATCTCCCTTCCTCCTCCTCGCCTGCAAGGGGAGGTCAGGGATGTGCTTTATTTATAAAACTTAGAACTCCTGGATCTCTTCTGTCCTTGCAGGGTGAAAGTCAACATCTTAAAATTATATAGAGACATCTACAGGCTGCCTTCCCAAGAAATGTAGAAAGTGTGTGTTTGACTAACATGCTTTTGGAAAAAAAAAATCAGCTTATTCTTTGTTCCCTGCTTTTTTTTTTAATGCTGTTCATTAAGCACTTACTAGGTGACAGGCACCGTTCCAAGCGCTGGAGGAGACGCACGTTCATCTGGTTGGACACAGTCATCATCAATCATATTTATTGAGCACTTACTGTGTGCAGAGCACTGTACTAACATAGGGCTCTCAGTCCTAACCCCCGTTTTGTTGGTAAGGTAACAGAGGCACAGAGAAGGTAAGCGACTCGCCCAAAGTCACACAGCAGACAAGTGGCGGAGCTAGAATTAGAACCCAAGTCCTTCTGACCCCCACTGCTCTTCACTGCTTTGTCCAGGTTTTAAGCACCATAGGACAGGGATGGTACTCTTTTTTTAATTTAGCCTTAAGGGGGGCTAAATAAACATCGCGGGCCTTGGCAAACCGCAGCTTAGCGAAATTGCAAATTCAGTTATGATCTCGAAATTGTTTCCAAAGGCTCCATATTCTTCAAGCTGTTTGCCTTTCGGATTTACACCAGATCTCTGACCGAGAGAAGATTTTGATTTTTGATTATGAAGCACACGAGAAGCAGCATGATTCTCAAAAGTGAAATTTTTCAGGGACTTGATGGTGATAGGATGTATCTGTGTGAACGTAGATATAAGCATTTTAAAGCTCTATGTGAACATAGATATAAGCATTTTAAAGCTCTGCGTATAGTAAGTGCTCAAATACCATTGATTAAAGCTACTTGTCTGACAGATATTAACTTTTGTCATGTACAAGCAGGCTTTTGTTTCCCCTTCTCCCCTTCCCCCCCGCAAAAATATAAACTATTGAAAGGAAAAGTAAAGTATTTAAGCTATTCTGTCCCATTTGCAGATGGGGTCAGTGGTGTTTGCGTAGACTTATGCTCCTGCCACCGCCCGCTAGGTTACTGTTGCAGTCAGTTTACTTTTGCTTCAGTGTACCGTACGGGAATTTAGTATCACTGTTGACCTCGTTCATTGAAAATAATCAGACATCTGTTTTCAGGTGAAATTTCAGCTAGCATAAATTGGGATTTCCCAAGGACAGATTAGAGAATTACTGTGAAAAATGAATTAGCAGCCTCCTTATCCTCCCAACTGCCAAAGTCTCCTTTTCTTTTCCTCCCCCACCCCTCTATCACCTGTACAGTTTTTTTCCATCAGGTGTTAGTCTGGGAGGGACAGATTTCAATGTAAGAGTGACCTAACTAGTAACCAGATATACCGTTTTAATTACTCTGACTCTAAGCACAAGAAAATACAAACATTTGGATGCAAATCCTGCTAGATGCAGGTTCTACATTTACATTTAAATGATTTTTAAAAATCCGTAAGCATGACAATTTACCGCCAATATTACCCACACACATACACAACAGATAAAATCTTGGAAAATGCAGTGATCGGGCTACCCATGTGGGCTTCCCCCATGGAAAATAAACTTCTTTGTCTATATTTTTAGAAGAAAGATGTTGTCGAAGTTTGATTTTGTGACCTTGAGGGAGAAGTATTTCTGTCCGTTTTTGAAGTTTCATTTTAAAGCAGGAGTGTACTGAGCATGAATATATTTGTAGCCTTATTGCGGGTTTGTTTTGTAGCAGGTCCTAATTTAAGAAGAATTTAAGAAGAATCAAGAAATGTAATTATCTGAGCTTACTAACTGTTGGTCAGAGATACTTGTGTGTATGTGACCAACAGTTAGTAAGCTTAGATAACTACATTTCTTGATTCTCTTAAATTAAGAGGTACTTGTCAGAGATACTTGTGTGTGTGTGAGGCCTGCTTTGGAATATAACGTTGGCTGCTAATTCTGTTGTCCTGCATTCTCCCAAGCACTTACCACAGTGCTTAGCACAGTCAGAAGTGAGAGGGACTTGACAATTAGGGATTGCCGGGTCAGGAAGCTTTCTCACCCAAGGCCAAGGACTACTGCTCATTCCTCTAGACTGTAAGCTTGTTGTGGGCAGGGAATGTGTTGAGAAGCAGCGTGGCGAAGTGGATAGAGCAACAGCTTGGGAGTCAGAAGCCTGTAACATAAGTAATTATGGTGTTTGTAAAAAAAAAAAAAAGATGGCATTTATTAAGCACTTACTATGTGCAAAGCACTGTTCTAAGCGCTGGGGAGGTTACAAGGCGATCGGGATGTCCCATGGGGGGCTCACAGTCTTGAGGTAACTGTGCCAAACACTGTTGTAAGCTTTGGGGTAGAGATTCAAGTTAATCAGGTTGGACACAATCCCTATCCCACATGAGACTCACAGTCTAGGAGGGAGAACAGGTATTAAATCCCCATTTGACAGATGAATAGATTGAGGCAACAGAGAATAATAATAATAATAATGGCATTTATTAAGCACTTACTATGTGCAAAGCACTGTTCTAAGCGCTGGGGAGGTTACAAGGTGATCAGGTTGTCCCATGGGGGGCTCACAGTCTTAATCCCCATTTTACCGACGAGGTAACTGAGGCACAGAGAAGTGAAGTGACTTGCCCAAAGTCACACAGCTGACAAGTGGCGGAGCCGGGATTTGAACCCATGACCTCTGACTCGAAAGCCCAGGCTCTTTCCATTCATTCAGTCGTATTTATTGAGCGCTTACTGTGGGCAGTACTAAGCGCTTGGGAAGTCCAAGTTGGCAACGTAGAGAGACGGTCCCTACCCAACAGCGGGCTCACAGTCTAGAAGGGGGATACAGACAACAAAACAAAACATATTAACAAAATAAAATAAATAGAATAAATATGTACAAATAAAATAGAGTAATAAATACATACAAACATGTATACATATATACAGGTTCAGTCTGGGAAGGCCTTCCACTGAGCCACGCTGCTTCTTTTGGATGATTCTCAAACTCACTGTTAACTGGTCAAGGAAAATCTGCCCAAGTGTGTTTCATGCCACTTACTGACATGATAGGTAAATAGGTGGGTCTGTGTTCCCCATGGCGGGTGACAGGCTCCTCTTATTCAAAAGTAAAACTTTCCCTGGTGTACTCACCCCGAGATTTTCACCTGATTATCATTGATGTTTGGAAGGCTTATTGGGTGGCTGTTTTCCATTTCCAAACTCTACCCCCACGAGAGAACTTTTCAGGCTCCAGTTTGTAGACGAGAGTTTGGTATGAAGTGAAAGTTCTTGACAGACCAAGTGAGCAAACCGCAGAAGAAAACTGTCTAGGGCCTGAAAATTAAATTGGGTGATGAAAGGCTCTACACCGGCTGAATTCAGTGGTCCCCCTTCCCGATCATCAGCAGTCTCCAGTGGTTACCCACTTCCCTCCACTCCAGGCAAACTCCTGAATGTTCATTCATTCGATCGTATTTATTGAGCTCTTACTGTGTGCAGAGCACTGTACTAAGCGCTTGGGAAGTCCAAGTTGGCGACATATGGAGACGGTCCCTACTCAACAGTGGGCTCACAGTCTAGAGATCAAGGCCCTCCACAAGCTACCTCCTAGCTTACCAAGTTCTCTTCACCTGCTAGCCTCCAGCCTGTGCTTTACAGCCCTCTCCTTAGCAAACTTTTTCTCCAATCAATCAATCAATCAATCGTATTTATTGAGCGCTTACTATGTGCAGAGCACTGTACTAAGCGCTTGGGAAGTACAAATTGGCAACACATAGAGACAGTCCCTACCCAACAGTGGGCTCACAGTCTAAAAGGGGGAGACAGAGAACAGAACCACCCATCGCTTCTTCCTCTCCCGCTTCAAGCTCCTTGCTGATGACTTTCTTCCTTTCTGGAACTCTCTTTCCCTTCAAAACTGCCAGGCCACTGTACTCCCCACCCCCCCATAATAATAATAATAATAATAATAATAATAGTGGTATTTGTTAAGCGCTTACTATGTGCAAAGCACTGTTCTAAACGCTGGGGGGGATACAAAGTGATCAGGTGGTCCCACTTGGAGCTCACAGTCTTAATCCTCATTTAACAGATGAGGTAACTGAGGCATAGAGAAGTTAAGTGGCTTGTCCAAGGTCACACAGCTGACAAGTGGCGGAGTCGGGATAATTTTGGTATCTGTTAAGCGCTTACTATGTGCAAAGCACTGTTCTAAGCGCTGGATCTTCAAGATCTTCTGCAAATCCCACCTCCCCTAAGAGGCAATCCTAATGGATTTTCTTCTCCTCCTTCTTCTTTTCTTCTTCTTCTCCTTCTCCTTCTTTTCTTCGTCTTCTTCTTCTTCTTCCTGTTCCTCCTCTTCCTCCTCCTCTTCTTCCTCCTCTTTTTCCTCCTCTTCTTCCTCCTCTTCTTCTTCCTCCTCCACTGGAATAGATGTGAGATGATCAGACACAGCCCATGTCCCACATTGGGTTCACAGTCTTAATAGAGCACTGGCCTGGGAGTGAGAAGGTCTTGAGTTCAAATGCTGGCTCTGCTGTCTGCTGGGTGGCCTTGGGTAAGTCACTTCACTTCTCTGTGCCTCAGTTATCACATCTGTAAAATGAGGATTGAAACTGTGAGCCCCACGTGGGACAGGGACTGTGTCCAACCCAATTTGCTTTGTCTCCGCCCCAGCGCTTAGTACGGCTCCTGGCACATAGGTGGTACTTAACAAGTTCCACAATTATCATTATTACAAATGAGCTTAGAACAGTGCTTTGCACATAGAAAGCGCTTAACAAATACCATCATTATTATTATTATTAAGTGAGGGAACTGAGGCACAGAGAGGTGAAGTTACTTGCCCGATGTCACCAAGCAGTCAAGTGGTGGAGTCAGAATTAGAACCTGTATATATGTATATCACCTGTATATATGTATATATGTTTGTACATCACCTGTATATATGTATATATGTTTGTACATATTTATTACTCTATTTGTACATATTTATTCTATTTATTTTATTTTGTTAATATGTTTTGTTTTGTTGTCTGTCTCCCCCGTCTAGACTGTGAGCCCACTGTTGGGTAGGGACCGTCTCCCTATGTTGCCAACTTGGACTTCCCAAGTGCTTAGTACAGTGCTCTGCACACAGGAAGCGCTCAATAAGTACGATTGAATGAAAGAATGAATGAACTCAGGTCCTTCTACTCCCAGGCCCATGCGCTATCCACTAGGCCAGGTTATATTCCTTCAACTATCACAGTTAGTATTTATGGGCTTATAGCATCCTTTAGCATTTGTGTGGATTGCAATCTATATTCTCTATTTAAGCACTTATCCATCGTTCCATTCGCCCTTTCCTCCTAACTGAAAATAATTGTGTATCTGTGTTGCAGACTCCTCGAAGGTAAAGATTCTGCCTTTTACTTACGTTCATTCATTGTCGTATTTATTGAGCGCTCACGGTGTGCAGAGCAAAGCGCTTAGAGTGTGTTCAGATAACCAATTATCAGCAGCATTTATTGAGTGGGTCTGAACTATGTAAATTATTCCAAATTTGCTTTACGTGGGATGTTGAATTTAAAATCTGGCTTTGTGACATTGTACCAAGTAAATTTCATGATGATTGGCTAAGTAATTGGTACTGTGGTTCCTCCGAGTTGCCCGTAAATGATAGTAGGACTGAATGGGTGTGTATCTCTTCACATAAAAATACAGTCGGTTCTGCCAGAAAGCAGGGGTTGTATTCCAAAAGAACCTCACAGTCATGACAACTTGCGTTTTTAGCATCCATTGCCAAAACCAATGCTGAATCCAGACCGGCGCGCGTTGTCTGAAGAACTTTCCCTAATTCCACACCAGCCCAAAACGCATAAGGAAAACACACTTTTGGACCGAACTGACTCTGTTTCTTTATTGGCAGTCGTGTGGGATTTCACTTTTGTCAAAGAGTTCATCTCAGGATAAAATGAACTGACTTTTTTCCTCCGTATTAACTTCACACTGCACGGTGGCATAAAGACGGGTTACTCAGCTGTAACAGCAGACCAGGCCCGAGGCTGAGCTCATCCCCATGGCTTCATCTAGCGGCTACCCACTTCGGACAAATTACTAAACCACTTAAAGTGTGATGTGAATATTGATCGGAGGAATGATCTGTAATCATTTGGATTTCGACCCGAGAGGGGCTCGAATTCTCAAAACAGGAGACCCGAACGAGCTGGCCGTTGGATCTCGAGGAGTTCAATTAACTTCTCTAGGTCTCTTTCGCTATTTGCAAAATGGGGATACCATCTGCCCCCACCTCCCCGCAACCCCATCTCACCGGAGGTTGTGAGGATAAGTAAGATAATGCGAAAGTCTTTTCCGTGCTTCAGAAAAACGCTGATGTGGAAGGCCAGGGTGGCTCTCCCCTGAAGAATTTAAATCATGAAACAGCATCGCCTGACTTTTTTAAAAGATATTTGTTGAGTTTGAAACTGAGCCTTTTTTTTTTCTCTTTTTCCCTTCACTTGCTTCTCTAGGTCAGTAACAGATCCAAGAGATGGAAAGAGAGTTGCCCTCAAAAAGATGCCCAACGTCTTCCAGAATCTTGTCTCTTGCAAAAGGGTCTTCCGAGAATTGAAGATGTTGTGTTTTTTTAAGCATGATAACGTAAGTGGATTTGGGTTTTGCCTTCTCCTACTGCTGAGCTGTTACAGTTACGGGACATTGAAAGGAGATAGGTGAGTAGCTTTCAGTATCAACCCCAGCCTCACGGGTGTGATTCTGGAACAAGGATAAGACTGTGTCTAAGAACGCCTCGACGTGGAAATGGAGTCTCAGCCGTCAGGTTTTGACTCCAACCCTGTCTGACCCCTTACTGATTTGCTGCAAGGGGCTTTGCCATGACTATGTGAGGACTGCATATATAAAGTAAAAGGAGTGTGTTGCTGGGAGATATAATTCCTCTAATCTATCGCATACGGGCAGGACCACTACACGTATATTAGAATGCTAGCCACTAATAATAATAATAGTAATGATGGTATTTGTTAAGCGCTTACTATGTGCAAAGCACTGTTCTAAGCGCTGGGGAGGTTACATGGTGATCAGGTTGTCCCAAGGGGGGCTTACAGTTTTAATCTCCATTTTACAGATGAGATAACTGAGCCACAAGGAAGTGAAGTGACTTGCCCAAAGTCACACAGCTGACAGTTGGCGGAGCCGGGATTTGAACCCATGACCTCTGACTCCAAAGTCCGGACTCTTTCCACCCCATCCCTCAGGCCGAAATGGGAGATGGGCTGTGGGCGGCAGGAAGGCATTCTGAATCCAACCGGGGAATTCTGTAGCCCGGATTATGGAATTTTTTTTCCTGATTTGTAGCCCTTACCTGGCCCATATAGGGCTGTATTGTCCAGAGTGACCATCCCTCTTAGCATCTTCTAAACTTAAGTTCCTCATTTATAGCCGTAGTGTTTATCAAACACTCCCAGGTGGCATTTGGGGAACGGAAGGAAGAAATAAAAGTTGCGATCCCAAATACATAATACACTCTTCGAGGTCTGCACCGTCAAGGAGTAAAGTCATGGCGTACTGTTATTCGTTTAATTTAATCAAACTCATAATTTTTGCAGTAGAAAATTTCCCTACTGTAGGTTTCTTCCTGGGATCACTGTGAATTAACCTTTCATTTGTAAAATTCCATGCTGCGCAATTTTCAAATCGTGATTCTGTTCATTTAATGTCAGGTAGATTTAAGAGTTCTGTTTCTGCTTTTTAAGCTGTGTTTATCTGCCTTTAATTTCCAAGAACTCAAATTCCTAAATGAAAAATAAATTTAAAAACTTAACGGGGAGCTTGTGTTTATAAAGGGAATTTGGCAAGGATCTGCATCCAGGTTTTTATTAGGCTATATGAAACTCATAAGTGAAATATGCCCTCTTTATGATTGGAGCTAATAAACGTAATTTAAGTGAATATTGAGATTCATTAGCTTACAGGTAAATATTAATTGAGGCAAAGGAAACGTTAACATTTTTCTGAGGAATGATATCGACACAAAGGAAGTGCATATTCCGAAGATTTCAATCCCCAATAGTAGGCCCTGGTTTTCAAAAGCAGCTTTTTTTTCCCCCCTCTTTAATATTTTATTTTGGAGATGAAATTAGAGGGCTGGGGAACCTACATGGGTGGTTAATGGCTGTAGCCATTTAAGTTGTGATTATTTGCAAAATGATCCAATTGACTGACACTGCTGTAGAGTGTGTTTACTCCCGAGACACATGGGCTCCGGATGAATCGTGGAGGGTAATTTTTCTCAGTCAATTATGAACAAAGATTTTCCTTTGTTTTCCTGTTGAGCTCTCCTGCAGGTTTGGGTTGGGAATTTGTGCAGTTATCAATTGCCCAGAAAGGGAAACATTCCCTCCCTAAATTGAGAGCTTTAGTCATTCTTCCTTGCTGTACCTAAGCATGTTTCCTGATTTGCTGATGTGAAGAACAACCAATGGAATTTTTTGAAAAGAGTTTGGTTTGTTTTTTTTCACATGATCTCTTGAAAATTAGTCTTCCCTGTCGAAGAGAAATCTGTGGGTAGTTGCCAGGGTGAAGAGGATCTTTGCTTAAGAACCTATGTGTTTGGAGGGATGTACTTTTAAGTGCATTTTATGAGACGGTTTTATACCTTGGCTGAAATTGGGATTAAAAAGGTGCCCTAACAGTTGATATATTGTCCGTACAATAGTCTCTTTGTGAAGTTTGCACTCCTGAAGACTTTTCTGGAAAGTGTTGGTTGGTAAATATGGTCTCTCAAGCCGGTTACTCTGGCAGAGCACATCTAACACTTTCGAAAGGCGCAGTCGGAAACTGGTTGCTCAGATTTGAAAGTGGTTATAAACAAGGTCAGACTTTCCCAGAGGACATTTGGGCCTTTGCCCAGTGACTCATGGGATGGCCTCCGTTTTTCTGGGAAGCGGGAGAAGAGACAGCTGGCCACAGAGTTCCATTTTTGCCTTCCCCTCAACCCTGCCCTTTAAGTGACATCATGTGGGTGGTCCCCAGGCCCTGGAAGATTTACCCTAAAGGACAGCGTTCCGAGAATTTGTCCAGCCTGCTGGGTAGAAAGAATTTATCTAGTTATTTAGTATTCAGTTGCCCCCGTAGAAATCTTCCGTACAGTGAGACAAAAAACACAGGTTTCAGTGGGGAGGGGATATAGTAACGTTATTTGGTGATCTGAAGATCATGACACTCTGTTATATCCAAGTTGCCTATAATTTCCCCGGCAGCGAAAGGGGTGCGTGGCGCGAAAGACTGCCGATTCCATATGTTGATTTCTCTGCTCAGTGCCTGACTCCCTCCCTTAGAGTTTCTAATTAGGACACAATGACAGCGGCAGATTGGGAAGTGAGAGAGAAGAAACTCTTGAAAGCCAGACTAATTAAAACACGGCAATTAAACTCAAAACCTGTCATGGCGAAGCCCCCCTTCGCTTTTGCCCACAGGTGGAGGCGATGGACTAAGGGTCCAGTCTGATAGTTTCATCCGTACTTCATTCCATGGCTTTCACTCCAGGATCTTCACAGAATCAGCAGTTGCGGTTCGGCCACCACTGAGCAGGGCTGTTAGGGTTGTTGTCGCACACCCAGGTTGTTTCTCTTTCTGTGCAGTTGTGTCCTACCCTGACTTCTGTTGTTGGGTCAGCACAAAACCAATAGGGATGCAAAATCTGGCTCCTGAGTGGTGTCCAGGGAACCTAGCAACACTGTCTTATATAGGTATATATGTTATATGAACAGTCTTCTAGACTGTGAGCCAACTGTTGGGTAGGGACCGTCTCTATATGTTGCCAACTTGTACTTCCCAAGCACTTAGTACAGTGCTCTGCACACAGTAAGCGCTCAATAAATACGATTGAATATATATATATATATGCCATATATATGCCCATAGATATATGCCATATATATGCCACATAGATATGCCATATATATGCCACATAGATATATATATGTTTGTACAGATGTATTACTCTTTATTTTACTTGTACATATTTACTAGTCTATTTATTTTGTTAATGACGTGCATCTAGCTGTATTTCTGTTTATTCTGACGACTTGACACCTGTCCCCATGTTTTGTTTTGTTGTCTGTCTCCCCCTTCTAGACTGCAAGCCCGTCGTTGGGTAGGGACCATCTCTAGATGTTGTTGACTTGTACTTCCCAAGCGCTTAGTCCAGTGCTCTGCACACAGTAAGCGCTCAATAAATACAATCAATCAATCAATCGTATTTATTGAGCGCTTACCATGTGCAGAGCACTGGACTAAGCGCTTTGGAAGTACAAGTTGGCAACATATAGAGACAGTCCCTACCCAACAGTGGGCTCACATACAACTGAATGAATGTCTTGTTCCAAGCCCAAGTGGTCCTTCTTCCAAACCTGGCCTAGAGGGAGAGAAGGGCACTGATCTAGAATACGGACAAGTGGTGGTGCCGGGATTAGAACCCAGCTCCTTCCGGCATCCAGACTCGTGCTCTTTCCACTGGGCCACGTTGCTTCTCAGGTTCCATTGAGATCATTTTCCACAGAAACTAAAAGCTGGGCACCATCCGTAACGGTGCCGTGCACAAAGCAAGATTCGGGATCCTCCATTGTGTAATTTCCTTCCAAGGAATTCCGGAGAGTCTTTGCTGCTCAGAAGTTGAGTATGCACTCGGTTCATTCGTTCATTCATTCAGTCGTATTTTGGGGGCGCTTACTGTGTGCAGAGTACTGTACTAAGAGCCACGCTACTTCTCATTGTTGGCATGGATGGGGCAAGGAGAAGGGGGTGGCTCTGGGGCCTAACACCTCCAGGGACGAATGCCAGCCTCTTCCGTCCCTCTCCGTGCCCGGGAGCTCCCCCACCCAGAAATGCCCCCTTCTGCGGGGCGGGTACTGAAGTGCTAAGACAGGAGTTGGTTGATCGTACCATCCCTCAAGACTGGAAGCTTGCTGAGGGCAGGGGATGTGTCTGTTATATTATTCTATTGCCATTCATTCATTCAACCCTATTTATTGAGCCCTATTTACTGAGCACAGTCCTCTAGACTGTGAGCCCGCTGTTGGGTAGGGACCGTCTCTCTATGGTGCCGACTTGCACGTCCCAAGCACTTAGTACAGTGCTCTGCACACAGTGAGTGCTCAGTAAATATGAATGAATGGAGCGCTCACAGTGTTCAAAGCACAGTACTAAGTGCTTGGGAGAGCACAGTATAACAACCAACACATTCCTGCCCACAACAAGCTCCTCTCTCAAGTGCTTAGTATAGTGCTGTGCACACAGTAAGCGCTCAGTTAATGCTATCGACTGACCAACCCTGGTTAAACCTTCTTTTCCTCTTCTCCCACTCCTTTCTGTGTGGCCCTGACTCACGGCCTTTACTCTAGACTGTGAGCCCATTGTTGGGTAGGGACCGTCTCTATATTGTTGCCAACTTGTAGGTGAAACAGCCTACTCCCCAAAAGACGGTTCTTTTAAGGCCCTACCGTTATTTTAAAATGTTCAGCGTTTGATGCAGTGCTTGGTTGGTTGGGCTGAACGTCCAACTAGAAATCCACGGAGAAGCAGCGTGGCTCAGTGGAGAGAGCGCGGGTTGGGAGTCAGAGGTCATGGGTTCTAATCCCGACTCTGCCGCTTGTCAGCTGGGTGACTTTGGACAAGTCACTTCACTTCTCTGGGCCTCAGTTGCCTCATCTGGAAAATGAGGGTGAAGACTGTGAGCCCCCCATGGGACAACCTGATCACCTTGTATTCCCCCCCCAGCGCTTAGATCAGTGCTTCGCACATAGTAAGCGCTTAACAAATACCATTATTATTATTATTATTATTCTCTGGGCCTCAGTTACCTCATCTGGAAAATGGGGATGAAGACTGTGAGCCCCCCATGGGACAACCTGATCACCTTGTATCCCCTCACAGCGCTTAGAACAGTGCTTCGCACATAGTAAGCGCTTAACAAATACCATTATTATTATTATTAGCATTAGCAGAAGCCCTGCAAGCAACAGCACAAACCATCTGCTTAAACGGCATGCTGTTTAGCCTCTTATGAAACTCGAGTTCAGGGTTCCTCGGCCAAATTTGGGATCGAAATTACATGAAGTAATGAAGTGCTTTTGCAAGTGATAAAAGGATCTAACTGAGGCTAAGTCATACGCTGCCCAGGAAAGCTGTTTGTTTTGAATGTTCTCCAGTGCTCTGAAGGTTACGGTTCAGCGACCGTAAGGTTTTTTTCAGCTGCTAGTAGATTTTGAGAGCTGCGGACTGAAGATCGGTGTTACCTGGACACTTTAAAAACAAAAAGATCGTGTCAGTCAATGCCGAGCGTTTGGATGCATTTGAGTGTAAAGGGGAAAAGCCCCTTCTTTGGGAGATTTTCAGGCTGTAAAAGTTGATGCGATCTGGTGTTGTTACAAGTTTGTGTTGGAGCGGAAGGTGGCTGGAGAGTTACAAGGGGCTCGTGTATTTTGTATTGTTTGACGAAGTGGCAATGCCTTGGTTGTGCGATGGACTGAATGTGAGGGTTAAGACAGGGAGACAGCGAAGAGAACACGAAATGTGTGAGCTGCGGAACAAAAAAGGTGGTGGAACAAACTGTGATGAGAAAATAAAAGTAGGTTTAGGAGTTTCTTTCAGGCTCTAGACCGTTGTCGTCAGGGAACCCGTTTATCAACTCTGTGGTATCGTACTCTCCCAAGCACTTAGTACAGTGCTCTGAACACATTAAGTGCTCAGTAAGTACCGTTGACTGCATGATTTAAAGTGGTGGTGTCCGGAAGGCAAGAGGAAATGTGGATGGGGAAAGTGTCTTTTTTTTTATCGTTTATATTGTACTCTCCCAAGTGCTTGACTGACTGGCAAGTGGGTGGCAGACTGGGGCTAACCATTGTGAAGGCTTGGCCTTTGCTACGATTTCATCAAAATCATAGCTATGAAAAATGACTGTCTGAGGCTTGATGGCATTCCTGAGGGGCAGGATGCTTAGACATCTGCATGCTCACCATACGGCCGGATGAAGAAGCAGCACGGGATTTCAGACACCACTGTAATCACCATCGTCAAGAAAAAGGGTGAGAAATCTGCCAGGCTAGGATCTTGTCTTCCCCTTCTCAGGGTCGCACCTGGAGAATTTCCAGGACTCTGCCAGTCTTGGCTATGGCAGGGAGAGTCAAGAAGAGGCCTACCCCTTCCATTCCTAGCTTGGGCAGTGGCTAGCGCATGGAAGGCATATATATATATGTGTGTGTGTGTGTGTGTGTGTGTTGTGGGGCTGTTGTGGGGTGAATAACAAGTGCTTAAATGGTAATAACAATAATAATTATGGTACTTATGTGCTTACTTTGTGCCAAGCACTGTTCTAAGCTCTGGGGTAGACACAAGTTCATCAGATTGGATGCAGTCCCTATCCCACAAGGGGCTCACACTCCTAATCTCTATTTTATGGATGAGATAACAGAGTTGAGGGCCTGGGTGACTCAGAAGGGAGGATAAATAGAAGTGAGGGCTTCGGCAGGGAAGGCCTCTTGGAGGAGATGTGATGTTACTAGAGCTTTGAAGGTGGGGAATAATAATAATAATAATTGGCATTTGTTAAGTGCTTACTATGTGCAAAGCACTGTTCTAAGCACTGGAGAGGATACAGGGTGATCAGGTTGTCCTACGTGGGGCTCACCGTCTTAATCCCCGTTTTACAGATGAGGTAACTGAGGCCCAGAGAAGTTAAGTGACTTGCCCAAGATCACACAGCAGACATGTGGCGGAGTCGGGATTTGAACCCATGCCCTCTGACTCCAAAGCCCGGGCTCTTTCCACTGAGCCACGCTGCTTCTCGACTGGGGAAAGATGTCGGCTGTCAAATAGGAGGTAGAGAGGGCATTCCAGGCCTGGGGGAGGACGTGGGGAAGGGGTTGGTGGCGAGCCGGATGAGATGGAGGTACGGTGAGTAGGTTGGCATTAGCTTTGAAAGTTTCCAAGTCAGCCATCCAGGAGTAACTGTAGGCTGCCGGATAGGCTCTGATTATGGTTATGAGCCACTCCGGAGGCAGCACTGTTTTCCAGACTGATAAGCTCTAACTGAAATAACGTACCCATCTATTTATTACATATTTATTCTATTTATTTTATTTTGTTAATATGTTTTGTTTTGTTGTCTGTCTCCCCCTTCTAGACTGGGAGCCCGCTGTTGGGTAGGGACCGTCTCTAGATGTTGCCAACTTGGACTTCCCAAGCGCTTAGTACAGTGCTCTGCACACAGTAAGCGCTCAATGAATACGATTGAGTGAATGAATGAAGCAGGAGAACCCTACTCACAGCCAAAGATTTTTACTGGCCACACAGAGCTTAATGTGGTCACCAAATTCTCCTGTTGAGGTAGAAGATAGAAGCTGCAGTGCCGGGATAATGGAAGCAGCCGACTAAATCTAGAAAACCGGCATATTAATAATAATAATAATAATAATAATAATGGTATTTGTTAAGTGCTTACTATGTGTCAGGCACTGTTCTAAGCACTGGTAATCAGGCATTACCTTTGGATGAGACAGTCCGAATTGGAAAACAGTGGGCTTCAAACTTGGTACCAAATTGAAGATGTGTCTGCCGTGTGATCTTCGGCAAGTCGGTTTACTTCCCTGTGCCTCAGTTACCTCATCTGTAAAATGGGGATTAAGACTGGGAGCCCCATGTGGGACAGGGACTATGTCCAATCTGATTACTTAGTATCTACCCCTGCACTTAGAACAGTGCCGGGTATATAGTAAGCGCTTAACAAATACCGTAGAAAAAACGTGTAAAGTCCTAATGTGGTCCAGTTTGCTAATACGTCTGAGACCCGGCCCCACCACTGAAGAGTTTATGCCGGGTATATAGTAAGCGCTTAATAAATACCATAGAAAAAACCGTGTAAAGTCATAATGTGGTCCAGTCTGTTAATGCGTCTGAGACCTGGCCCCACCACTGAAGAATTTATGCCGGGTATATAGTAAGCGCTTAACGAATACCATAGAGAAAAACGTGTAAAGTCCTAATGTGGTCCAGTCTGCTAATACGTCTGAGACCCGGCCCCACCACTGAAGAATTTATGCTGGGTATATAGTAAGCGCTTAACAAATACCATAGAAAAAAACGTGTAAAGTCCTAATGTGGTCCAGTCTGCTAATACGTCTGAGACCCGGCCCCACCACTGAAGAATTTATGCCGGGTATATAGTAAGCGCTTAACAAATACCATAGAAAAAACCGTGTAAAGTCCTAATGCGGTCCAGTCTGTTAATACGTCTGAGAACCGGCCCCACCACTGAAGAATTTATGCCGGGTATATAGTAAGCGCTTAACAAATACCATAGAAAAAAATGTGTTAAGTCCTAATGCGGTCCAGTCTGCTAATACGTCTGAGACCCGGCCCCACCACAGAAGGATTTATCGGTTCCTCGAGCAGTTTCTTCTGCATTTCGTGTCAGCTGTCCTCAACGTCGGGTGGCCAAGAAGGATCTCCCAACAGTGAGGTCCCAGAACGCAGGCTGCTCATTAACATGAAGCCAACGTTCCCTTTCACGCAGCTTCGCTGGGCAAGATATGTGCAAAGAATAACTGACGATAGGAGGCCCAAGCAGCTGCTGGGTGGTGAACTGAAATGGGGAAGCCCAAATGAACATTTTAGAGGTACAACCTCTAAAGGCCCTGCTGAGCGCTCATCTCCTCCCGGAGGTCTTCCCAGACTGAGCCCCTTCCTTCCTCTCCCCCTCGTCCCCCTCTCCATCCCCCCCATCTTACCTCCTTCCCTTCCCCACAGCACCTGTATATATGTATATATGCATATTTATTACTCTATTTTACTTGTACATATCTATTCTATTTATTTTATTTTGTTAGTATGTTTGGTTTTGTTCTCTGTCTCCCCCTTTTAGACTGTGAGCCCACTGTTGGGTAGGGACTGTCTCTATATGTTGCCAATTTGTACTTCCCAAGCGCTTAGTACAGTGCTCTGCACATAGTAAGTGCTCAATAAATACGATTGATGATGATGATGATACAACCAAGCAGTCTCCAAACAATGCTGCATGCCAGCAGAGCGCTGGACTATAACCGTGCATCTAGCTTTATTTCTATTTATTCTGATGGCTTGACACCTGTCCTCCCCTTCTAGACTGTGAGCCCGCTGTTGGGTAGGGACCATCTCTAGATGTTGCCAACTTGGACTTCCCAAGCGCTTAGCACAGTGCTCTGCACACAGTAAGCGCTCAATAAATACGATTGAACGAATGATTGAGCTGCAGCTGCCAGGAGCAGTCTGGGGCGAACACTTCAGGAGTCGGGTCACTCTCCTTGACCTGAGGCTGTGGGAGAATGAGGCAGATTGGAAAACAGCGACAGGAACTGTGAGTGGCGAACCCATCTTGGCAGCCAAGGACAGTGTTTATATGTACACAGGGTGTTCTTAGCCACATTTATGTGGCTGTATGCTGTCATATATGCTTGTCATATATGTGTGAACACTTGCGACTGAGGCTGCCCCGTCCCTGAGTCTGTTCCAGTTCCCAAAGTGCGTGTGTTGGAGTGAGGAGATGCTGGAGGAAAGCAGATTTGTCCTGACGAGATGCGGTTGCTGGTTGGAGTTTTATTCTTCTCTGCTTCCACTGCTGCTGGTCCTCTTCTCGCTACGTTCCCTCCGAAGGCAGGAACTTGGACCAGCTGCAGTAGGAGCAGGTAGGAATTGAAACTCCAGGGATACTGGTAAAGCAGGACGAAAGGTGAAGATGGGGTCAAGGAGGGGTCCTGGGCTCTTTCTCCTACTGTCGACTGTCCTGACCCATAATGATGCAGTGGCGGGGGTTGCTTTTTGCTGAGGATGTTATTTTGGTGAGTGAGTGTAAAACATGGACAATCAGCACTAGTTTATAATAGTGTGAAACAAAAAATCCATTGGCCACCCAATAACACCCACCCACCCCCACCATGATACTCCCTCTGATAGTCTCTCCTTGTTTGGGAATTCATTCAGCCGTATTTGGGAAGAAGAATTTAGTAGGAGAATGCAGCCTCAGGCAGCAAAAATCCCAAGAGGAAAAGCTAAAATGTCAAACCCCGATAGCCCAAACCCGGGATGATATATCAGGCGGAAACTTTGGGCCCCATTTTGTGACGTTCTTTCCCAAACAGCCTTGCCAAATGCAGTACGGAGTGGTAAGCGAGCGTCGTGCTTCTGTATCACGATTCAAAATGTCTGGTTGTCACTTTCCTCTGGATAACCCCTAATTATAGCAGATTGGTTTGAAGTGTAAATGGACATGTCTAATGGACGCTGTCGCTCCAGCAGGCAGTTCCTTTCCATCCCCCCCACTCCCGGAGGCAGGCCGGTTGTTGTTCAGATGTGGAATTTTAAGTTAAATGTCAAATAAAACACTAATTTCTAAATTGCCTTCTTCTGGAGTTTAATATTCATTTTAGAAATGGCTCCGTCACATTATTATGGTCCAAATTTACATGGACTCGTCACATAAGCGAATTATACCTTGTTTTCTTTGGGGGTTTTTTCCCCAATGATGAAGTCAAGTTCACCCTTTGTGCCGTCAGAAATACTCTTTGAATTAAGGGGGAAATCGATCAAATTAAGCCCAGACGTAGAATTTATTTTGGAAAAGAGGAGTTCAGATTGCAATTTGCAATCTATGCAAAAATTTGCAATTTGCAAAAATTTGCAAGCTATGTAGAAACCAGTTTGGCTGTCTGGCTTTTGAGTTACGTAGCTGGGCTGTCTTCTCTCGAGGCCGATGGCCTCGCTTTGAAGTTCAAGCACTGAAATGGCTTTTGTTAGCAGGAAATAACCCTCATGGGAAGGGTTTGACTGTTGGTCAGCCGTCTGAGGAGAGCACAAGATTGGAAACCCAAATCTTCTAAAGCCACATGCGACTTGGTTCCCTCCTTGAGCCTTGGAGGAGACACTTAATTTGCCTAGAGGAGTTTTTCAATGGGAAAATGGAATTACAATTAGCTGTGACCTAGGTGAGCAGGGAGGGCAGAGGCTGTTATAAGCCAGCCAGTGTGGTCAAATTGGTTTGGCTACTTCCATGGCGGGAGTTTCATTACTAGCGGAAAAGGATGTGACGGTTCCCTTGTCCTTGCTGTTTACATTTTAAGGGCCCCGGTAAGGCAAGTAGCACATAAAGATTCTGCCTTTTCCCCCAACACGTGCATCATCAGGTTTGGGGGTACACCCTGGCCCTTTTTGGTGCAAAGGCTCTGAAGGAAATTTGAGTCAAATTGCGTGGAAAAAAGCATTTTCAGATGACAGACACCTCTTGGAGCCCAGAACTGTGATAAATTTGGTATTGGTACGATTCAGGGTTCAGAATTAAAGCACAGTTTTCAGTTGAAACAACGGTGAGTCCCTGAAATGTTGCTGGTGTTGCCTTGCTTATATGGTGTGACTTTGTTTTCCGATCTTCTCTGAGACTGACTTTTCTTTTCTCTCTTCCTCAGGTGCTCTCTGCCCTTGACATTCTCCAGCCTCCACACATTGACTATTTTGAAGAAATGTATCCTAATTGAAAAAATGTGAGAAAGGATTTGGGGGGGTTGAAATCACTCTCCTGTGATGCTAGGCCCTTCCTCGGTGGGAGTGATGGATAAATGATGTCAGTCCAGGAGAAATGGTGGAACAGGTACATCCCGATTCAGGTAACTTATAATTTCAACCGTGTAATTGTGGTGGTCCCAAAAGACAGGATTGCGAAGCCCTGAGGAACAGCAGAATTGGTGCAAAAAGTACTAGACTGAAAGTCAGAAGATCTGAACTTAAGGCTGGATTTGCTGGATAAATTTGAGTAATTCCTCATCTGCAATAGGGGAACAACTCTTTGAGTTGGTAGAAGCATTTTTAGGTGATTAAAACCTGTGATATCCTAAGTTCCTCTGAAATGGTATTTGGGTATTGTGCTTCTCTGTCTCCCTTCCCTTTTCCCCCCGACTCCCAGCCACAACCTGCCTAAGGAAACCAAATTTCCGGCCACTTTAGATTAATCCGTCAATCAGTTTGTATTTATTGAGTGCTTACCATGTGCAGAGCACTGTCCTAAGTGCTTGGGAGAGCAGCGTGTCTGAGTGGATAGAGCCCAGGCTTGGGAGTCAGAAGGTCATGGGTTCTATTGCTGGCTCCTACACTTGTCCGCTTTGTGACCTTGGACAAGTCACTTCCCCTCTCTGGGCCTCAGTTATCTATAAAATGGGGATTGAGACTGTGAACCCCATGTCAGATAGGGACTGTGTCCAACCTGATTTGCTTGTATCCACCCCAAAGCATAATACAGTGCCTGGTACATAGTAAATGTTTAACAAGTACCACAACTATTATCATTATTATTATTATTGTTATTACTATTGCTATATATCAGAGTTTGTAGACATGTTCGCTGTCCACAAGAGCTTTGTCGATTCAGTACACGCCAGACCTTTTCTTAGCTGCAGTAGCATCCCGGTACTGCTTTATGTTTGGGCAAGAACATTTATTTAAATCGGATCATTGGACTTTTAGATTTGGACAAGCTGGTACCAGTTGATTTATTTTTTCTGCATTTCAGTCAGTAATGTGTATTGAAGCACTTACTCTATGCAGAACACTGTTCCCACGCTTGGGAGAGTAGAAAAGTTAGTGTACATAGCGTGAAAGGCAACCAAGATTGCCGCTGGTCCAGTTTGATTCCTGAAGAAGAGATGTCTCCAGTGGTTTAGGTTTGTATTCCCGACCAGTAGATTCCCGAACAAATAGATTTCTTTGCATTTATTCATCCCAGATCCATTAATTATGTTTCGCCCTAAAAGAGTCGAAGAAAATCCGCGGAAAGACATTTTTCTGATTCGATGGCAGAAGGAAGGGAAGTGATATCGTGTGTCCTGGATTTCAGAGGCTAGTGTGTTGAAACATTATGGCGGCGCAAGGATTATAAGAGAGTGTTATAATTCTAGGTTCAGAATGGAGTACTGTGATTCGAATAAGAATAATTTTGTTCTCATAACAGAGTACTGGCTGAAGTATCTCGAGAGCCTCAAAGACTTGATTGCTTAGACTGAAACCACTAATTTATGATTTTTAGTACTTTCACACACTATTTAAAGCGTGGAAAAACAAATTATTGGTGTAGTTAAAAATTTTAGCACACATTTAACTGTGGAGCCAGCCAATCTCCAGATAAATTAGAGTCTTCTCTGTAAAAATATTTTACATGGAGAGAAATTTGAGTCTTTCCTCTAAAAATATTGTACACCAAGGTTTTCAATGATGATTTTTTAAAATGAGCTGCTGAATTTTTCTTAACTTACCTAGCACTCTGTGCTCATTTTCTCTCTTAAAAATGCATGTGTTATGGAGCCAGTAAATTAATGAGGAAAGCTTAATCCCCATTTTACAGATGAGGTAACTGAGGCACAGAGAAGTTAAGTGTAGTAAGTCTTCTGTAACTTGTGGTAAATATGGGTTGGAACAAAATGAAGGATTAGCAGATATGAAAATGTCCTTTGTCCCCAAGCTGATGGCTGAGTTGCTGACCTTCAGATCCCTCTTCAGTATCCACATAACACTGCAAACTCATGAGGTGAGTGTTTAGGAATGAACTGGAGGCTTGTAAAATTTAAACTGGATTATACTTTGATCTTAAATTACTCGACCCATATAGAAAGATCCCTGCCTGGAACTGGGTGGCAGGAAGCTGGTTGTGAGTAGTTCTTGGAGGCCAAAGACAGCAGGTTTATTCAGTCGTATTTATTGAGCGCTACTGTGTGCAGAGCACTGTACTAAGCGCTTGGGAAGTCCAAGTCGGCAGCATATAGAGACGGTCCCTACCCTACAACGGGCTCACAGTCTAGAAGCGGGAGACAGACAATGAAACAAAACGTAGACAGGTGTCAAAATAGTCAGAACAAATAGAATTAAAGCCCTTTGAGGGTCTACAGAATGCTGAGTGTGTCCTTCTCCCACTCCATAGCGTAACCCCCATCCCACCTACATGCACCCCAATGTTCACAGTTAATTAATGAAGGCAGTAGGGCATAAGCTTCCAGAGGCTGCCAAAACAGCATGGAAGTTACAGGTAAAAAGTCTGAATTGGTCCGTGAAAAGGACTAAACTGATAGGATTTGGGGTGTTAAGAGCTTACTCTGGGCCAGACACTGTACTAAGCACTGGGGTAAATACAAGCTAATCAGGTTGGACACAGTCCCTATCTCACATAGGGCTCTCAGTCTTACTCCCCATTTTACGGATGAGGTAATGAGAGCACAGAGAAGTGAAGTGACTTGCCCAGGGTCACACAGCAAACAGGTGGCGGAGCTGGGATTAGAACCCAGGTCCTCTGACTCTTATCCACTATTCATTCATTCATTCATTCAATTGTATTTATTGAGCGCTTACTGTGTGCAGAGCACTGTACTAAGCGCTTGGGAAGTCCAAGTTGGCAATGTATAGAGACGGTCCCTATCCAACAGTGGGCTCACAGTCTAGAAGGGGGAGACAGACAACAAAACAAAATATATTAACAAAATAAAATAAATATGTATGAGTAAAATAAATAAATAAATAGAGTAATAAATACATACAAATATATATATACATATATACAGGTGCTGTGGGGAAGGGAAGGAGGTAAGGCGGGGGGATGGAGAGAGAGAGGAAGGAGGGGGCTGAGTGTGGGAAGGCCTCCTGGAGGAGGTGAGCTCTCAGTAGGGCCTTGAAGGGAGGAAGAGAGTGAGCTTGGCGGATGGGCAGAGGGAGGGCATTCCAGGCCCGGGGGATGACGTGGGCCGGGGGTCGATGGCGGGACAGGCGAGAACGAGGGACAGTGAGGAGATTAGTGGCAGAGGAGCAGAGGGTGCGGGGTGGGCTGTAGAAGGAGAGAAGGGAGGTGAGGTAAGAGGGGGCGAGGGGATGGACAGTCTTGAAGCCCAGGGTGAGGAGGTTCTGCCTGATGCGTAGGTTGATTGGGAGCCACTGGAGATTTTTGAGGAGGGGAGTAACATGCCCAGAGCGTTTCTGGACAAAGCCAATCCGGGCAGTGGTGTGAAGTATGGATTGAAGTGGGAAGAGACAGGAGGATGGGAGATCGGAGAGGAGGCTGATACAGTAATCCAGACGGGATAGGATGAGAGCTTGAACGAGCAGGGTAGCGGTTTGGATGGAGTGGACTATCCACTAGGCCATGCTGCTGCTTTAGAAATCTTGAAATAATAGTAATAATAATAATAATAATAATGGCATTTATCAAGTGCTTACTATATGCAAAGCACTGTTCTAAGCGCTGGGGAGGTTAGAAGGTTATCAGGTTGACCCACAGGGAGCTCACAGTCTTAATCCCCATTTTACAGATGAGGGAACTGAGTCCCAGAGAAGTGAAGTGACTTGCCCAAAGTCAAACAGCTGACAATTGGCGGACCCAGGATTTGAACCCATGACCTCTGACTCCAAAGCCCCGGCTCTTTCCACTGAGCCACGCTGCTTCTCTGAAAGCTTGCACACTGCAGCTTCTCCTGCAGCCAGCATTTCTTTCGCGTTACTCTCTTTCAAGATAATAAGATATGGACTTGATAAATCAGCGCTTAGAACGGTGCTTCGCACATAGTAAGCACTTAACAAATACCATCATCATTATTATTATTATTACAGATCTGCTTTGGGGACTTAAGGTTGTGTCTTTGAATTAGCTTTTAATAAGGAAACAATTTAGAGCTTTCAGAAGCTGTCCAAGACAATTATAATTGTTTCAGATTTGAAGAACCCTGTAATCCAGTGAATTAATTAGATCAGTCTCCTATCTTGTGCTTTAGTTGTTCACGCATTTCTTTCCTAGGAAAGACAGGCACAGTCATTGTCCGAATGATGGTTGCACCTGAAACACCCGCCTGAATGGGTAGCCTAGGGTTTGGGAGTATTTATATGTCCCTTTTGGTATGGAAATACTTTGATAAATATCTGCTTGAGTTGAGTAGAGGAAGAAGAGAACAGAATGTCTGCATCGAGTGTCAAAATACATGCCTTCAGGGCACTGCATATGTGGTTTCAGCAAGTTGGGGTGGGGAGAACAAATCAGCTAGATGGAGGAAACAGAATTCCACAGAGACCCATGACATCTTCTGGCTTTTGTGTTTTCACACCACTGACTTTAATTTGTCAACTACTCCATGTCATGGGATTTTCTGTAGTTTCTATTAGAAAGCTCATGGCCTCCTTTTTTTTATATATTTTTAATAAAGCCTGGCCCGGAGTTCTGTTTGTTGAAAGACATTAGCTTCCGTGCTCTGCCCTGGGGTTAAATTTAGAAGCTTGCCGCTGCCACATTTGATGAGCAACTTTTGGTTTGTTGTAAATAATCCTGGTAGAAATTACTGTTGAATATTTATTGCCAACCAGCAGCAATTATTGAACCCAGGCAGGTCATCCAGGGGTGGGCCTGCCAGGACACCCAGACGAAGGGCGGTCTGAGCATTGGGCATCTCTTATGGTGTTCCTTCAGAGCTGGAAACCACGATCGATACCTACGGGCCAATTTGCAGGTTTTAAAGTGCACTGAAGCCACGTGGCATAGTGGAAAGGGCACGGGCCTGAGAATCAGAGGACCTGGGTTCTAATTCATTGGTTCATTCATTCAGTCGTATTTATTGAGCGCTTACTGTGTGCAGAGCACTGGACTAAACGCTTGGTAAGTACAAGTCAGCAACATATAGAGACGGTCCCTACCCACCAACGGGCTCCCAGTCTAGAAGGGGGAGACAGACAACAGAACAAAACAGGTGGACAGGTGTCAAGGCATCACAATAAATAGAAATAAAGCTAGATGCACATCATTAACAAAATAAATAGAATAGTAAATATGTACAAGTAAAATAGAGTAATAAATCTGTACAAACATATATCCAGGTGCTGTGGGGAGGGGAAGGAGGTAGGGAGGAGGAGAGGAAAAAGGGGGGATCAGTGTGGGAAGGCCTCCTGGAGGAGGTGAGCTCTCAGTAGGGCTTTGAAGGGAGGAAGAGAGCAAGCTTGGCGGATGGGCAGAGGGAGGGCATTCCGGGCCAGGGGATGACGTGGGCCGGGGGTCGATGGTGGGACAGGTGAGAATGAGGCATGATGAGGAGATTAGCGGCAAAGGAGCGGAGGGTGTGGGCTGGGCTGGAGAAGGAGAGAAAGGAGGTGAGGTAGGAGGGGGCGAGGGGATGGACAGCCTTGAAGCCGAGAGTCAGGAGTTTTTGCTTGATGCATAGGTTGAATCCAGGCTCCGCCCCTCACCTGTTGTATGACCTCGGGTAAGTCACTTCTCTATGCCTCAGTTCTGTCATCAGCAAAATAAAGATTCAGTCCCTGTTTTCCCTCCTGCTTAGACTGTGAGCCCCACGTGGGATTATCTTTTATCTACCCCAGCGTTTCGTACGGTGCTTGACGTGGAGAAAGAGCTTAACAGATACCCCAGTTACTATTTAAAATCTTATTTAAAGAACTGGGAACACATGAAGACAAATATACGCTCAAGAGGGAAGTCTTGGAAATAACAAAGAGAAACAGAACAAAAAAAACCCCTCAAGAATATCAGTGCCAGTTTTCTTCTGATTTATTATCAATTCATGGTATTTATCGAATGCTTACTGTACTAGGCTCTTGGAAGAATGCAGTAGAGTTGGTAGACATTATCCTTGCCTTGAGAAGAGGCGTGGATACAAGTTGATCAGGTTGGACACAGTCCCTGTCACACATGGGGCTCCCAGTCGAAGTAGGAGGGAGTAGGATTTAATCCCCATTTTACAGTGGAGGAAACCGAGGCCCAGGGAAATGAAGCGACTTGCCCGAGGTCACACAGCAAGAAATGGGCAGAGCCGGGATTAGAACTCAGGTCTTCGTGCTCTTTCCACTAGGCCATGCTGCTTTATACCCTATTTTAGCTTTTCCAGCTCCGAGAGGTTGGGGGGGATGGTTGTTAGTGGAGTGGGGTGACAGGGAGGGGCACATGGGTGCCACGGGGAAATAGGAGAAGCGGTTTTGAAAGCCGCACCGAGTGGGTGCTATGTTGCCAACTTGTACTTCCCAAGCGCTTAGTACAGTGCTCTGCACACAGTAAGCGCTCAATAAATATGAATGAATGAATTAATGAGTGAAGAGAAAGAAACTTTAAAAGGAGCAAGGGAGCAGAGGAGGAAAGTGTGGGGAGGGAGGTTACCTGGGTTCCCCGGTGGTGTCAGTGGCGAAGGTGGACAGGTCCTCTAAGGGAACCTCTCTGATTCACCCACATTAATGTAGCTATATTGCACAGCTATAATTGAGTGCACCGTTCTAGGTAATTTGGGTTAAATACAGTATCTGACCCTGGTTCAGATCCAGTTATTCCTGTGAGAAAATTAGTCCCGATTTGTAATAATAATAATAATAATAATGGCATTTATTAAGCGCTGTTCTAAGCGCTGGGGTAGATACAGGGTAATCAAGTTGTCCCACGGGAGGCTCACAGTCAATCCCCATTTTGCAGATGAGGTAACTGAGGCCCAGAGCAGTTAAGTGACTTGCCCACAGTCACACAGCTGACAATTGGCGGAGCCGGGATTTGAACCCATGACCACTGACTCCAAAGCCCGGGCTCTTTCCACTGAGCCACGCTGCTTCTCTGTAGCCACGCTGCTTCTCTGTATTGGATTTATGTTCCAACCAGAGAGTTTTCAGGATCCAATTGGGTCGTAAGCCCAAGGACTGCCGGTATTTACAGTTGTAGTAACTATTGATTGACTGAGATTAGTGGACAGTCTAGACCGGGTACTTTTGAGATCAGTCTGTAAAATAGTGGAAACTTGAAAGCCTCACAATATTTCGAAAGGATTTTCTTTTCCATATTTTTTTACTGTTGCACAGAAGGATAAAAAAAGCGTCTCTGGTGATTTGTGTGTATGTGGGCAGAAAACAATAAATCAGTCATATTCATCGAGGGCTTGCTGTAATAACAATAATAATAATTTTGATATTTGTTAAGCGCTGTTCTAAGCGCTGGGAAGGATACAAGGTGATCAGGTTGTCCCACGTAGGGCTCACAGTCTTAGTCCCCATTTTACAGATGAGGTAACTGAGGCACGGAGAAGTTAAGTGACTTGCCCAAAGTCACACAGCTGACAAGCGACAGAGCCGGGATTTGAACCCGTGACCTTTGGCTCCCAAGCCCGGGCTCTTTCCACTGAGCCACGCTGCTTCTCAGCTGTGTGCCAAGCACTGCCCTAGACAATACAGTAGAGTTGAAAGGCGCATTCCCTGCCCACAAAGAGCTCATGGTCTGCAGGTGGAGAAGGACATAAAATTAAACTACCGAGGGATCAATCAATCAATCAATCGTATTTATTGAGCGCTTACTGTGTGCAAAGCACTGTACTAAGCGCTTGGGAAGTCCAAGTTGGCAACATATAGAGACAGTCCCTACCCAACAGTGGGCTCACAGTCTAAAAGAGGGAGACAGAGAACAAAACCAAACATACTAACAAAATAAAATAAAAAGAATAGATAAGGAACTTTAATATCAAGTTCTCAAAGTCAGCAGAGCCAACGTAGAAGGGAAGGTGAATAGGAGAAATGGGGGCCCTCTCAGGAAAGGCCTCTTGGAAGAGTTGTGATTTACAAAATCTCTACTGTAGTTTTAAAGAAATCTTTCTGCACAGGGGGCTTTTGGTGAGGAGCCTCATTAAAGTCCTTTTGGCAGGTCATCGTTAGTTCTCTCCGGAAGCATCAGAGCAGATTAGATTTCATAGAGGGCATTGTTTCATTGGTTCTCAAGTCAATAAAAATACCTTGGCTTCCCCAGCAGCCAAGCTCAAAACTTTGGTGTCTGAGGGGTTCAAATCTCTGAAAATGTGACATCCAGAATATTCCTAAGAATACATCCCCTAGTCTTAGCGTGTGTTTCGGAAGTTAGACCTGGTTTCGACTAGGATTGGCCAAAGGGCCGCAATCGATATATGAAAAAAGGAGGGAAAGGGAGAGGCCTGCATTGCATATCCCTTCCCAAGCGCTTAGTACAGTGCTCTGCACACAGTAAGCGCTCAATAAATACGATTGAATGAATGAATATCCCTACCATAAGCAGACTCTGCTCAAGTAATAATAATAATAGCACTTGTTAAGCACTTACTGTGTGCCAAGCAAGCAGGTTAATCGGGCTGGACACAGCCCCTGTGCCCTGGACTCACAGTCTAATTGGAGGGAGTAGAATTTAATCCCCATTTTTCAGATGTGGGAACCGAGGCACAGAGTCGCGTGGCAGACAGGTGAAGGAGGCAGGATTAGAATCCAGGTCCTGTGACTCCTGGGACCGTGCTCTCTCCACTGGGGAGGCAAATATAATAATTTGCAAATAGGAGGAAGCCGTGCTCAAATAGCGTGATATTGTATGTATTTTAAGTGGTAAAATGATTTGTAAAGAACTGCAGTGAGAAGTGGTGAATGCCAAAGTGTACAGTGATGCCGAAGTGCTGAAGTGATGGAAATAGATGAAACCTGAGGAGTAGAAATATTTAATCAGGGAAAGCTTTCTGGAGGACGAGGGATCTCAGAACTAATAAGCCTGCTGTAGCTCTTTCCTTAGCTTTTGTGGCTGACGGATCCATTAAAGGTTTTCCGGTTGTGAGGACATTATGGCCAAGAAAGTGAGGATGTTGGGGTCAGCGAGGTTGTTTCCAGGGCAGGAAATAACAGCTCCTGGCAGGTGGCTGTTTTTCATTCGTCCAGGTAATCATCTCTGCCCAGTAATCCTGGGAAATTGGATTTCGTTATCTGTGCTAGTTAATGAAATGCCCTCGATTTTATTTCCGGCGCGAGAGTTTTAAATCGAAGATATAGGTTAAGGCTTTCTCCCACTGAGGGCCGGAACCAGGAATATCCCATTTTCAAGGGAAGGGACGGGACCCTGTGAACCTCCCTGTGGAACTCTGTCCTCTCAGGGATGAGAGGTTTTCCAGAGCGGCATTTCCACGGATGGAAGGATCAGCCTGACACCATCACGTCTTGTGCTCCTCAGAGTAGACAATCAGCAGCTGGAGACATCAGAACTCAGGGGGACCCTGCTGCCCTGTAATAATAATAAGAAGAATGATGGCATTTATTAAGTGCTTACTATGTGCAAAGCACTGTTCTAAGCGCTGGGCAGGTTACAGGGTGATCAGGTTGTCCCACGGGGGTCTCGCAGTCTTAATCCCCATTTTACAGATGAGGTAACTGAGGCACAGAGAAGTGAAGTGACTTGCCCAAAGTCACACAGCTGACAATTGGTGGAGCTGGGATTTGAACCCACCCCTCTGACTCCAAAGCCTGTGCTCTTTCCACTGAGCCATGCTGCTTCTCATGATAATGATAATAATGATGGCATTTATTAAGCGCTTACTATGTGCAAAGCACTGTTCTAAGCGCTAGGCAGGTTACAAGGTGATCAGGTTGTCCCATGGGGGGCTCACGGTTTTAATCCCCATTTTCCAGATGAGGTAACTGAGGCACAGAGAAGTTAAGTAACTTACCCAAAGTCACACAGCTGACAATTGGCGGAGCTGGGATTTGAACCCCTGACCTCTGATTCCAAAGCCCTTGCTCTTTCCACTGAGCCATGCTGATTCTCATAATAATAATAATGATAATGATAATAATGATGGCATTTATTAAGCGCTTATTATGTGCAAAGCACTGTTCTAAGTGCTGGGCAGGTTACAAGGTGATCAGGTTGTCCCATGGGGGTCTCACAGTCTTAATCCCCATTTGACAGATGAGGTAACTGAGGCACAGAGAAGTGAAATGACTTGCCCAAAGTCACACAGCTGACAATTGGCAGAGCCGGAATTTGAACCCATGACCTCTGACTCCAAAACCCGAGCTCTTTCCACTGAGCCATGCTGCTTCTCCCATTATTAGAAGGTGATCAGGTTGTCCCGCGGCGGGGGCTCACAGTCTTAAACCCTATTTGACAGATGAGGGAACTGAGGCCCAGCGAAGTGAAGTGACTTGCCCAAAGTCACACAGCTAAGTGGCGGAGCTGGGATTTGAACCCATGACCTCTGACTCCAGAGCCCGGGCTCTTCCCACTGAGCCACGCTGCTTCTCTAACTTTTGGTTTATCAGGTAGGAGCTCACTGACGCCAAAGGTATCAGTCAACCAGTGGCATTTGAGTGTTTTTTGTGTGCAGAGCACTAAGTATTCTGCAGAGTACTGAGCTTTTGGGAGAGTACAGGACGAGAACAGAGTTGGTGTACACATTCCCTGCCCACAAGGAGCTTGCAGGATAGAGAGGGAGACAGACATTTATCTTTCTCCAGTTAATAGCCCATTTATATTTCTCCAATTAGTTTTTTGTTTAGCAATAGTGCCTTATTTTAGCAGCTTCTGTTCGTGCTAAACTATATGAAGGACACTCAGGAGGTACGTTTGCATAGCTTTCTGTCTCTATGTGTTGCCAACTTGTACTTCCCAAGCGCTTAGTTCAGTGCTCTGCACACAGTAAGCGCTCAATAAATACGATGGATTGATTGATTGATTTTACATTCACGCGGTGCTTCCTTTCCTTTGAAATGGCTAGTTTTGTTGTTCCCTTCGCTTTCTTATTGATGAGGAAACCTAGCTGTTGAGTGGTTGGCAGCCTGGGTGCCAAGTTTTCATTTGGAGGGCGCAAAAATTGTGTCGGGGGGTGAGAACTGGGAGAGGGACAGGCTTCAAAAAGATAATAGGTCCGAAAGCCCCATTTGGGGTCATTTCAGCCTTGATTGGAAACTCCCTCGGGTCCGGGAATAATAATAATAATAATAATAATGGCATTTGTTAAGCGCTTACTACGTGCAAAGCACTGTTCTAGGCGCCGGGGGGGATACAATGTGATCAAGTTGTCCCACGCAGGGCTCACAGTCTTAATCCCCATTTTTACAGATGAGGTAACTGAGTCTCAGAGAAGTTAAGTGACTTGCCCAAGGTCACACAGCAGACTTGTGGTGGAGCCGGGATTCAAACCCACGACCTCTGACTCCAAAGCCCAGGCTTTTTCCACTGAGCCACCCTGCTTCTCTGGATAGTCCTGGGATTGGCAAGTCCGGCTCACAAGGCTACGGGGGCCATAGCAGCGTGGCTCAGTGGAAAGAGCCCGGGCTTGGGGGTCAGAGGTCATGGGTTCAAATCCCGGCTCTGCCACTTGTCAGCTGGGTGACTTCGGGCAAGTCACTTCACTGCTCTGGGCCTCAGGGACCTCATCTGTAAAATGGGGGTGAAGACTGTGAGCCCCACGTGGGAGAACCTGATTACCGTGTATTTACCTCAGCACTTGGAACAGTGCTTGGCACATAGGAAGCGCTTAACAAATGCCATCATTATTCTCCCCCTTCTAGACTGTGAGCCCACTGTTGGGTAGGGACCGTCTCTATATGTTGCCAACTTGGACTTCAAAAGCGCTTAGTACAATGCTCTGCACACAGTAAGCGCTCAATAAATACGATTGATTGATTGATTGATTGATTTCCCCCACCACCCCCAAGAAGTGGGCTCAGGAAGGAAATCAGCAGACTTGTCCTTACCCCCGGGCGCCTGCCTTTCCCAGCCAACATGGAGCTCGTCCCTCAGCCCCTCAGCGCGCAGGGGCTCGGGCCCTTTCCCCACTGGCTCCCGCTCCCCTAACCCTCAGTCCTTGTCCACGAGAAGCAGCGTGGCTCAGCGGAAAGAGCCCGGGCTTTGGAGTCAGAGATCATGAGTTCAAATCCCGGCTCCGCCAGCTGTCAGCTGTGTGACTGCGGGCCAGTCGCTTCACTTCTCTGGGCCTCAGTTACCTCCTCGGCAAAAATGGGGATGAAGACTGTGAGCCCCCCGTGGGACAACCTGATCACCTTGTAACCTCCCCAGTGCTTAGAACAGTGCTTTGAACATAGTGCTTGATAAAATGCCATCATTATTATTATTATTATTAAGTGTCTGTCTCCCCCTTCTAGACTGTGAGCCCTCTCTTGGGTAGGGACCGTCTCTATATTTTGCCAACTTGTACTTCCCAAGCGCTTAGTACAGTGCTCAGCACACAGCGCTCAATAAGTACAATTGAATGAATGAATGATAAATGCCATTATTATTATTATTATTATTGTTATTATTATTCTCTGGGCCTCAGTTCCCTCATCTGAAAAATGGGGATGAAGACTGAGAGCCCCCCGTGGGACAACCTGATCGCCTTGTAACCTCCCCAGTGCTTAGAACAGTGCTTTGTGCATAGTAAGCGCTTGATAAATGCCATCATTATTGTTAATATTATTCTCTGGGCCTCAGTTCCCCCATCTGGAAAACGGCGATGAAGACTGTGAGCCCCCCATGGGACAACCTGATCACCTTGTAACCTCCCCAGCACTTAGAACAGTGCTTTGCACATAGTAAGTGCTTGATAAATGCCATCATTAGCATTATTATTATTATTCTCTGGGCCTCAGTTCCCTCATCTGGAAGATGGGGATGAAGACTGTGAGCCCCCTGTGGGACAACCTGATCACCTTGTAACCTCCCCAGTGCTTAGAACAGTGCTTTGCACATAGTAAGCGCTTGATAAATGCCATCATTATTATTATTATTATTCCCTGGGCCTCAGTTCCCTCAACTGGAAAACAGGGATGAGGACTGTGAGCCCCCCGTGGGACAACCTGATCACCTTGTAACCTCCCCAGCGCTTAGAACAGTGCTTTGCACATAGTAAGCGCTTGATAAATGCCATCATTAGTATTATTATTATTATTCTCTGGGCCTCTGATCCCTCAACTGGAAAACAGGGATGAGGACTGTGAGCCCTCCGTGGGAAAACCTGACTACCTTGTAACCTCCCCAGTGCTTAGAACAGTGCTTTGTACATAGTAAGCGCTTAATAAATGCCATTATTATTATTATTATTATTATTATTACCCCACTTTCAGGAAGCACATCTGGGAGGAACCTCAGCCAAGGCGTCATCCCCACAGAGGATATCCTGGCCTAGAGGTCAGGCAGAGCGGTAAGAGCAGAGCTCAGTCCTATGTCTCCGGACCCTTTCTTAGTGTCCCGCGTACGATCTCCCGGCCCCGCCATTGTCTGCCGTCGTGACCTTGGGCGAGTCACTTCACTTCTCTGTGCCTCAGTTACCTCATCTGTGAAATGGAGAGTCGATCCTATTCCCTGGTACTTAGACTGTGCCTCCGTGTGGGACAGAGATTGGGTTCAACTTGATGGACTTGTATCTAACCCCATGTTTAGGACCGTGCTTGACACATTGTAAGCATTTAAATAATATTATTGTTGTTTTTATTGTTATTGTTATTTCAAAGTCAGAAAGTCAAACCATCTCGTTCAGTGGTTTCATTCATTGTCGTATTTATTGAGCGCTTACCGTGTGCAGAGCACTGTACTAAGCGCTTGGGAAGTACAAGTTGGATGAATCCAAAGCAGGCTCGCATCATCAGACAGGCCTCCCTTCATTCCCTAAACCACGTCTTAACCAAAATGCAAGACTAAAACATACATTATGGCCGAACCGAACTCATTCTTTTCATATCCTCAGTTTAAGGGGGGAGGAAAAAAGAAACCCTACACACTCTTGGCCGGGGGGAGGAAGGGGTGATCTTAGGTTGTGCAACCGCCAGGGAATAACATCAGATCGCAAGTCACCGGAGCCTAATTTGAGCTTCCAAAAGGCTTTTTATAGCTTCATTATTACCCTCCTGAGCCACTCAGGCTGCTGTGGTTAACCTTTTGGTTATTAGCTTCCTAATACACAGAATTCAGGTCTGAGAGTTTGGGGAGTTCACGCGGCTGTATCATTTTGATCCTCGATCCAGATCAGGCCTCTCTGGCTTTATTTTTATTTTGAAAGGTTTGCAAACACCAGGAGGTGTGTGAGACATGGGGAGATAGAGATTTCAAGGGGATAGAGGTTCGAAGGACTTCAGGCGGTTTCATTAGAGGAGGCGGGAAAGCGGCGGTGTTTCTGCCCTTTTCGGCGTCTAGCCAAGTTACCCGCTACTGAGTCAGTTTATTTCAGAGCTGGAACTTCAGGGTACTCATGAGAGAGTTACCGTTTATTGAAAAGGAACCCAGAAGTAGGGCCTGCATCTTAAATGCTAGCGTAAAACCAATTTAGCTATAACATATCAGTTCCTCTATACACGCACTCTGTCGTCCATTGTGTTATCCAGTGCTTAGAACAGTGCTTTGCACATAGTAAGCGCTTAATAAATGCTATCATTATTATTATTAATAAGGAGCTCTTTTTTTAATGGCATTTATTGAGCGCTTACTTTGTGCAAAGCACAGTTCTAAGCACCGGGTGTTATGTTAGCAAGCAAAAAGCAAGTTAATGGGTTAGAAATCAGTATTTCCCCACTCATTCACTTCTCTCAATAGTAGTCATTGAGCACCTACTGGGTACAGAACACTGTATTGAGCACTTGGAGTATGATGAAAATGAAAAGCCATAGAAATCTACTCGCCATAGAAGGTCTTCCAGTGAAATGGCCGTTTGCTTCTTGTAAATGAAACTTTATTTATATCTGAATCCTACTCCTGGGCTCCCAGATACGGATGTGGATCTCCTCGGCGGGAGACTTGGCAGGATTATCAGAGACACATTTGCCAAGGCCAGGAACCTTCTAGACGGGGTTTCCAGGAACTTCAAGATTCACCCTCCTGTACTGGTCCTCTTTCCTCTCTGCCCAAATAACTCACCTCTCCCAAATTAGCATCCTCAAATTTCAGAAGCTTTTTTTTTTTAGATGTTTTTCCCAACCTCTGGGGTGAAGCAAAGGCTAATTCCCTTCTTTCCCTGTACATTCAGATATGAGAGAAAAGATGGGATTCTTATACGGTGTCGAACTTTCTAGTAAATTCAGAAAATACAAACTCCTTCTGTGATCTCTGAGTCTTAACAGTAAAAATAATGAAAATTGTGGTATTTGTTGAACACTTACTATGTGCCAAACACTCTACCAAGCCCTGGAGGAGATAGAGAGGCAGGGTGGCTCAGTGGAGGGAGCCCGGGCTTTGGAGTCAGAGGTCATGGGTTCAAATCCCGGCTCCACCAGTTGTCAGCTGTGTGACTTTGGGCAAGTCACTTCACTTCTCTGGGCCTCAGTTACCTTATCTGTAAAATGGGGATTAAGACTGTGAGCCCCCCATCAAACTGATCACCTTGTAACCTCTCCAGCACTTAGAACAGTGCTTTGCACATAGTGCTTAATAAATGCCATCATTATTATTAGTATATGCAGAAAGAACACAGTCCCTGTCCCACTTGAGACTCACTGTGTAAGAGAGAACAGGCATTGAATCCCTATTTTACAGGTGAGAACACTGAGACCTAGAGAAGAAAAAATGACTTGCCCAAGGTCACCCAACAGGCAAGTGATGGAGCCAGGGTTAGAACTCAGGTCTCCTGACTTCCAGCACTGTTCTTTCCACTAGGCAACGACACATCCCTGTGTCTTCTCAATTCTTCCCTTTCTATGAATTTCAGTGGTTCAGAGGAGATTTTCACGATTTGTAGACTGCAGGAGGGAAGTGTTGTCATCTTCTGGCAGCCAAACTATCAAGTCACTGACATCATGAAAACAGATCCAGTCATTGCACTGACTCTCCTGTCCCATGTAGAACCACAGGCCTAAAAAAAAAGAAGAATCAATCTCCACATCAAACAGAAACTCATTAAAACATTCAATCCCCTTGCCCCCTCCTCCTACCTCACTTCTTACTCTCTTACTTAGCTTACTATTACTTAGCACCCCAGCTCTTATACTTGACTCCTCTAAAACCGTCCTGTTCACTGTACGTCGATCTCGTCTATCTCACCGCCAACTTCTCGCCCACGGCCTCCCTCCTCCCTCTTCATATCTGACAGCCAATTACCCTCCCTTCATCTCCTCCAAGAGGCCTTCCCTGACTAAGATCAGATTATAAGGCTGTGACGATATACCGTTGAAAGCAGAAACCGTGGGGGAAATAAACAAAAATTATTCAGCTTCCAGTTACCACGGTGAACTAAACTCACTCCCTCTTTAAGCCTCCCGAGTTCATGGCACCACTCATGTTTATAGTGCCCTTGAGCAACTTAGAGGGAGGGAACATTGCTTCAGATAAATGAACAGGCGATTAATCCCACCTGTATTTTCTGATTCCTGTCACCTTCTGAGACTGGACAACGATAATGGATTTAAAATCTATAGCGAAAAGGGAGGTAGAAGATTGTCGTGACTCTCCTACAATGGATTAAAAATCGATAGCAGAAAGGAAGCTAGAGGATTGTCTTGAATCTCCTGTGAAAAGCAGAACAGAGCCGTAAAGATCCGGTCTTCTCTGGGAATAATATTAGCCAACTGGTTGCCTACAATTCCGGTGATTTGTGTGCGTTCCTAGTACAGTGCAGTCGCCCAGCGCGTTGCATAATCAGTGTTTGTTGGTGTTTATTAGCTGTTTCGGGCGCCTACCCAGGATTTCGAGAGCATGTGGTTGTCCGGCCAGCGTGGCAAAATTGCATTCTACATTTCGGTCTTGGGAGTGCATGCGGGCTTATTGACCCAGTATCGATTCTCTCTCTTAAATTGTTTCCTGAAATGGTGGCGGAAGCGTTGCAGTAGTGAGGCGAGAACTGCCTTTAGTTTGGCAGAACCATTTACAAAGAGAGGACGGGGGAGTTAGTACTCGGAGTTTGGGGATCCATCCTCCGGAATAGATTTTTTTAACCTTTTATGCCCTGAAGTCAATAGTTCTTTCATTGCAGTGTCTCTGGGTCCCTGCTCTTCTTTGACTCTCCCCTCTGTAAACACAAGGTAATCTCTGTTCCTTTCTCTTCTGTTCCCATCCCTCTTCTGATAACCTTGATTATTTCCCTAGAAACATCCTCCCCCTGGGCCCACATATGGGGAAATGGCCTTCTGTCTCTTTGTGTGTATTGCATTCCCAAGTAGGATCACGGGTTGCTGCTACTTCAACAGGAGACGAGAAAGACACAGGCTGTGTGCCATAAAATTTTGGCTTTAGGACTAGCGGGAGGAGAAAAGTTCGTTAAGGACTTAAGTGCTAAAGCGTGCCAAGTGCTGGGTAGCCACAAGATAAGCAGGTCAGATGTAATTCCTGTTCCATAAGGAGCTCACTACCTTAAGAGATAGGGAGAGCAGGGAACTTCTTTCCCATTTTACAGCTGAAGAGGCTGAGTCACAGATGGGTTAAATAGCTTGCCCAAGATCCGGTGCTCAGAACAGTACTTTGCACATAGTACGCGCTTAATAAATACCATCATTATTATCACACAGCAGGCCAGTGGCAGAGTTGGGATTAGAATCCAGGCGAGATTTTAGTCAGTTTAGACCTTCAGTTTTATGAATTGTAACTGAGATGAAATGCCACCGTTGAAATTCAGACATTGTGGTAACTCAAGGCCGTTTCTCTTAAAATACAGTTGTTGTTTTTTTACTGTTGCACTCATTTTTTTTTTTTTTGCTTTATGTGTTCTGTAGTGTTTTAGCTGTCACACTAGGTTGCAGGGCAGTTCTTCGGGGACTTTACAAGATAAACAGCTCTGCAGTAACAGAAATCGGCAGTTAGAAAGAGAGCAAGAATGAGGACTGTTATCCTATTTTAAAGCCACCCTCCTTTGTCGCAAGTTTCTTAAAAGCCGCATTCATTTAATAATAATAACGATGATAACATTTATTAAGTGCTTACTATGTGCAAAGCACTGTTCTGAGCACTGGGGAGGTTTCAATAATAATAATAATGATGGCATTTGTTAAGCGCTTACTATGTGCAAAGCACTGTTCTAAGCGCTGATGATCAGGTTGTCCTACGGGGGGCTCACAGTCTTAATCCCCATTTTACAGATGAGGTAACTGAGGCACAGATAAGTTAAGTGACTTGCCCAAAGTCACACAGCTGGCAATTGGTGGAGCCGGGATTTGAACCCATGACCTCTGACTCCAAAGCCCGGGCTCTTTCCACTGAGTCACGCTGCTTCTCTTAACGCAGGAAAGACTTGCAGTCAGGCCTAAGCATCTTTGCATTAAGCCTGGGGAATGCAACAAGTGGCTGTTTGCACCGAGGGAAGAATTTAGCCTTTAAACTATTTAAATCATTGGTTAAATGAGGGCCTAGTGGAAGACTTTAAGAAAGCGTAATTTCCAATTTTTTTTTCCAGTTCAGAGCCCAAGTCAAGTTGTCATTTCTTTCCTCTCCTGTCTGATCCCATCGAGAAATGGTTACAATGAGAAGACATGCGTGGAGAGATTCCCCTAAGGCACATGCCCCATATTCCTCAGTCTCCCCTTTTCTTGCTCTCTCCTAATGCTTCCTCAGTGGTATTTATTGAGTGCTTACCACTCGCAGAACACTGAATTAAGCACTTGGGAGAGTAAAATAGAACAGAGTTGGCTTCCTGTTTTGTTTCGCGCTTCTACAAACCACCCTCAAAAGGATGAGCAGTATCCACGGCTGCCTTCTTGCCAAAAAGGCAAGAAGGGCAGGAAGAAAGGGAGATGAAGGAAGAGGAACCCGTGGGGAGGATGAGGGAGTCCATTTGGGAAGCAATAAGTATTGAAAAGTGTAAGTGCCTGGAATCAATCAATCCGTCGTATTTATTGAGCACTTACTGTGTGCAGAGCACTGTACTAAGCGCTTGGGAAGTCCAAGTTGGCAACATATAGAGACGGTCCCTACCCAACAGTGGGCTTGCAGTCTAGAAGGGGGAAGTCAGAAGGGCCTCGGTTCTAATCCTGGCTCTACCACTTGTCTGCGGGTTGACCTTGGGCAAGTCACTTCACCTTTCTGTAAAATGGGGATTAATACTGTGAGCCCCCCAAGGGACATGGACTGCATCCAACCTGATTACTTTGGTATCTCCCCCAGCGCTTAGTACACCTAATAAGTGCTTAACAAGTACAATAAAAAAAAAATAATAATAGTACATCAGATTTGCCTCCTTTGTAACTCGGGCTGAAGGTTGCCGGAACCGATCCTGTGCTTTCCGTTTTTGAAATCAGTTCAACTTCTCTTCCAGGTTTGGAGGGAGTCGGAAATCTACCCACTGCAGAAGTACTTGTTTAATGGGAGGTAGAGAATCGGGAGTCTTCCTGGACTCAGGGTGACAGGATCCTAATTAAAAAACAGAGAGATTCCTAATAAAAATGAACAAATAGTCCTATTTTCCCATCCTGATTTTTTTTAAAATCCTGAAACATGAAAATAAGGCTCCTTTTAGCTAGAAAACAGACACGTTGCTGTTCTGAATCGAGGACCCCAGAGAAATCAGAGACCCCCATTTATTATTGTGTGTTTGCCTCAGTAGTCATTCTGGAATAAATCAGTACATTTTATAATCCGTGTTTTATGCCACTACTTAACTAATTTACTGCAATCCCCCTTCTAGACTGTGAGCCCACTGTTGGGTAGGGACCGTCTCTATATGTTGCCAACTTGTACTTCCCAAGCGCTTAGTACAATGGTCTGCACACAGTAAGCGCTCAATAAATACGATTGAATGAGTGAATGAATGAATGCAATCAGTGGCAATTTATTTTACGTCATTGCCGTTCAGCTGAGTTGGGTAGCACGCTGAAAGTGGCGTGGGCACAGTGGGTTTTTGATCAATCAATCGTAACGGCAATGACGTAAAATGAATTGCCACTGATTGCATTCATTCATTCATTCATTCAATCGTATTTATCATCACCAATCGTATTTATTGAGCGCTTACTGTGTGCAGAGCACTGTACTAAGCGCTTGGGAAGTACAAATTGGCAACATATAGAGACAGTCCCTACCCAACAGTGGGCTCACTTACTGTGTGCAGAGCACTGTACTAAGCGCTTGGGAAGTACAAGTTGGCAACATATAGAGACAGTGGGCTCACAGTCTAGAAGACTTTAATGAATTTAATGATTCATTCATTCATTCAGTGGTATGTATTGAGCGTTTACCATGTGCAGAACACTGTAATAAGCGCTTGGGAGAGTACACTACAACAATAAACAGTGACATTCCCTGCCCACGGCGACCTTACAGTCTCATTTCTCTTGACTGGATCATCCGTTCATTTTTCTCCCGCAAACCCAAACTTAGGTCCTGTGTCTTCTCTCAGTCTGGTAACTTGGAAAAGCCTAAACCGGAGCGTTGACCCAGTGAGTCACTAGCAACTGTCGGGAAGACTGCTGCATTTAGAAAGAGATCTCCAGGGGAAAAGGCCGCCTTCCACCCTGGTTTGGAGACCCTCATTAAATTACCCAGAGCCAATAATCAGATAGCCGGCTCTTCAAGTTAATGGCACCTCAGAGCCCCCGTCAAGCGAGCTTTATTTAATGCACAACAGACCTGGAGTGATGCAGGTGCCTTTTTCAGACCCTCGTTTTAATTTAAGCTGCTTTAGTTGGCATGGCAACTAGTGGAGACATCTGGGAGACATTATGCTGGGGATTGAGATTTAGGAGGACTTGTGGCAAAGCAGAAGTCTTAGAATAAACTGGTGCGGGCGTGACTTTTAGGCTTTTTTGGAGTGTGCCGTCCAGATCAGCATTTCACGAGGCAGAAAGAGCTTTATTAGCGTGGTAGAGCCTGTTCTGCGAAAATGGTTTCGTTAATGAAAATGTTGCAGATGGGTAGTTCGCTACTTGGGAGCGATACCAGTGGTTGTTTCCCCGCCACAAAAAAAAAAAAACTCCACAGAGAAACTTGATCGCTAATAAGCCCATTTCAGTAACTTTGTGAGAGTCCTGGTAAAACTTTAAAATTCCATTTGGACCCTAGGGACTTGAGAGTAAGAGTGGAGGAGAAACAATCAATCAATCAATCGTATTTATTGAGCGCTTACTGTGTGCAGAGCACTGTACTAAGCGCTTGGGAAGTACAAGCTGGCAAGTTGGAAACAGAAGCAGCATGGCCTAGAGGAAGAAGCTCCGGCCTGGGAGCTGTTGGGTAGGGACCGTCTCTATATGTTGCCAACTTGTACTTCCCAAGCACTTAGTACAGTGCTCTGCACACAATAAGTGCTCAATAAATACGATTGAATGAATGAATGGGAGCCAGAGGACCTGGCTTCTAATCCCGGCTCCACCGTATGCTTGCCGTATGACCTTGGATAAGTCACTTCTCTGAGCCTCAGTCTCCTGTTCTTCCTCCTACTTAAACTGTGAGCCCCATGCGGGACAGGGACTGCGTCCAATCTAATTCAGTTTTCTCTATGCCAGCGCTTAGAACAATGCTCGACACATAGCAAGTGCATAATAAATAAGCACTTAGTAGTAATAATAATAATAATAATAATAATAGCATTTGTTAAGTGCTTACTGTGTGCAGAGCACTGTTCTAAGCGCTGGGGGGGCTTACAAGGTGATCAAGTTGTCCCACGTGGGGCTCACAGTCATTCATTCATTCAATCGTGTTTACTGAGCGCTTCCTGTGTGCAGAGCACTGTACTAAGCACTTGGGAAGTCCAAGTTGGCAACACATAGAGACGGTCCCTACTCAACAGTGGGCTCACAGTCTAGAAGGGGGAGACAGAGAACAAAACAAAACATATTAACAAAATAAAATGAATAGAATTAATATCAATCAATCGTATTTATTGAGCACTTACTGGGTGCAGAGCACTGGACTAAGCTCTTGGGAAGTACAAGTTGGCAACATATAGAGACGGTCCCTACCCAACAGCGGGCTCACAGTCTAGAAGGGGGAGACAGACAACAAAACCAAGCATATTAATCAAAATAAAATAAATAGAATGGATATGTACAAGTTAAATAAATAAATAAATAAATAGAGTAATAAATATGTACAGACATATATACATATAAACAGGTGCTGTGGGGAAGGGAAATATGTACAAATAAAATAGAGTAATAAATATGTACAAACATATATACATATATCCAGGTGCTGTGGGGAGGGGAAGGAGGTGGCTCAGTCTGGGAAGACCTCCTAATCCCCAGTCTTAATCCCCATTTTACAGATGAGGGAACTGAGGCTCAGAGAAGTTAAGTGACTTGCCCAAGGTCACACAGCGGTCTGCACACAGTAAGCGCTCAATAAATACGATTGAATGAATGAACAAATGCCATTTTTTTAAAAAAGTGAGATGTGCCACATCTCAGCAAATTAGTGCCCGTGTGGGGTTTGACCCGTAGCAATTTCCCAACTCTAGACAGTGTCAGGAGGAATGGGAAAAGTGACTGTATCTCTCAGGTCAGCGGTTTTCCACTGGTTGTTGGGACTTGCATAGTCCAGGGAAATAGTGCTCGTTTCAGACTGCGGAGTCATCAAATATTAAGTGTAGGGGTTAATCCGAGGGGCCTAGACATCCCAGGCTGGCTGAACCTCCGGGGGCTCGGACCCATCTGCCACCCACACTCAACGAAGGGACTGTTAACTCGAATCTTGGGCCTGCCGGGAGGTGGGACAGAACCTCTCAGCTTTGGTGTTGTGGCTGAAAACTGGGCTAGCTGGGCTAGAGTGAAAACTTCCAGCGAAGTAGAAAGCCAGCCCCTTGACCTCATTGGAGAGTCCTTTTCATCAATCAATCGTATTTATTGAGTGCTTAGGGTGTGGAGAAGCAGCGTGGCTCAGTGGAAAGAGCCCGGGCTTTGGAGTCAGAGTTCACGGGTTCAAACCCTGGCCCTGCCAATTGTCAGCTGTGTGACTTTGGTCAAGTCACTTCATTCATTCATTCAATCGTATTTATTGAGCGCTTACTGTGTGCTGAGCACTGTACTAAGTGCTTGGGAAGTACACTTCTCTGTGCCTCAGTTATCTCATCTGTAAAATGGGGGTTAAGACTGTGAGTCCCACATGGGACAGCCTCCCCAGCGCTTAGAACAGTGCTTTGCACATAGTAAGCGCTTAATAAATGCCATCATCATCATCATTCATTCATTCATTCATTCAGTCGTATTTATTGAGCGCTTACTGTGTGCTGAGCACTGTACTAAGCACTTGGAAAGTACAAGTTGGCAACATAGAGAGACAGTCCCTACCCAACAGTGGGCTCACAGTCTAGAAGGGGGAGACAGAGAACAAAACCAAACATATTAACAAAATAAAATAAATAGAATATGTACAAGTAAAATAAATAAATAAATAGAGTAATAAATGCGTGCAAACATATATACATATATACAGGTGCTGTGGGGAAGGGAAGGAGGTAAGGCGGGGGGGGATCGAGAGGAAGGAGGGGGCTCAGTGTGGGAAGGCCTCCTGGAGGAGGTGAGCTCTCAGTAGGGCCTTGAAGGGAGGAAGAGAGCTAACTTGGCGGATGAGAGCACTACAGTGCTTTGCACATAGTAAACGCTTAATAAATGCCATCATTATTATTATTATTACTTAAGCCCTTGGAAGAGTACAAAGTACCTGTTCTCCCATCCCCTTATTCTGCAAGCCCCGGATCGGAAAGGGACTGTCTAACCTTATTATCTTGCATCTACCTTTTTGCTTAGTTCAGTGCTTGGCGTGTAGTAAGTGCTTAAAAGATACCACTACCTATAATAAGGGTGAAATAACTGAAAGAATGAATGAATAAACACACAGACGAAATTATCCATATGCTTGGAATAAAACGTTTGATGCAACTGGTGTGTTGGGAATTAATCGGGCCCTGCCCTCTCCCTTCCGTATGTACTTTTTCCCCCAGAGAGACACTGATGACAAAGTTCCCCCATCACAAATGGCTGTTTGTCTGCCTAATCAGCATAGAAGGTGGACAGGGTCAAAGCTCAGTGCCAAGAAATCAGTGGTAACTAGTGCCCAGCAGAGGAGAGGCTGTTCCTCGTGTTCATTTATGCCCAGAGCAAGCGCATAATAAATACCACTGATTAATCGATACATTTCAGGGGAAAGGGATTTGCTTTTAGAGTGAAACTATAGGAAATTACTCTGGCAGGTGAAGACATTGCCTCTCAATTCATATCATATATTTGTTAATATATTTTGTTTAGTTATCTGTCTCCCGCTTCTAGACTGTGAGCCCGTTGTTGGGTAGGGACCATCTCTATATGTTGCCAATGTGTACTTCCCAAGCACTTAGTACAGTGCTCTGCACACAGTAAGCGCTCAATAAATACGATTGAATGTGAATGAATCTCTTTTACAGTGATCTATTTGTGGGAAGCAGCAGGGCCTAGTCAAAACAGACGTGCACCTGAGTATGAGGGAACCTGGGTCCTAACCTTGCCTGCTTTATAACCTCGGGCCAATCACTTATAATTTCCCTGTACCTCAGTTTCTTCACACATAAAATGGGCATGAAATACCACCCGTCATCGTAGCCACCGCTTTGCTTTCTTAGATATTTTCTGATCACCTTTGGGCAGCCAAGACAGTAACGCCATTCCACCCAACCCATGCTTTCCTTTTTTTTCTCTCTGTTGAAGATGTAGTTGTCTTTGGAACAAACAACTCCATCATATAGCGTGCAGTTTCTCATTCCTTCAGTCTCTGGCCCCCATATTAAAGTTGTTCCACTCAGAAATCAAAACAAGGCTCTCCTGAGAGCCAACCCTACAAGTTCGACCGGTCAACTTTGAAAATCCGGATGTTTTTTCTGTGCTTCATGCATCTGCACAGACTGTCACCACCAACAGTAAAGATTCTGGCACCACTTCTTGGCTGGCAGTTTTGTTGATACGTGAGTCAGAATAGAATAACCTGTCTTGCCTCCCGTGCAGACGTTTCAATACTGGCAAGAGCAGAAAATTATCAGTAAACTCAACCAACCCGACTGTCACCCGGAGCCGATACGGTGCCTTTTTGGGTTGTTTTTCAATCTAAACTGCACATGAGGAAAACTGACAGCACTTGATAGGGTGATGGCAGTTGAGAAGTTATTTTATTTTATTTTTCCCTTGGTTTGCTTCTTCCTTTGTCGTGTTGTCTACTGGGACATCTCCCTCTGTCATTTATATCTTGGCGTCACTTTCCCCGTGTTTCTGCTCTGAACAAGACTTTACAATAGGTGTAAATGGACAAGAGAGTTTGTCCTGTTTTCCTTCTGCGTGTGAGAAACAAGCGGCAGCTTCCAGTTCTCCTAGATGGAGCAGAAAAAGGCGCCCCAAAAGATCCATCTTTTGTGGGAGATCTGGATGTACATATCTGTAAATTATATATTATAAATGATTTATATTACTGTCTCCACCTCTGGCCTGTAAGCCCACTGTGGTCAGGGAACCAATCTACCAACTCTGTTACATCGTACTCTCCCAAGTGTTTAGTACGGGTGCTGTGCGCCGTTGTGAGTAAGCGCACAATCAATACCATTGGTGATGATAATGATGATGACGACGAGAAGCAGCGTGGCTCAATGGAAAGAGCCCGGGCTCTGGAGTCAGAGGTCATGGGTTCAAATTCCAGCTCTGCCACTTGTCGGCTGTGTGACTTTGGGCAAGTCACTTCTCTGGGCCTCAGTTCCCTCATCTGTAAAATGGGGATGAAGACTGTGGGACAATCTGATCACCTTGTATCTCCCCCAGCGCTTAGAACAGTGCTTTGCACATAGTAAGCGCTTAATAAATGCCATCATCATCATCATCTTGACGTGTACAGGGAACGAAGAGTGCAACCCAGGAGAACAGTTTCCAGATTGGGTGAGGGGAGGGACTTCTCAGCCCACAGCGGCTAGGCCAGAGAATTCAGAACTTGAATTAAAGCATCAAGCTCACCTCCGCTTTCAGAAATAGATTTGGAACAAGAACAAGCGTAAAGCCCGGGTGGCCTTATCGTACAAGAGGCTGCCTGCCGTCCAGGAAGGAAACAGGAATTGAGACAACTTGACACCTGTCCACATGTTTTGTTGTCTGTCTCCCCCTCCTAGACTGTGAGCCCGTTGTTGGGTAGGGACCGACTCTAGATGTTGCCGACTTGGACTTCCCAAGCGCTTAGTCCAGTGCTCTGCACACAGTAAGCTCTCGATAAATACGATTGAATGAATGAATGAGCAGCGTGGCTCAGTGGAAAGAGCCCGGGCTTTGGAGTCAGAGGTCACGACTGAATGAATGAATGAATGGGTTCAAATCCCGGGCTCCGCCGCTTGTCAACTCGGTGACATTAGGCAAGTCACTTCTCTGTGCCTCAGTTACCTCATCTGGAAAATGGGGGTGAAGACCGTGAGCCCCAAGTGGCACAACCTGATCACCTTGTAACCTCCCCAGCGTTTAGAGCAGTGCTTGGCACATAGTAAGCACTTAATAAATGCCAAAATTATTATTATTATTATTAATCAGGAAACTCTTCATTGTGGAGGTGGCTTTAGAGATGTACTAACTGCGGGCCAGAGAAAGGAACCGTCTGTGTTAGCTGCTCTCCTTGGGCAGGAACGAGACTACTAAATATCTTTTTTCCTCTCCTATGGTACTGACCTTCTCATTGTGCCTCGTTCTCACCCGTCCCACCGCCGTCGACCCCTGGCCCACGTCCTACCTCTGGCCTGAAATGCCATCCCTCCTCAAATCCACCGAACAATCACACATCGCCCCTTCAAAGCCCTACTGAAGGCTCACCTCTTCCAAGAGGCCTTCCCAAACTAAGCCCCCCTTTTCCTCAGCTCCCCTTCCCCTCCCCGTCGCCCCGACTCTCTCCCTCATATTGTGAAATGAAATAATGCACATCCAGGATGGTGGTAACTTTAGAAGGACTTTCTGCCTACAGTCTGGGTATATTGAAAAATTCCAGTTTGAGCAAGTAGTTCTTAATTGGAGCTGTATGAATAGAGGTGTTAAAAGATGATTCTCGATTGAGTTCCTCAGTAGGTAGGGCAAGTTGCTCTGGGGAGAGATACAAGAAGTAGTAGTGTCTTAAGGCTAACAAGACGAAGAGCGACGTTAAATGTTTAACAAAGTAAGAACGTTCTGATCCCAGTGATGGCATTACCCCCCGCACCCCACAGCACTTGTGTATATATGTACATATCTATAATTCTATTTATATTAATGCCTGTATCTATAATTCTATTTATTTTTATTATTAGTAGTAGTAATAATAATAATGGCATTTGTTAAGCGCCTACTATGTGCAAAACACTGTTCTAAGCACTGGAGGGGGGATACAAGGTGATCAGGTTGTCCCACATGGGGATCACAGTCTTAAACCCCATTTTACAGATGAGGGAACTGAGGCTCAGAGAAGTTAAGTGACTTGCCCAAGGTCAATTGATATCATTGATGCCTGTTTACTTGCTTTGATGTCCCGTCTCCCCACTTCTAGGCTGTAAGCCCGTGTGGGCAGGGATCGTCTCTTGCTGAATTGTACTTTCCAAGCGCTTAGTACAGTGCTTTGCACACAGGCAGCGCTCAATAAATATGATTGAATTAATTCTGTAAAATTTGAAAATGATTGTAATCTCACTGGGGGCAGGGATCATGTCTGCCAACTCTGTTGTCGTGTACTGTCCCAAGCGCTTAGTACAGTGCTGTGCACACAGGTGCGCAGAAAATTCCACTGATTGGTTGATTGACGTTCTTTTCCAGGAAACATGTATTGCGGTTTATGTGGGGCAAATTTTTCTTAAGCACGTAAATTAAATTTATGTCGGCGTTGCAGTTTGTGAAGTCTGGCAACGCAGTTCCCTTCTGCTGTATCAAAAGGCCTCCTTCTACCTCTGAATCCTTCAACCGTAGGAGTGGCAGTTGTTATCACTAGCGACTGTTTCAGAGGAGTTTGTGTGCTGAATTCCTGCCACTTTTTCCTTAACTTGTAACTTGAAGATATGTTGTCACAGAATTGATGCAGAGCGACCTCCATAAAATTATCGTCTCTCCTCAGCCACTCAGCTCAGATCACGTCAAAGTTTTTCTTTATCAGATCTTAAGAGGTAAGTGTATGTTTTCTGAAAGAAAAACGCGTTGTATTGTGAAAGGAAATAATGCACATCCAGGACAGTGGTAACTTTAGAAAGACTTTCTGCCTACAGTCTGGGTATATTGAAAAATTCCAGTTTGATCAAGTAGTTCTTTATTGTAGCTATATGAATAAAGGTGTTAAAAGATGATTCACGATTGAGTTCCTCAGTAGGATGGGCAAGTTGCTCTGGGGAGAGATGCAAGAAGTAGAAGTGTCTTAAGCTAACGACAAAGAGCGACATTAAATGTTTAACAAAGTAAGAATGTTCTGATCCCAGTGACGGCATTAAATGGTAACCGAGTCACTGGAAGATGATCTCGAGCTTGTCTGGCGGACCTACGAGCAGTGTGGTTTGACGTGACGTGCACGCTGGTGAATGACGCAAAATGTTTAACAAAGTAAGAACGTTCTGATCCCAGTGATGGCATTAAATGTAACCGAGTCACTGGAAGGTGATCTCGAGCTTGTCTGGCGGACCTATGAGCCGTGTGGTTTGACGTGACACGCACCCTGGTGAATGACACAAAATGTTTAACAAAATAAGGACGTTCTGATCCCAGTGACGGCATTAAATTGTAACCGAGTCACTGGAAGATGATCTCGAGCTTGTCTGGTGGACCTATGAGCAGTGTGGTTTGACGTGACACGCACCCTGGTGAATGACACAAAATGTTTAACAAAATAAGGACGTTCTGATCCCAGTGACGGCATTAAATTGTAACCGAGTCACTGGAAGATGATCTCGAGCTTGTCTGGGGGACCTACGAGCAGTGTGGTTTGACGTGACACACACCCCAGTGAACGACACCGGTGGGTGAGTGATGGAAAAGTCATCTATATGGCCATTCAGATTCCGTTTAAAAACAAGTGGGATTTGGGGTCCAGTGTTGGCCAGGAAAGGCCGTCCTCCTTGGCATTGGGAGCTTCAGGTTCATGGTGTGAATCGGAATTGTCTCCTGGCCATTTTGTTTAGGATCGAGTTTCCCGGCCAGAGAGGAATGAGTCAGTCGAAGGGCAACAAAGCTTTATTATCCAGACTAAAAGCAGACCAGATCTAAAGTAGCGCGATGATACATTCCTTGGATAAATTTTAAAATGGCCCCAAAAGGAAGCGATGCTCCAACCCCAAACTTGCCAAAACTATGGAGAGCAGGGCATTAGAGAAGCAGCATGGCTCAGTGGAAAAAGAGCACGGGCTTTGGAGGCAGAGGTCATGGGTTCAAATCGTAGCTCCGCCAATTGTCAGCTGTGTGACTTTGGGCAAGTCACTTCACTTCTCTGTGCCTCAGTTACCTCATCTGTAAAAAATGGGGATTGACTGTGAGCCCTCCGTGGGACAACCTGATCACTCTGTAGCCTCCCCAGCACTTACAACAGTGCTTTGCACATAGTAAGCGCTTAATAAATGCCATCATTATTATTATTATTATTAGAGAAGCAGCATGGTTCAGTGGAAAGAGCCCGGGCTCTGGAGTCAGAGACCATGGATTCAAATTCCGGCTCCGCCGATTGTCGGCTGTGTGACTTTGGGCAAGTCACTTTACTTTTCTGTGCCTCAGTTACCTCATTTGTAAAATGGGGATGAAGACTGTGAGCCCCCCGTGGGACAACCTGATCACCTTGTAACCTCCCCAGCGCTTAGAACAGTGCTTTGCACATAGTAAGTGCTTAATAAATGCCATCACTACTATTATTATTATTAGGATTGGGAGGTTTTCAGTTATTTAAGTTGGTTGACTGTCTCTCTTAACTCATTCTTCTCATATTGGGAGTGACTTTGACCTTCCTTATTCAAAGATGACTGAAGAGCCTCGGATGCTATGCCTGGATGTTTGGCGCACTGGTTTTTCATTGGGAACATAGAACAGAAAAGCTTTAAACAATTTCAGTAGCATTTATAGGCATAGCCCCTACTCTGCCCTGTGATCTCCTGAATTGTCCCATTCCAGAAGCAGTGACGTTTATCCGTTCTGAGTCGCAGGGTGGAATCTGTTCATTTAGAAAAGTGGCCAAAGGAAATATTTTAACCCGAAAGGATCTTGACTAGAGTGCCTGGATAAGCGCCCGTTGTTGGGTTGGGACTGTCTCTATACGTTGCCGACCTGTACTTCCCAAGCGCTTAGTACAGTGCTCTGCACACAGTAAGCCCTCAATAAATACGATTGAATGAATGAATGAACAGTAAGCGCTCAGTAAGTACGATTGAATTGAGTGAATTTAATCTAAAATAAGCCTCTGCATGATTGACATTTCTGAAGAGCAAACCTGGATTTACCATCTAGTGTTTCACTTTACAGGTGTGGGAATGTAAAGAGGTTGAGCCAGGTGTTTAGTAATATTCTTCAAAAAAGACCCTTTTCAGTAATGATTTTCTGTCTGATTCCGTGAAAAAAAAACTCTCCTAAATCTTAGTCATTGTATGAAATAAAGAAGTAAATTGTCTGCAATCGAATCTGTTTGTTATTCCAGGTTTAAAGTATCTCCATTCAGCTGGCATTTTACATCGAGACATTAAGCCAGGGAATCTTCTTGTGAACAGCAACTGTGTTCTTAAGGTAGCTTTTCAGTTTGTTGAAAGATCTGAGACTATCCAGGATGGCAAACCAAGCTCATGGCTCTTTAAGAGCAAGATGCTTCAGTAGGAAATGCTTGGAGTGTGATGCCTTTTTTTAAAAAATGCATTTCTTTGACTTATTATTTTTTATTTTTTTAAAAAAAGGGACACCTGAATTTCAGTGAACGGCATTTTGAGCTGTGGACTCTCCCTCTGAGGATTTGTACAGTTGTTCTGGGCAATCGTTGAAAATGGAGGAAATATAGTATATCGCACATAAGGAGGTGTAAAGACCCTTTTCTGACCTGATTGGGATTATCCCATTAGGAGAGGAACTTTACATCAAAAGGAATAATTTTAAGGCCAACAATCCATCAGGTTTCTTTAGGACTAAGGGCAGCCCACATGGTCTCCTCTATCTTTAGTTGTGCAATGAACCTCTTGCTCAGAAGAGGAAAGGGGTGTAAAGCCTTAACTTTCAAAATGACCCAGCCAGAGCGGATAAGAGGTATAAATAGCCTCACCAAGGCCATTCATCTGTACTACATCCAAACTTGAAATTAGTCACACTAGAGATAGCATGGATAAATGAAATCCACAGATGTTCCCCAAACCTCAGTGAAGCCATTAGTTTCCGCCTGCTCCCTAAGCAAACCTTTCACCTGAGGTGCCAACTAGAAACAACATTGACATAGTTGCATCGCACTTCCCTCCAGTTCCCCTGCTGACCTCACGATAGGGGTTCAAATCCTCCCAGAAATGGCCGAAGGCTGGAGAAGAAGGGAAGTGCCCGGATAATCCTCAAACTGAAGTATCAACTCCTGAGAAATCAGGGATGGGGAGAAGAAGCTGGCTGAGTTTACCCTGCAGGAGAAATGTACTATTCCTTGAAGCTGGCACCTTTGTGCAGCATCACAGTGAAAGCCATTTTCTCTTTAAGTGGCTTCTCCGTTGTGTGTTGCTAAAATCCGACCCTCTTAAAATTTCAGCTGATTCATTTAAAGAGGTGGAGAATTAGACTTTTAGACTACTGCCTACTTTAAAGTGTAATCAATACCGCCATTACCTCTCAGTTTGTTGGAAGTTAAACCAAACATCAAAGTCGAGCGTCTAAATGAATTTCATTTATGATTAAAATGTTCTCTTCTGCCAGTTTTCTAAGTGCTGGTGCACTGGTCTGTTGAAAATGAAAATTCCTTTTAATTTTCTTCCCCAACAATGTTCCTTAGCCTTGTCATTCCCTACCCTTCTGTTTCCTCCTCTTCCAAACGTAAAAGCTATTGTTGCAGAAGACTTTCCCTGAAAAACTGTCGCCAGCCTTTTAGTGTGTTTTCTTTTGCCAGTAAACACATTCATCTCAGGGAATTTTCATGGAACTAGTAAAACGTTCCAGAAGTCAACCAGGCCAACTGGCTATCGCAAGGCAGGTCTGCACCTAAATCGTCGTGGACAGAGGTCGATTTTAAAAGATTACCAGTGGAAGAGCTTGCGTAACTCAGTAGCCCGATACTTGGTAAAGGAGGCGCAACTCAGGAACCCATTGCAATATTTAAACCACCCTTCCTGTTAGGAAGTCCTTCCTGGAATCTAAGCCTAAATCCACCCTCCCACCATGTAAATAGTCTTGTTCCAGCTACCTGACTCTCTGTAGGAAAAAAGTGCACAAAGAGGATTTCAGAATCCTCATCCAGATTCCAGCAGTTCAGAAGGCAGACTCTTAACATCTCAAATGTGGAACGTTCATTTCCCAAACTGCCTGCCACAGGGTTTCATATTCCTGCTGTATGAATAGGCAACAAAGAAAAATGCCACTTTAAAACAAACAGTATTAGAGATGGGAACTCATTGAAATTTTGTTCTCTCCTCACTGACTTTTCATGGAAAGACAGATTTAATAAGAGCACAGCATGCTTGAGCTCCAGGCTATGAAGCCAGCTATCTCTTATTGAATTTATCTTCAGTAATTACTTGCAATATATTAAAAAAAAATTAGCAGCTTCTCATATGATGAATATATTTCATTTCCCAGGAAGCCGAGGGTGGACACGATTCCTGAAAATGGCAGTAGCTCATTGGTTATCTGATTATTGGTTACAACTTTCAATTATGAGTTCCGTTTGACTGCCAGGTAAACTGTTAAATGGGCTCCAAACCGGCACGGCTGGCTCGACAAGTCCCTGTATCCTGCTTTTAGAACCCAAAGGCTGCTTTTTAAAAGAAAGCACACAAGCGGAAATGGTCAGGAGGTAGAATCGATGCTAAATGAGCCAGGGCCAAGTAACGAGGACGTGTAACTATTTTTTGACTTATTCCAGTACCCAACCTTGTAGTTCTGTTTAATCCACAGCTTCTCTTCTGAGAGTACTCTGCCCGATTTGTAGGTGTGGGTCGTGTCCTGATTGCTCTCTCTGTTTCAGCTTTTCCTTCATTCCCTAGATAAAATCATTAAACTCCTCTTTATCGGTCCCCCATAAACATGCAGCATAAGGTCCCCTACTAGGGCAGGGTGTAATATATCTAACTCCAGAAAAAAAGGAGTCTGAGTTATTCCTTTAAGAACTGGGGTTTAGTTCTCCCAAGAAGTAACAGCTTTCCCTAAAGAATCTGGTGCTTCTCTGAGCTTATCAGGCTTTCAAGGTTGTCATCTGGGTAATAATCTTTTCGATTAGTTGGGGTCGGCCTGTACCCAGAGTTACAGTAAAATCAGAAGGGCAGTCTCAGCATAACCCATCTCCGGATGTCTTGTTCTGGTTCTCAGCTAAGTACAGATGGAAGCTTTGAAGAGCGTTGTGAAAAAATGACCCATGAAATGAAATCGCTAATCGCCGAAATCGAAAAGCCTATTAATAAATTGATTTTTCTTCCCACCAAATAAAGTCAGTTTGAACATTAACGCCAGTATGCGTGTAGCCTAGCATTTAAACTACAATACTGTAAAATGCCTAAGATTCTGCTCTATTCATTTCTGCGTAAACCAGGAGATGTTGTCTTTTTTTTTTTTTTTTGGTAAATTTGCATTCAAAAGTTCTGACGATTTCCAAACTCTTCCATTTAGATTTGCGATTTTGGATTGGCCAGAGTCGAAGAATTGGATGAATCCCGTCATATGACTCAGGAAGTTGTCACTCAGTATTATCGGGCTCCGGAAATCCTGATGGGCAGCCGTCATTACAGCAATGCTATAGACATCTGGTCCGTAGGCTGCATCTTTGCAGAGCTACTAGGTCGAAGAATACTGTTTCAGGCGCAGAGTCCCATTCAACAGGTACAACGTCTTCTGCAGGCTTTAGGAGCTTCGAATGGCAGGCTGCATAATTGAGGGACAACCATCCTTTTTGAATCCGGGACTCGGTCTTTGTGTAGTCTGCACGTGGTAGACAAATCCAATCTCAGGTGTAGTTAAAAAGCTCATCGCTTGGTAGTTCACTCTGTCGCTTTCAAAGCGAATTCACAGTCCTCTAGGTTGTAGGTTAATTGTGGGCAGGAAACATATCCGTTAATTCTCTTGTAGTTTCCCAAGCGCTTAGTACAGTGCTCTGCACATAGTAAGCGCTCAGTGAATACCATCGATCGATTGATTTCAACCGCATGGGTGTTGCCACTCCGTCAGATGCCGAGTATGTGTGTTTGTCAGTGTCTGTCATCGTTACCCTCTCTGACTGCAGCATTTGACTCCCAGATAACTATTTGCTCTGGGTAAAAACGAGTGACAACAATATTCCTGTAGTTTAGTCTAAGTTGTTCTAACCAGTTTCAAGCTGCTGGACGTTCTGTATTCCAGTGGATCTGACTCGTGGGCTTAGTTTCATATAGCTTCCCTCTGCTTGTTGTGAATGCGGACCTATTGATTTATTGTGTTCTGAACATTTCTAAAAGGTCAACAGCATTTAGGTAGGGAACTAGAATAGTTAAACCTGGTTGGCTCTTCGAGCCCCTAGTCCGATGGAAGCTCGTTAATAATATTGGCTTCAATATATAGACTGTGATATATCAAGCTGCACTAACGTACAGTGACTCATGCTTTCGGTAAGTTGAGTCCCCCTGCTTTGGGGGTACCGCATCCAACCCTGCGGTTCCATAATGGACTTCTGCATAACGTCTCCGTGAAAACTATTCGTTCTGTTAACTGGAACAGAACTCTTTAAACAGAGCTCTGTGTCTCCACATTAGAAACTCCACCGTTAAGCCTCCTTTTTCCATAAAGTGAGGGAATTCAGAATGTGTTCAAAAGAAACCCCAATTGTACCAAAAAAAAAACTCCCTAAAAACTTCAGAAGCATTAAAGTTGTTATCCCAAAGAAGAGTGCATCTGTTCTGCGAGTGCCAGTTTTATCGTTACTGTCAGAGCGGAACAATGTGGAACCGTTATCTCGGCCAGACTGCTGATTCAGTGTGATGGCTGTTTTAATATATGAATGATTAAGAATAATGGAATGATCGGCCTGGAACTAATTTTTGCGGTGGTTTACGACTCTTTTATATTGTACTCTCCCAAGGCTTAGTACAGTGCTCCGTACACAGTAAAGCACTCAATCAATTTGATTGATTGATACATTGGGTGATGTCTCATGTACACGTGGCTGGATCCAGCGTATCCTCAAGTTAGAGGGCAGTAATTCTCTGCTATGAACTCAAGCTAAGATTTATGAAACCAATATGACCAATTTTTAAAACCGTAGGAAAGCCTTAAGTGATAAATCAGGGAAATTCTCAGTCCATAAATAGGTAACGAGAGACGTAGGGTATTCTTGAGTTTAGGAGTTCAGATGTGGGTTAGGATAACCCTTAAAAACGAGTCCGTCAGAGAAACCTTACAAAACTTGGATTTTCCAAACTTGGTTTCTCTGTCCCATACATTGGGATAGGCAGAGGTTAGTGAGTGGGGAGGGATTCAAATTTTAGAACAGTGATAGGTTTCTGAATGACTGGCTTCTGCCTTTGACCTGCTAATCCTCTGGAAAATGAATGAGGCAGGGGATATTGCCGGAGAATACCCTTAACTTCATAAGAGGCTTTCGTAAACAAAAGTTGTGATCAGTCTTTCAAAGTGTCCCACAGTTTACCGTCTTAGAGACTGTCTTTCTGTCCCCACCAAGAGTTTATCTGTTCCAGGCCTGGAGGATGGAGGATCCTGACCACTTGAAGCCTTGCGGTCGAGCGGAGCTGCAGTTGGCAGCCTGGAGTCAATAACACAGAAAGGGTGGCGGCTTCCATTGGGAATCACCACTTCTAGGATTTCCCAAAATATGGGGGAGAGGCAGTCCCGGAAATGGGAGAAATACACAGCCATCGTGGGAAGAATTTTCCAGGACAAAGCAGTCAAAATCTAAAAGAAATTTCCCGTTAGACTGTTGAAGTAGGAATAGTTGTAATGCTCGGGAAGGCTCTTCAGGTTTTTTTCTGCCTATCTGATGAACCAGCTCTGAAATTCAAACTCAGACCTCCTTCCCGAAGATGTCATTATTTAATGTAAATTTAACATTGGAAGGCTTCAGAAGCAGCATGGCTCAGTGGGTAGAGCACGGGTTTTGGAGTCAGAGGTCATGGGTTCAAATCCTGGCTCCGCCAACTGTCAGCTGTGTGACTTCGGGCAAGTCACTTAACTTCTCTGTGCCTCAGTTCCCTCATCTGTAAAATGGGGATTAAAACTGTGAGCCCACCGTGGGACAACGTGCTCACCTTGTAACCTCCCCAGTGCTTAGAACAGTGCTTTGCACATAGTAAACACTTAACAAATACCATTATTATAATTATTATCCTGCTCTAGGAGAGTCACAGATGTCATGAAGACAGGTGAATTTGACGCTCCTGAAAAAGCCTGGATCCTGAATTCTTTGTGGTTAAAGCACATTTCTTTCTCGATGTTACTCTTGCTTTGTCTTGAAGTAGCAAGTAGCTTGATCTAGGAGAGTCCAGTAAATAGATTGGAAAGTGAAGACCTCAAAAGTGAAATACTGTATTATTTATATTAATGTCTGTCTCCCCCTCTAGACTGTAAGTTCACTGTGGTCAGGGACCCTGTCAACTCTATTGTATTGTACTCTCCCAAGCGTTTAGTTCAGTGCTCTACACGTAATAAGCGCTCAATCAATACCATTGATTGATTTAGCAAGTCAAGAAGTGATGGGCTAATGCCATTCTGGAGCCTTGGGCCCATCCGTTCCCGTGGAACCTGCATCTGAAAGCTCTTTTCTGAACTACTTGTGCCCTCTCTTAAATCGGATTCCAAATTGGTGGTTTGATTAGGGAAGTAACGAAAGGTTGTCGCCTCCACTGTACGGGTGATTGTTGTCATCTGTCTCCCCGCAGTTGGATTTGATCACAGATCTGCTGGGCACACCGTCGCTGGAAGCAATGAGGACGGCTTGCGAAGGCGCCAAGGCACACATACTCAGGGGTCCTCATAAACAGGTAAGATGTGGGGCAGTTGTCTGACATCTTACAGGGAACCGTGTGCCTTCCAAGAAAACAGTTCCATCCGAGTTGATAAACCAGACTCCTGGGGTCTTTGCAACCAAACTAGAAACTAATCTAAATAAGGCCATTCCAGATGAGTCAGTGGAAAGGCAGATACCGTGTTCTTACCTTGAAAAATGAAGTCGTGGCTTCCTGACTAAGTCATCCCTTGTTTTAGTCAAGCATCCTGCAAAGCGTAGTTGGATAGAGAGTAAAATTCTTTCCAAGCCAAGAGGAATCCAAATTCAAGGGCCGTTGCAAGAGTTTTGCCCCTGATGTCATAGCCCAGCAAGTGAATCAGTAATCCCCTTCTCAGAATAGGCCCAGATGTGTCGTGTATCTTATTGCATCCCTGGACAGGCGCCCTTGTTGTTACTGTCTGCCCACTAAACCAAATTCAGTTGTATTTTTGGAAAATGACATATCCGTGAGAGACTGCCAGATTAACACCGCTCAGTGTTATTTGCCTGGCTCCGCCCCTGTTGAGACACACAGAAGCTGGTTTTCATATTCAGGCTGCTAGGGCAGCAGTAGCTTGGAATAAGTGTTTCTTGGAGCAAGCAAGGACAATGACCTTCAGGAGGGAATCATAAACTGGGGAAGAGAGAAGATGGGCTCCCAGACTGAGCCCCTTCCTTCCTCTCCCCCTCGTCCCCCTCTCCATCCCCCCCATCTTACCTCCTTCCCTTCCCCACAGCACCTGTATATATGTACATATGTTTGTACATATTTTTACTCTATTTATTTATTTATTTATTTATTTTATTTGTACATATCTATTCCATTCATTTTATTTTGTTAGTATGTTTGGTTTTGTTCTCTGTCTCCCCCTTTTAGACTGTGAGCCCACTCTTGGGTAGGGACTGTCTTTATATGTTGCCAATTTGTACTTCCCAAGCGCTTAGTACAGTGCTCTGCACATAGTAAGCGCTCAATAAATACGATTGATGATGATGATGATGATGATGATTAGTTGGGGAAATCCAGGCTGCTAATCTATCTCCCATCAATCAACGAATTGATCAGTTGGCTTGGAATAAGTGTTTCTTGGAGCAAGCAAGGACAATGACCTTCAGGAGGGAATCATAAACTGGGGAAGAGAGAAGATGGGGGATTAGTTGGGGAAATGCAGGCTGCTAATCTATCTCCCATCAATCAACAAATCGATCAGTTGTATTGAGCGCTTACTGTGTGCAGAGCACTGTACTAAGTGCTTGGGAGAGACCAATAATAATAATAATGGTAGTTGTTAAACGCTTACTATGTGCAAAGCACTGTTCTAAGTGCCGGGGGGGATACAAGGTGATCAAGTTGTCCCACGTGGGGCTCACAATCTTCATCCCCATTTTACAGATGAGGGAACTGAGGCACAGAGAAGTTGTGAGTTGCCCAAAGTCACGCAGCTGACAGTTGGCGGAGCAGGGATTTGAACCCATGACCTCGGACTCCAAAGCCCGGGCTCTTTCCACTGAGCCACGCTGCTTCAATATAACAGAGTAGGTAGACACGTTCCCTGCCCGCAGTGATCTTACAGTCTAGGGCGGGGGACGGATATTAATACAAATAACTAAATTAAGGATATGTGCATAAGTGTTTGGGGCATGAGGGAGGAGTGAATAAAGCATGCAGATCAAAGCGCATGGCCAGAAGCAGAATGGGAGCCAGAGGTCGGCGGCAAGATAGACGAAATCAAGGTACAGTGGGTAGGCTGGCAAGCCCATCTCGTCTCTTCTAGTAGACCGCGTCCACGACCCTTTGGTTACCCTTGTTGGTGATACCAACTGAGAGGTTAAATTCCTCTCTCCCCTAGAAATTAGTCCTTCCAGTGGCCAGTAAGGTGCATGAATGGGGCGTTGTCTTTGCCAGACTACTGCCTTGGCGTCACCAAAAAGGCTGAACTAAACAGATTTGAGCCCAGAGTCATAATTTTAGTCTGGTTCAGCCCACCCAAGGCCTGTTTATTTTTAAATTTTTTGGTGGGGGTGGCAGGGACCGAACAAAGAATCCGCAGGAATCATGCAATTATGCATAACCAGTTAAAAAAAAATACCTCCTTGTCACCTGGATTTTAAAGATAATTGAATTCCTCATGTCTCTCTTCCTGACCTTCCCTATCCATTGCTTTCCCTCCCTGTCTTATTTACCGTGCACCTCCCTTCTCCTGTCTCTCCCTCTGCCTGTCAAATCAGTCAGGTTAAAATGGCAACTGGAAGCAAGCAGAAATGTTAAAATCTTAATTTAAAATGAGACATTACTGGTTGGGCACGCCATTTGAGCCAATTTAGCATTTTTGATTAAAAATTATAAGGATATGGGTAGCAGAAAGATAGAAGCCCATTTTACTGGGTAAATAGAAGAGAAATCATTCCCTTTTCCCTTCCTAAGAATATAATACGATCATCACTGTGTGTGGTTTGGTTAAAAGCCCTGGATTTTACAGCTCACACATTTTGCCTTCCTGTGAAAGGTTTGCAGAGAGGCAAAAGAGGTGGTGAGGTAATGTACCCTATCTTTTTAAAATGAGCCAAACAAAGCTCAGAAACTCAGATTCGGGCTAATATTTCTCAAAACTGTTCCCCTGTTAGGTCCCATACTTGTATGCTATTTACGCGGAATCCATAAAGTTGTAATTTGGGACTTAAAAGACTTAGAAGAACCCGAGCCTTAATCCTTGGGAAAGTTTTATAGGCCGGGAGGAGTTTCGAAGAACACGACTTAACTGCGTGGTAGTGTCACGACCACCGAGCCAAGTGAGCCACCCTCTGCAGGATCGCCGTGTTCTCGGAAGCAAATGAAAAAAATATCCTCTCATAAAATTGTTAAGCCAGTAAATCTTGCCCCGCAGAGAAATTGGCTTCTGATGGAAATTGGTGAGCTACAGACACCCTGGTGCCACCTCTCCATCCCTCGAGGAGTCGTAATGCCACTGCTAGCTGTTTCGGGCTAATTGATACTGTGGCGAATAGATTGCCAAATCACAGCTGAAAAAGCACATTTCCCGTTGTCTGTCTCCCCCTTCTAGACTGTGAGCCCATTGTTGGGTAGGGATTGTCTCTGTCTGTTGCCAGATTGTACTTTCCAAGCGCTTAGTACAGTGCTCTGCACACAGTAAGCGCTCAATAAATACGATTAAATGAATGGTCCCATGGAGAATGGAACTCACCCCATTATTCATTCATTCAATTGTATTTATTGAGCGCTTACTGTGTGCGGAGCACTGGACTAAGCGCTTGGGAAGTACAAGTTGGCAGCATATACTGAGAAGCAGCATGCCTCAGTGGAAAGAGCCCGGGCTTTGGAGTCAGAGGTCATGGGTTCAAACCCCGGCCCCGCCAGTTGTCGGCTGTGTGACTTTGGGCAAGTCACTTAACTTCTCTCTGCCTCAGTTACCTCATCTATAAAGTGGGGACGAAGACTGTGAGCCCCCCGTGGGACAACTTGATCACCATGTAACCTCCTCAGTGCTTAGAACAGTGCTTTGCACATAGTAAGCGCTTAATAAAAATGCCATCATATAGAGACATCCCTACCCGACAGCGGGCTTACAGTCTAGAAGCCCACTGTTGGGTGGGGACCGTCTCTATATGTTGCCTACTTGTACTTCCCAAGCGCTTAGCACAGTGCTCTGCACACAGTAAGCGCTTAATAAAAATGCCATCATATAGAGACGGTCCCTACCCGACAGCGGGCTTACAGTCTAGAAGCCCACTGTTGGGTGGGGACCGTCTCTATATGTTGCCAACTTGTACTTCCCAAGCGCTTAGCACAGTGCTCTGCACACAGTAAGCGCTCAATAAATACGATTGATTGATTGATTGATTAAATATGAATGAATGAATGAATAGAAGGGGGAGACAGACAACAAAACAAAACCTATTAACAAAATAAAATAAATAGAATAAATATGTACAAGTAAAATAAAGAGTAATAAATGTGTACAAACATGTACAAATGTACAAACATGTACAAATGTACAAATATGTACATATGTACAAACATGTACAAATGTACAGATATGTACAAACATATAAACATTAGACTTGTACAAACATATATACATATATACATTAGACTTTTAAGCATCGTGGCCGAGAGCAAAGAATGGCTAGCCGCTGGCTGGCCGGAACCCTCAGGTGGCTGGCATCGTGGTCAGCTCTGGCTGCCCTTCGCTGCCAGAGAGCCCCCATTTCGGGGGGCTGGGAAGATTAGCAAATGCTGGCCCAGAGGCCACCCTTCTTGGGGGGACACCTGCCTAAATGGCCAGCTTGTAATCCCAACCCGACTTCTCTGAACTGTAGAGACCGCAAGCCTCTGCGGTCTGTAGAGACCTCTAGACCGCAAGCGGTCTCCTTCAGCAGGCGTCTCCGTAAGCCTCTTTCCAGCCGGAAGATTATCCCTACACTGATATTTATTAAGCACTTATTCTGTGTTAAGCGTCGGGGTAGATCCAAGATGTTCGGTACGGACACGGTCTCCGTCCTGGATGATGATGACTGAGGACAAATTATTATTTGTCCTCAAGGCCCTACTGAGAGCTCACCTCCTCCAGGAGGCCTTTCCAGACTGAGCCCCTTCCTTCCTCTCCCCCTCGTCCCCCTCTCCACCCCCCCATCTTACCTCCTTCCCTTCCCCACAGCACCTGAATATATGTATATATGTTTGTACATATTTGTTACTCTATTTATTTTACTTGTACATATCTATTCTATTTATTTTATTTTGTTAGTATGTTTGGTTTTGTTCTCTGTCTCCCCCTTTTGGACTGTGAGCCCACTGTTGGGTAGGGACCGTCTCTATATGTTGCCAACTTGGACTTCCCAAGCGCTTAGTACAGTGCTCTGCACACAGTAAGTGCTCAATAAATACGATTGATGATGATGATGATTATTATTGTCCTCAATAAAAATTATTTATTTTACTTGTACATATATGTTCTATTTATTTGATTTTGTTAGTATGTTTGGTTTTGTTCTCTGTCTCCCCCTTCCAGACTGTGAGCCCACTGTTGGGTAGGGACCGTCTCTATATGTTGCCAACTTGGACTTCCCAAGTGCTTAGTCCAGTGCTCTGCACACAGTAAGCGCTCAATAAATACGATTGATTGATTGACAAAGTATGTAGAGAATGAAGGGAGATAGAAAGCTTCCTTGACTAAGCCCTCCTTTGCTCTTCTCCCACTCCCTTCTGCGTCGCCCTCTGCACACCATAAGCACTCAATAAATACGATTGAATGAATGAATGAATTCATCTCCCTTCCCAGCCCCATGGCACTAATTACATCTGTAATTTATTTACTTATTTGTGTATGTTAATTTCTAGACTGTGCCCGTTGTTGGGTAGGGGCCATCTCTATATGTTGTTGTCTTGTACTTCCCAAGCGCATAGTACAGTGCTCTGCACACAGTAAGCGCTCAATAAATATGAATGAATGAATGAATGAAATAATTTAGTCAGTCCCTCTCTTTACATTCTTCACACCAGAAGTATAACAGTTTTACCTCCTGAAGGAGACCTAATTTCCTGAGGGAAGAGCAGTTGGGAGAGACTCCTGTTCTAGACAAATCTCACAGGGTACAGTGGAAGCCAGAGGCTAGAGCTTACCTGAGTTTTTTTGGAAACGAGGCTGAGTTTTATTGCTTTCGTTCCTAAACTCCTTAATGGCGGAAGAGTATTATCTTGGCTATATGCAAATGGAGGAGTGCTTTTTAAACATTAGATCTGGGTTTTGGAAGTGTAGTTGATGGAAAAGGCTAAATGTATTTCCAGGAGTTCCTGTTTTGGTGATTATAAATAGAAAAACCAGTCTCTGTTACTATGATTCCAATATATGTATATGGATATATGTAAGTGGAATATATATATTCCACATGGAATATATATATATGTGGAATATATATATTCCACGTGGAATATATATATATGGAATATATATGGGAATAATAGTATTGGAATATATTATATTATATATTATGTTATATTATATATAATATATAATATTGGAATATATATATTAAACTGCGCTATTCCTTATCTGTGGTGTTATACATACAGAGTATACAAAACCAGTCTCTATTACTGTGATTCCAATATATGTATATGGAATATATATATGGAATATATATTCCATGTGGAATATATATATAGGAATAATAGTATTGGCATATATTATATATAATATATTATATTATGTTATGTTATATATAATATATATAATATTGGAATATATATTAAACTGCCTTATTCCTTATCTGTGGTGTATGCATACACCATTGTATGTACGTATGGTGTATACCGATAGATTTATATGTACATACACCGCTGATGAGGAATAGGGCATTTTAATAAAATGAGACTGATTTATCACTTATAATAAGTCTTGGGTCAGTGCTTCAATTTTGTATTCATTTATATTGTGTGTCTGATTTAGAAGGGAAACCAAACATCAACTTTTATACAAAACTGCTCTGCTTTCCCCACCTAAAAATATTGGGTAAACCTAGTGCTGTCCCTGGAGATACGTCTGCCTTCTCCCCAGACCAAATTCCTTTTCCTTGTTGTGACTTCTATGTGGCTGAAATGACAGAGGGTTTGTCTGGATCCTGGATCCAGTGTTTGTTCCTGCGTACGGCTGTGAGATTTGGGGCAGGAATCTTGCAGAATGTCTAATGTGGTTTCTTGGTTTTGGTGGAAGTTGGGAGAAGAGATGGGAAAAATGAATTCTAAGCACTGAAGTTCAGTTGACTAGGTTTGACTGAAGCCCTTGTGTATAGATTCCAAAGTTTTATGACTATTGCCTCGGGATCAGTTCATAAATCTCCAGAGTTTGCGTTTTTTTATTTGTTCAGCCAACACAGAATCTGGGACATATATGTAAATCTTGGGACTATCCAGTCATCTTGCTTCTCCTTCATCTTCCTTTGTCTTTTGGCCATCTATTTGCTTGTTCTCTCTTCCACCAGAATAGAGGAGAACAGAGGAAGGAGGAAACTCAGGCCGATTGGGATTGCTTCTTAGGATTATTTCTGGGGAAAGATTCGATGAGGAGTCCAAGTAATGCTTAGGGATCGATTATCAGTGGATTTCAATTATCCATGCCCTCCCCGATCTCTTCGTGCCACAGATAATCAAAAATTACAATGCAGTTGCCTTTGAAAAAACCCCAACCCCATTTCACTCTGTAAAAAGGTCCAAATTTCGAGCCACGAGCCATCTCCGTGACCCTGCTAACAAAAAGAAGACATTCATCCTCCCTTTCAAGCGGTTCGCTCCGGAGAACGAGTTTGATTTGAAGCTGATCGGATTCTTGAGAGCATGCTAAAAGGTTTCTATCCATGATTGAGTCGTTAATCTCATCGTTCCACCTCCGCCATGAAGAAGATGTCTTTGAACGTAACAGGGCAGTGGGGGTGACTTCAGCCAGGCTCCTTGGTGCCAACCAAGTGGATGGCAAGAGAGGAGATTCTTTCCTGCCATCCAAACCCCAGAACTGAACGCTTTCACAAGTGGACGCAGGACATTACAGTTCAGCACACAAGAGACCTACCTCCCCACCATCTGGATGCTCCTGGAGCTTGCTAGAGGGTGGAGACCGGGTCTTGTTACCCTCTCGTTCAGTGGATGAAAGGAGATGCAGGAGGGGCGGGGAGGAAAATGGATTTTGAAACGCCACCGACCAGAGCGCTCCCTCTCCCGTGGCGCCAAACCAAGGTCCTGAATTATTGATGCCTGCCTTTCCGGGGAGGCACGGCGGGGGAGAGTTGAATCTAATTTTTCAGTGGGCCTATTTAATATGCATTTGAAATCAAGAAACGGAACAGATCCAGTTGTGTGTGTGGCCCGGGCCGAAATCCGGCAGCAGAAACGCAGGATGGAAGTCAGAATCTCGAAAGCGAACTCGGATGCATGTTTATTACTCTATTTATTTATTTATTTATTTATCTTACTTGTGCATTTCTATCCTATTTATTTTATTTTGTTGGTATGTTTAGTTCTGTTCTCTGTCTCCCCCTTTTAGACTGTGAGCCCACTGTTGGGTAGGGACTGTCTCTATGTGTTGCCAATTTGTACTTCCCAAGCGCTTAGTACAGTGCTCTGCACATAGTAAGCGCTCAATAAATACGATTGATTGATTGATTGATGCCATTTTGAGCTTTTGAGCATTTAGCCGCTAGGCACGCGCCCTTTAGTGGGACCGCAGCTTGGAGTCGGAAATTGCCCTATTTCGGCTTTCAGTGACGATTCGTTATTGGCGCTTCAGGTTTGCTCTTTTAAGGTTGTAGGAAATAGGGCAGATGAAACTGTAGGGAAAAAGGAGGAGGCAGAGGCTGACAACCACCTTAAAGGATGTAGGGATGATCCCCGCTCAACTGGCATTTGGTCAGTTGTATTGCAGAGAAGAGGGATTTTCTCAGTGGTGAGTCCAGTCCTAGGGACCGTCCTCAGTCGTTGGTGCCAGGGGAGAGCTAACTGTCTGTCAGACTCATGAGAAGCAGGGTGGCTCAGTGGAAAGAGCCCGGGCTTTGGGGTCAGAGGTCACGGGTTCAAATCCCGGCTCCGCCAACTGTCAGCTATGTGACTTTGGGCAAGTCACTTCACTTCTCTATGCCTCAGTGACCTCATCTGTAAAATGGGGATTAAGACTGTGAGCCCCCCGTGGGGCAACCTGATCACCTTGTAACCTCCCCCGCGCTTAGAACAGATCTTTGCACATAGTAAGCGCTTAATAAGTGCCATCATCATCATTATTATTACAAAGCACTGTACTAGGTGCTTTATAAGGCGTGGCCCAGCTCTCGGAGAGTTTACAATCTCACAGATAGTGAAGTCGAACTCTTACGTCAGAGTCTTAGTTCCGTCCGGGCATTTAGTGTAATATAGAACCAAGCAAAGGTAAATCCAGAGCTGTTGGATCCGGTCAAGGGTATTTAAGGATGGGAGATAGTTCAGTTTTCTGAAGTGCCAGGGAAGGTTTTCTGTGAAAATGAGCTAAAACTTTAACATCGGGCTAAAAGGAGCAGTTAAAAATCAGACACCCTTACGTGATGCTCTAAAGAAGGATTTTAGCAACATTAAAGTGACATTACCAACCACATCATCCTTCATGTCTGACACTGATGCTACTGATAGTGAGCTTTAATTACTCATCTGTTCACTCTGTGCATTGTCTCATTTGGGGATCTTAATTTTGGCACTCACCGTTCCTCCCCTCCCCGGGCATATTGTATTCCTCCCCATCTCCCCAAAAGCTTCAGAAACAACTTTGCCCAGAGTATTTATTGGCAGGGTTAGTTTTTTGGTTTTCCTGACTGGTTTGAACTTGAGCTTTGGACCAAGCTAAGTAATCATAAATACGGACCCGGGGGTTTAAACGTTGGTTAATAGGAAAAAGACAAGCTTCCCTTGAGTTCGAGTTAAGGTAGAGTTACCTCCCTGCATTTGAGCTAAGCACTCCCGTCCCCAGGAACTGACTCTCTCCTCTGATTTAAACACAGTTCTTCCCTGACTTGAATGTTTGTCATTATTCTTTCTCCTGCAGCCATCTCTTCCTGTCCTGTATACACTGTCTAGCCAAGCTACACATGAAGCTGTTCATCTCCTCTGCAGGATGTTGGTCTTTGATCCAGTAAGTGACATTTTCTTCAAATGATTCTTCCATTTGTTTTTGGAAGCGAAATATTGTTGGTCAAGTAAATTTTGCTATCGATAGGCAATATTCTTAGAGGGTTTTTTTGTTTGTTTCGTCGAAGGCCCGTTCCATTTCCTTCGTATTTGAGCACTGGGTATTTGGGGCTATCCACCCCACCCTCCACCCCACAGCACTTACGTACATATATGTAGCATGGCTCAGTGGAAAGAGCATGGGCTTTGGAGTCAGAGGTCATGGGTTCAAATCCCGCTCCGCCAATTGTCAGCTGTGTGACTGACAATTCACACAGAAGTCGCTTAACTTCTCTGTGCCTCAGTTACCTCATCTGTAAAATGGGGATTAAGACTGTGAGCCCCCAGTGGGACAACCTGATCATCTTATAACCTCCCCAGTGCTTAGAGCAGTGCTTTGCACTTAGTAAGTGCTTAATAAATGCCATCATTATTGTTATTATTATTATTATATGTAATTCATTTATTTTAATGGCTGTCTCCCACTCTAGACTGTGAGTTCCTTGTGGGCGGGGAACCCGTCTACCAACCCTGCTGCGTTATACACTTCCAATTACTTAATCCAGAGCTCTGCCCGCTAGTAAGCACTTAATAAAAGCCATTGGTTGATTAATAATAGCATTGGCGGTAAAGCCAGTACCACGGCAGAGTCGGATCTAAGGGTGAGTGGGAATCAAAGTTGTCATTTGCAGTGAGGATAGTGGTGTAGGTTCTTTCTAAATCTGGTTGGCTGCCCGTGCCATTTGAAAGGATGCACTGTATATGCTCTCTCATAAAGGAATTTTAACATTTCTAGTTTGTATCAATAGGCAGGTTCTACGTTCCATTCGTGGGCTGGTCTTTTCTGATAATAAGCTTGCTGTCCGTGGGAGATCCCTCAATCACCAAAGCTTAGAGGGTGGAAAAGGTTTTTTTTTTTTATCAGTTGAGTATAATAATGGCAGAGCACCGTACTAATAATAATAACAATTCCCCCTTTTAGACTGTGAGCCCACTGTTGGGTAGGGACTGTATATGTTGCCAACTTGTACTTCCCAAGCGCTTAGTACAGTGCTCTGCACACAGTAAGCGCTCAATAAATACGATTGATGATGATGATGATAATAACAACTGTGGTATGTGTTGAACGCTTACTATACGCCAGGCACTGTAGTAAGCGCTGGGGTGGACACAAGCACATTGGGTTGGACACAGTCCCTGTCCCACGTGGGGATCGTGGTATTTTGGGGAGGGAAACCGGATATGTTTTTTTAAATCTCCGTTTCATAGATGGGGAAACAGCTGTAAACGTCGGCTGAAGCACCTCTGCCTTCTTCCTGTAGTGTTTTGAGGCAGTAAACTAGGCCGTGGGGCCATTTTCCCTCTCGGCTCTCAATTCAAGCGGAGGCTAGGCAAGTAGTGGGGAAGCAGCATGACTCAGTGGAAAGAGGCCGGGCTTTGGAGTCAGAGGTCATCGGTTCAAGTCCCAGCTCCGCCACTTGTCAGCTGTGTGACTTTGGGCAAGTCACTTCACTTCTCTGGGCCTCAGTTCCCTCATCTGTAAAATGGGGATGAAGACTGTGAGCCCCATGTGGGACAACCTGATCATCTTGTAAACTCTCCAGCGCTTAGAACAGTGCTTTGCACGTAGTAAGCGCTTAATAAATGCCATCATTATTATTATTATTAAGTAGAATGGAGGGTGGATGGGCTCCACAATCTGGGCTTTGGGTTCCAGACCTAACCATTCAGAAACAGAGAAGCAGCATGGCCCAGTGGATAGACCACAGACCCGGGAGTCCGAAGTCTAATCCTCCACTTTCCTGCAGTGTGACCTTGGGCAAGTCACTTTACTTCCTCTGCCTCTCAGTTATCTCATTTGTAAAATGGGGGTTAAGACTGTGAGCCCCATGTGGGACACGGACTGTGTCCAACCTGATTATATCTACTGCCTGGCAGGTAGTAAGAGCTTAACAAATACCATAAAGTAAAAAAAAAAAGATGACAAGAGCAAAATAATTGATTGTTTTTTAATTCATTCATTCATTCAATCGTATTTATTGAGCGCTTACTGTGTGCAGAGCACTGGACTAAGCGCTTGGGAAGTACAAGTTGGATGTCTGGGCCCCGGAGGTTTTGAAGAACCACTCCCAACCAGTTGGATTCCCAGTCGCTTCCAGCTTCACCTCAACAGTCAGGAGTCTTTAAGATTTTAAGCAACACTCATGCTTTGGGGCTCTTCCGTCCTTGGATGATATCCAGAACTTCCACTTCCCAGAAATAAATCTCGAACAAACCAGCCTTTTTAAAATTGCCATGCAGGCCAAAGTGCCGAGAACGGATTCTGGAAGTGGCACAGTTGCAAGAAAGGAGTGTGTCAGTTTACGCAAACCGGAAGGGCAGCCGTAGGTGAAGCTTTCTTCCGTGTTGGAGTTTATTTCTGCCGATGGTAAAACAATCTTTTCCAGGCATGCAGGCCTGGCCGACGAGAACACTGTGTGATAGAAAATATTCAATTTATCAAAAAGGTTTTTTGCACATTCACCATTGGAGAGTTAGTTGGAGGTGAACACACATTCTTAGTCAAATACTCCCCCCTAGTGATACGGTACACCATCCAATTGGCTTTTTCAAATTTTCCTCTCTGAGAGATGATCATTTTCCTGTAATTAATAACCACAATAATAATGATAATGGCATTTATTAAGCGCTTACTATGTGCAAAGCACTGGAATTCCTAAAGTGCCAGCGTTTAGAACAGTGCCCAGCGCTTAGAACAGTGCTTTGCACATAGTAAGCGCTTAATAAATGCCATCATTATTATTATTATTGTTACCTAGAGTCTGGACAGTAAATTCCACTCTGAATACTAGTATGAAAGACTCCAGGGGCAGCGTGGCTCGGTGGAAAGAGCGCGGGCTTTGGAGTCAGCAGTCGTGGCTTCAATCAATCAATCAATCAATCAATCGTATTTATTGAGCGCTTACTGTGTGCAGAGCACTGTACTAAGCGCTTGGGAAGTACAAGTTGGCAACATATAGAGACAGTCCCTACCCAACAGTGGGCTCACAGTCTAAAAGGGGGAGACAGAGAACAAAACCAAACATACTAACAAAATAAAATAAATAGAATAGATTTATTCTATTTATTCGAATGCCCGGGTTCGAATGCTGCCTCCGCCACTTGTCAGCTGTGTGACTTTTGGCAAGTCACTTCACTTCTCTGGGCCTCAGTTACCTCATCTGAAAAATGGGGATGAAGACTGTGAGCCCCCCCCTTGGGACAACCTGATCACCTTGTAACCTCCCCAGTGCTTTGCACATAGTAAGCACTTAATACATGCCATTATTATTATTATTATTAAAACCAAAATGAATGATGCACTGAGCAGTGGTGTATGTGGCGGCTGATCATGTGAGCCCGCTGTTGGGTAGGGACCGTCTCTATATGTTGCAAACTTGTACTTCCCAAGCGCTTAGTACAGTGCTCTGCCACACAGTAAGCGCTCAGTAAATACGATTGAATGAGTGAATGAATAGCATTATTTGAGAAGGGAAAGGGAAGATTTTTGGAAACGGCTGAGGTTAGGATTGGAGCCATCCTTTATAATCCCCGCTGTTGGTGGGGAGGGCAAGCAAGAGGGGGTTCATGCTTTAGCATAAACCATTTCAGTATTAGAAACAAATCATGACTGCATTCCACGTCCCCAAGCTGTACTCTAAGAAAAAATCCTTTGCAAGTGGACGGTTTAGGATATTCACTGCCCAAGAGGCAGGAGTGGCAGTTAGCAATAAAATGAAGAGAGCACCACATTTGAGAGCAAATTAAATGATTGTACCTTTGATAAAGCAGACTTATTTATTCTGTATGGTTCTATTTAGGAATGCATTGTTCTTGAAATGGGAAGAGGGCTAAAAAAAGTGCCCTAAAATGTTGAACACAACTCCCACTCTTATTAGGTTCGCCACTGGGTTCAAGATGACCTTTAATGAAATGATGCTATAACCAATAGAAAATTAGCATTTACCAAGAAAGTACCAAGAAGGAGATTTAAAAAGACTGGCAGTGCAAGGGACAAAGGCATCAAACTAAGAAACCCTCTTCACATGCCCGCAAAACTTCTTTCTCTGTACACGTCTCCTCTCAATTCAAAACTCTTCAGTGGTCTCCCAATCCCCTCCAGATCAAACAAACTCCCGACCATTGACTTAAAGGTGCTCCTGCAACACTCTTTCCCTCTTATTTACCTAATGTCTTTCATTCATTCATTCAATCGTATTTATTGAGCGCTTACTGGGTGCAGAGCACTGTACTAAGCGCTTGGGAAGTAATCTCTTCTTACTGCCCCCCCAGTTCATGAACCCCATTCCTCTCAAGTTCACTTTCCAGCGGTGCCTCATTCCCAACTTTGCCCCCTGCAATGCTTGGCTCACATTTTTCCTCCTGCGTGCAACTCTCCTGCGCCTATAAATCTGCCGCACCTAAGCTCTCCCTATCTTCAAAAATCCCACTCCAATGAGACTTTCTCCAATTAATTATTCCTCTCCCCAAGTTCTATTAACTTTCAATTTTGTACTTTTCACATCACTTTACCACTATGCACTCTAAATACCCGGAACACTTTTGGACCTATGGACTTTCTGTAAGTTATTTTGTGTCTCCCTATTCGCTTTGAGGGGTGGGAGCGCGTCGTCTTCCTGAGTGGTATTCTCCCAAGGGTTTAGTATAGTGATATTCAATCGATCCATCATTAACATTTATCGAGCACTTACTGTACTGTGTGCAGAGCAGTGTACTAAGCGCTTGGGAGAGTACAATGCAACATAGTTGGTAGAAACAGTCCCTGCCCAAAACAAGCGTACAGTGTGGAGCAGAAGAAAAAGATTAATATAAATAAAGAAGTTGCAGATATCTGCCTAAGTGCTGTGGGGCTGCCCATCCAAAAGTAAGGGTGGCACAGAAGGGATTGGGAGAAGAGGAATGAAGGCTTTGAAGGTGGGGAGAGTGATTGTCTGTTGGATATGAAGAGGAAGGACAGTCCGGTCCAGGAGTAGGACGTGAATGAGCGGTCAGCAGAGGGATATAGGTGAGATCAAGGTACGGTGAGTAGGCGTGATTGTACTATGAAATCAGGGAGGTAAGATAAGAGGGGGCAAGGCGATTTATTCATATTAATATCCATCTCCCCCTCTAAACTGTAAGCTCATTTTGGGCAGGGAAGATGTCTGCTGATTCTGTTGTATTGGACTCTCCCAAGCACTTTGTACGGTGCTCTGCACTTAGTAAGCTCTCAATAAATATCATTGATTTAGTGAGTCCTTTAAAGCCTATAGTAAGGACTGCAGAGGTGGAAGTTCTTGAGGAGCGGGGTAATGTGGACTGAACGGTATTGCAGAAAAATGATCCAGGCAGCAGAGTGAAGCATGGACTGGAGTGGGGAGAGGCAGGGAGGTTGGCAAGGAGGCTGATGCTGTAACGGAGGTGGGATAGGATAAGGGCTCGGATTATCGTCCCCAAAGTAGGCATCCAGTGCATACTAATTTATTGATTGACTTTAATGTAAATCTGAAGTGTTGAGAATTTAGAGACATCGGCAGTACCCCTCATCCTAACTCAGGCATTGAGAAGTTGAAGACAGCCTCTGTTTGACATCATTCCATGTCGCCTGTAACAGGCTAAGAACTATTAGCGATACTAAGCAATCACATGATAGTTTCTGTGTAACAGCTTGTGCAAATGAGCGTTTCTGTTCCTTATTAAAATGGGCTTTTAACGTAAGTGCTTTCTCCCTATTTTTTTCAGTCCAAAAGAATATCCGCTAAGGATGCCTTAGCCCACCCGTACCTGGACGAAGGGCGACTGAGATACCACACGTGTATGTGTAAATGCTGTTTTTCAACCTCTACTGGAAGAGTTTATACCAGTGACTTTGAACCCATCACCAATCCCAAATTTGATGACACTTTTGAAAAGAATCTCAGTTCTGTTCGACAGGTCAAAGGTGAGCAGTACTCTTAGTGGCCGGAGCGGGTTTAGAACATCCTTGTTCCGTGACAAATGGGAGTTGACTCTGGAAGTGGAGATGGATTACCGTTATCATTTTGCATGTGAGACTTTCTTTGGCCTGGACTAACCACTTGCAGGGACAAGTAATAATTTATGCCAGTACAAGGTTCCGATTTGGGGCACCTGGGAGTGAAAAGAGGTGAGGAGTTTTTTTGGGGGAGGTGGGATTTGGAAACTCTCGTAAGTCCCGGCATGAGGAAATCCAGTTCAGTCAGCCGTCAGGGCCATTGCCCCTATCAGCCCTGTGAAATGGTCACCTCTGATGCTAGGAAAGCTGTCTGATTCTAAGAAGGGGGGAAAGCTGGTGAAAATCACCGGAGGACAAGAATATAGTTTATATTTGGCAAAACGGGTGTGTTCTCCACGGTATTGTACCTCCCAAGTGCTTAGCACAGCGCTCTGCACACAGTAAGCACCCAATAAATTCAGTTGATTGACTGCAACTGTTTCCGATGAGATCATAAACCATTTGATCAAACTTAGTAAACCAAAGTGCTTGTACTAATAATAATAATGATGGCATTTAGTAAGCGCTTACTATGTGCAAAGCACTGTTCTAAGCGTTGGGGAGGTAACAAGGTGATCAGGTTGTCCCCCGGGGGGCTCACAGTCTTCATCCCCATTTTACAGATGAGGCCTAGAGAAGTGAAGTGACTTGCCCAAGGTCACACAGCTAATTGGCAGAGCCGGGATTTGAACCCATGACCTCTCACTCCACAGCCCGGGCTCTTTCCATTGTGCCATGCTGCTTCTCCATGATATATAACATATAGATCAGGCATGAAAAATCCTGAAAACCAGAGAAACAAAGTGGAAAAATTAAAGAACATCAGATTCTGAGACATTAAACCGAAGAAGCAGGTTCGAGAACATAGGAGTACAGAATTTTTTTAAAATTCTTAGGCAACATTAGATTCATAAGATAAAACACACGAAATGCAATGTGGCCTAGTGAGTCGAGTAGGAAAGGTCAGACCCCGCAAAAATGCCAATAGTTTGGGTTTCACTTCTTTAATAACCTTAGAGCTAATACAGAAGGCTCTGCTGCTTCTCCAGATGAGCATCAGAGAATAGGAGGAAAGGTGGGGAATAGTCAGGTGTTGAGTGAAAAGCAGATTAGGCTATCTAGTGCCCCAAAAGCTGGACAGCATCCTATGGAAGTGAAGATTTCCAATTATGCAGTCCTCTTTGTGCAGCCCGCCTACATAATTTTAAGGGTGAGGCTCAGTGATCTTAATTCACATCTCAACACAGAGGTTAAGCCAGCAAGTTAGCCTCTTTTGAGCTGCCTGGGTATTTTGTTTCACACAAGAATTAGTTCCCATCGGACCATGTGCTAAACTTATGAAAACTGGGCAGTGGCATAAAAATCCTAATTGTGGCAGTTGTTTAGCACTAAACCTAAACTAAATGTACCAAGCACTGGGGTAGATAAAAGATAATCAGGTCAGACACAGTCCCACATGGGGCTTACGGTGTAAGTAGGATATATTCTAGGTTGTCATGTGGCCCAGTGCTTAGAACAGTTCTTTTCACTTGCACATAGTAAGTGCTTAACAAATACCATTATTATTAATCAATAGATTTGAAACTCCAAAAGAGGAGGTAAGATGCAAGAAGTTCACCAACACCAGTGGTTGCTTCGGTTCTCTAGATCCCAGGGACCTGCCATCTCGTGGGAGATCAGGAAAGAGACACTGTTGTTTTTTCCCATCGCATCGTGTCCAGTGTCTCGTACGGAAGCCGAAGAGGAGGAAGGGGATCGTAGACTGGAATTTGGTTTTACTTGGATTCCATTTGTTTTGTCCCTGGCTTAAGTGGAACAAGACGATATCCTGCCCAAAGTTAGCAAAAGACTGCTGCGAAAGTTGATATTAGACATTTCGAAGTCCACTCTGCTTCTGGAAAAAATCCTAAGAAAAAATCCTTTGCAAGTAGACGGTTCAGGATATTCAGTGCTCAAGGGGCAAGAGTTGGCAGTCAGCAATAAATTGAAGGGAGCACCACATTTGAGAGCAAATTAAATGATTGTACCTTTGATAAAGCAGACTTATTCTGTTTGGCTCTATTTAGGAACGCATTGTTCTTGAAATGGGAAGGGGGCTAGAAAACATGCCCCAAACCAGTCAGAAATCAAGTCCCAGTTAAGTGCAGTCATTGGGAAGGGCAGAAATTCACCCTTATGGCTTCTCCTACGTTTAGGATTTCCCCACAGCTTAGAGCTGGTGTCCACTCCGAGCCATGCCAGAGATCTGTGAATCGCCAGTGTTGAAATTTCACCAGGAAATTTCAGCTGAGTTCCCTGCAGCTTAGCTGCCCCTGGTGTGTGGCTTTTGCGATTAGAGTGAAAAGCAGCGTGGCCCAGTGGAGAGAGCTCGGGCCCGGGCATCAGAAGGACCTGGGTTCTAATCCCGGCTCTGCCACCTGTCTGCCGTGTGACCTTGGACAAGTGGCTTAATGTGTCTGGGCCTCAGTTACCTCATTTGCAAAATGGAGATTAAGACCGGGATCCCCATGTGGGAAGGTGGACTGTGTCCAAACCTAATAATCATGTGCGTACCCCAGTGCTTAGTACAGTGCCTGGCACAATCATAAGCACTTAACAAATACCATAAAATAAAAAAGGTGGGAAAAGGCCATTTCAGCAGTGACCCAGATCCCGTCTCAAATTCACAATCTGCGGGCATGGCGAATTGGCATGTATTTCATTCTGCAAACTCTGTTTCCTTCACAGAAATTATTCACCAGTTCATTTTGGAACAGCAGAAAGGAAACAGAGTGCCTCTCTGCATCAACCCTCAGTCTGCTGCTTTTAAGAGCTTTATTAGGTAACCGTATGTAATCACTGCATCAAACCATGCTTTCGTCTCTCCAGAGCCATGGGGCAATAAATCAGTCTGTCAGCAGTTGAAATTGAAAAGGACCCCTTGTAGTAGACGATGATCTCAGGATACGAGTAGCTCCTTGCGGCTCGCTGGCCAGCGTGTGAAGGCGGGCTAAGCGGTCTCCGTTTTGATTCTCGGATCGAGGGAAAAACATGTTACTAGCCACGGACCGGGGGAGTCATAAATCCAGGTTTCGGGTCCCAGCCGCGAGCTCGATTCCTCGCGGCCACTTAGACCCGTCACCCCAAAGCCACGAGCCGTGAATCGGGGGTTCCACCGCAAGGCGACCCAGGCCAAACTGGTCCCTTTTAAAGCCGCGTTGCATTAAATGGGGCCCGTTTTATCGCAGATCCTCCGTCCTTAATTAACAAGGTGGAGATCTAACCAGCAACCGGTGCTTAGGAGACTGGCTTAGGGTAAGTGTCGGCGACGACAAGGGAAGTCGAGGCACCAGTTTGAAAGCCTTGATAGAGAGACCAGCCCGAGATGAAGTGTACAGGGTTGGCAAACGGGCTCCAGATGCCCATTTAGGTCACTGCAGACGCCTGGCTAATCTTGTCATCTCTCTCTGTCTCTCTGTGCTCTAGTTCCACTGTTGCTCAACCGTCTGAGATGCCACCGTCTCCCCTGGTTTGGGAATAACCGTGGACGATAATATACTACTGAAGATGTAATGTAGCTTTCCACTGGAGTCTGGGATTTGCAATTCTGGAGGTTAATCATGCGTGTACTGTAATTTTACTAATGAAGTTTTAAATTAACAACCACTACTTGTATGATACGAATAATATTTAGAAATGTTACTAGACTTTTAAATCTTGTAAAGTGGTTGCGCTTTTAGAAGAAAAATGTTTTTCCCAGAGTTGCACACTTTTTTCTTTTCTTCTCCTCCTCCTCCTCCTCCTTTTTTTTTTATCCTAGTGCAGCTGTTGCGGCTCACCTCCGAACAAATCGAAAACCGAACCAAATTTGAGGGGTTGCTTTGGTTTTGTGTTTTTTGTTTTGTTTATGTTTCACTGAAGTGAGATTGTACAAAAAAAAAAAAAGGACAGACCTACATTTTTTGATATTTGAGCCATTCCTGAAGATTTGGGGTTTTCTAAAACTAAAGAATCCAGAGAACTTGATCGTGACCAATCATGGAAGCCACACCTGCGGTGGCCACACAATGGGACTGGGGGGTCGAGGGGTGTCAGGGTCATGCCATCTGATGATCAAACCCTATAAATAGCTTCTCATTAGAGCTGTGACAGTGATGTGTGCTGTTCTGAAATCAAATGTCGTGGGTAGAGAGAATGAGTTTGTGATTAGGAGAGACTAAACTTCTTCTGTTTTCCTTACCCCGTATAAATATATATATATATATTTAATCTATTTTTATTAGAAGTTTTTCTGCTCTTTCTTACATAAAAGGACCCCCTCCCCCGAGCATGCTTCTTTCATGTGTGTAAATAATTCCATTTATGGGCTAATTTCAAAAAAACAAACAAAAAAACCAACAACAACAGCAACAAAAAAACAAAACACCCTGACCTTGCTGTATAGAGAGAAACTTAGCTTGCACATTTTAGGTCTGTGAAATTTTGTGAGACTTTTCCTGCACTGGACAGTTAAAAAAAAAATTCTAAAAAGACAAAAAACCGACAAAAAAAATCTCCACAAAAAAAAAAAAACAGCACATAGGGAATTATGTTGATTGTGTTTGTGTCCTTAGGCAAAACTGTGGAAGTCTTGAAATGTCACAGTAGTAAATAACTTATTACTTTCTGGCTAATTCTTCTTCTGTTGGAACACTGAATTTATTCTGTGCATATGTATATATGAACACAAATTGAAGGCCTCTACGCCTCTACCTCCTGGAGTATACAACTTGGCTTGTTTACCTCCACATAATGATGATGATGATGATGATGATGATGATTTTTTTTTTAAGTTCAATGTGGAGACTTGAAACTTGAAAGTCCCTTCCAACTTTTATATTTAAAAAAAAACAAGACAAGAAAATTGAAGACCGTTTTTCACCCGTACAAGGAATACTAATGGATCGTCCTAAAATTGGTCTGGGGAAAAACCTTGGTGTGTGTTATGGACAATTAACTGTAAAAGTTATTGTAAGTTATCTGTATTTAGCAGAGTATTTTCAACCTGAGTGATCTGAGCTGAATTTGGAGACTATTAGTAAGTTATGTTTGGAAGTTTTAACTTCAATGAAGTAATTATTTGCTGTGAAAGAGACAAACATTGAATTACTAAACAAAGATGGTGCAATATCTTTGTTTTTTATGAGGCTCCTGAGAATCAACCCGACTGAAGCATTTCAAATTCACTTGAATGAGAAGCGTGTTTAGTTACAAAAGAGCCCAAGAAGACACTGGTATGAAAGGTACAATCTCAGAGGTTGGTCAATTAACGTGGCACACTTGCTGGTCACTACGTACAATGTAGATTTGAAGTACAGTGGTGAAAACATTAAATGTGACATTTGAAAAAGAAGCGGTCTGCTAGTCTCCTTCCCGGTTTTTGCCCCTTCCCTTCAGGTAGGGCCGTGCCTTGAGCGCTTCCGCCTTTTTAAAGTCAATCCAGACTTTTCGGTGTTGGAAGAGAAAAACGGCTTGTCTCTCCCGTAACGTCCTGAGCCAGTGTTTATATTGGATCCATACTTGGCAGAGAACGTAGTTAACGTTTGAAGAGATTATTGTGAACCGGGTTACAGCATTGAAAATTAAAAATCACTGGGACGCGATCTACAGGCTAGACCTTTTGTGTACCCCATTACATCTTTTTTAACACAGCTTGCCTGGGCTGACAGTGGTAAACAGTCTGATAATTGATCTCGTAGTTAGTACCTTGAATTATTATATCTTCGCCTCCTCCCAGTGGGGCTGTGAAAGACCAGTGTTGTCCTCCTTTTCCAGCGGGGAAACTGAGGTTCAGAAAGGGGGGAGCAACTGATTGGAGTCACCAAAGCAGGAGTCCTGCAGTCCAGGACTCCTGACTCTGAGAGTGGCACTTCTTACCTGATCACCTTGTATCCCCCCCCAGTGCTTAGTACAGTGCCTGGTACATACTAAGCGCTTACTAAATGCCATTTAAAAAAAGGACAACAAAATATACTCTTTGTTGTGGTTTTGATGCAAACAGATTGATGCGCCCTTTGCAGTGATCCCTGTGTTATGCTCGTCCGATCCTAATTGTTGGAAACAGGTGTGGATTCTTTCCCATTGTCTCACATCACTATAATAATCATTTTTGTATTTGTTAGCGCTTACTAAGTGTCAAATGCTGGGGTAGATACAAGTCCCACACAGGGCTCACAGTCTAAGCAAGGGGGGGGAACAGCTATTGAGTCCCGATTGTATCAATGAGGAAATTGAGATGCAGAGAAGTGAAGGGACTTGCGCACAGCAGGCAAGTGGAAGAAGCAGCATGGCCTAGTGGATAGAACACAGGTTAGGGAGCCAAAATGGTTTTTACTCCTGAGTTTTTATTCCCAGCTCCTCCACTTGTGACTTTGGGCAAGTAACTTAACTTCTCCCTGCCTCAGTTACATTACCTGTAAAGTGAGAATTAAGACTGCAACCGCTTTGTGGGAAAAGGACTGCGGCAAATAAGATTATCTTGTCTCTACCCCAGTGCTTAGTGCAGTTCCTGGAACATAGCAAGCATTTAACAAACACCATAAAAAGGGGGCAGAGCTGGGATTTGAATTTAGGTGCTCCGATTCCCAGGCCCGTGCTGATATCGCTAGGCCGTGCTGCTCGGTAAAGCATCCCGTCCCACTATTAATATTTATAACCCAAGGAGAGAGTCCATAGCTGCTCTCCCATATGCCTCCTGCCTCCTTTTGAACCTCTTAAATTTGGATAACGCTTCCGTGGTTGTTGTTGGTTTCATTTGGTTCTACTTTCCGTTCAGTGGCGTGATTTTTCCGTTCCGTGTCGCAGGTAAAGTAGGATCCTGACTCCATAGTTGCTCCGCCGGGCTGGTCGCAGTAAACGTAAGTACATTTTGAAGATTCAACCATATTGTTAAGCTCCTTCAAGACGGGAATCATGTCTGTCATGTCTATTGGACCCTCCCAAGTGCTTACTTTGTACAGTGCTCCGCACGCAGTAAGTGCTCAGGGAATGAATAGCCTTGATTGATCTGACTGAGGAAAGGAAACTTTCTTGATGGGGATCATTGAGATTAGGCAGTTGCATTTGGGGGTCATTTCAGGCAGCAATCCAACCCTTGGAGACTCTCCCTAAGGGTCAGGATTCTCATCGGGAGTGACCCCAAGGTGGACATAGCCCCGGTGTTGGAATAACAGTCAGGCTAACTAGAAATCCATCCATCAGTGGTATTTATTGAGGGTCCATTGAATGCTAAGCACTTTTTTTAAAGGTGTTTAAGCGCTTACTATGTTTCAAGCACTGTTTTAAGCTCTGGGATAGACACACATTAATCGGGTCTGATACGGTCCCTGACCCACATAGGGCTAACAGTCCAAGTAGGAGAGAGCAGGTTTCGAATCCCCATTTTTACACCCGAGGAAACTGAGCCACAGAGGGCAAGGCAAGTGCCAAGCAAGCCAGTGGCAGGGGCAGGATTAGAACCCAGGTCCTCTGACTCACAGGGCCATCCACTAGTCCATGCTACTTCTTGGGAGAGTTACAACACAAGCGGCCCACACAAGCAAGAACCACCATTCCCCTACCCTCAAGGACTTTGCAATCTAGTGGGAGAGACCAATAAAAATGATTTACAGTGCTTTGCACATAGTAAGTGCTTAATAAATGCCATTATTATTATTATTATTATTATTATTATTTACAAATAGTGGAAGCAAGAGGATCACAAAGATACAGCTGGAAACAGTACAAGCAGACTGTAAATTCTCCTCTGGTCTGCAAGCTCCTTGTGGGCAGGAATCATCTATACATACTCTTTAATATTTACTCTTCTCCCAAGCGCTTAGTACAGCGCCCCGCACACAGAGAGCACTCGTTACATACCATTGATTACAAACTCTCTGTGCCTCAGTTACCTCACTTGTAAAATGGGGATTAAGACTGTAAGCCCCATCTGGGACATGGACTGTGTCCAACCCGATTAGCTTGTATCTACCCCAGTGTTTAGTACAGTGCCTGCCATTCATTCATTCAGTTGTATTTATTGAGCGCTTACTGTGCGCAGAGCACTGTACTAAGCGCTTGGGAAGAACAAGTCAGCAACATATAGAGACGGTCCCTACCCAACAACAGGCTCACAGTCTAGAAGGGGGAGACAGACAACAAAACAAAACGTGCAGACAGGTGTCAAAACCGTCAGAATAAATAGAATTATAGCTATATGCGCGTCATTAACAAAATAAAGACAGTAGTAACCATCGCCCCCCACCCCAGCCCTACCTCCTTCCCCTCCCCACAGCACCTGTGTATATTTGTACATATTTATTACTCTATTTATTTTACTTGTACATACTTACTACTCTGTTTTACTAATGATGTGCATATAGCTATAATTCTATTTATTCTGACGGTTTTGACGCCTGTCTACATGTTTTCTTTTGTTGTCCGTCTCCCCCTTCTATACCGTGAGCCCGTTGTCGGGTAGGGACTGTCTCTAGATGTTGCCGACTTGTACTCCAGTGCTCGGCACACAGTAAGCGCTCAATAAATACGATTGAATGAATGAATGAATGAACAACTGCCATGCAAAAAGGGTCATTAAGGATCAGAACTAACTGGTCTGGGTTGCCCCCTGCGTTCCACGTACAAAATAAAAATGTTTCTCCTCAGCCTCATTTCCCACCTGACTTAAGACGCAAGTCCAGGGGATCTGTGTTGTTTTTGCATGCTTGGCCAATCTGCTATGCTCCATCGACCAGCGGGCTAAAAAAACATCATCACTGGGAATCTTGTAGATTACCTATCAGGGCAGAAATTGATGGGACCGAGGCCTGGAGTGCTTTTTAAGGGCAAACATTTGGGTTAGTATAATGATTTCAGACTAGCGACAACCTGCCGCTTGGCTGCATCCGTGTTTTCATTAATGATTGAATAATGATCTGGCTCAGAACTATGAAACCACCTGTTGACTCTCACTGCAGCAGCAGTCGTTTTCCCCATCTTATCGATCATTTTTTTAAAAATTTCATTAAAAACAGGACAGTATTGGGAGCTGACAGATGATGTCTCTCTTTCATTCAAAAGCCTTCCTGGGTGAGATCCTTGAGGAAGGTGTAAAATAAGTGATTCTTAGCTGGTTGGATTACCTTGATCCTGACCAATGGTTAAGAGAGAATTGGGCAGATTCATCCAAGCTTCTAAATGCTAAATGAGGATTATGTCTGTTCCTGGTTTAGGATAGTTATTCTCTGTAATTTCCAAGTTGGGCAGTAAGAGCCGGGATGCACTGCCAACTATTCTGAAGGTTACCTTGAAACAAAGGCCGAGTGTTTGCCTTCTCCGTACAGAACAAATATTAGTTTTTCCACCAGGGAGCTTCTGAACGTAGCAGATTCCCAATTAGCCATGGTGGTAGGGCCAGGGATACCCTCGTTCACTCAAATCCCAGATAATCATATTAGACGACGGCGCCAACCCTTTCCCCAGGGTGGCTAATTCTGCTAGTAAGGAAATTGGCTGGTTTTGGGGTGCAGATGAAGCAGTGTGGCCTAGTGGAAACATCGGAGGCCTGAGAGTCAAAAGGACCCGAGTTCCGATCCCAGCTCAGCCACTTGTCGGCTCTGCGACTTTGGGCGAGTCACTTCACTTCTCTCTGCCTCAGTTTCCTCATATGTAAAATGGGGGTTCAACATCCATTCTCCCTCCTACTTAGATTGCAAGCTCTAGGTGGGACTGGGACTGTGTCCGACCTGACACAAAGAAAGCGCTTAACTAGAACCATTTTAAAAAAAAAAAAGGCTTTAAGGGCAGAAGTCAGCCAGACAGTTTTATTCACTGCCCAAAGAGCAGCGAAGATCCTGGGTTCTACTTCCAGCTCCTCCACGGGTCTGCTGTGGGACCTTGGACAAGTCACTTAACTTCTGTGGACCAAAGTTACCTCATCTGTAAAACGAGGATTTATAGCGTGAGCCCGAGACTGTGTCCAACCCGATTTGTTTGTATCTACCCCAGTGCTTAGTACAGTGCCTGGCACATAGTAAGCGCTTAACAAAAACCATAATAATTATTATTATTATCCCACATTTGGGTACCCTGAAGTAGGGAAAAATTTCTCCCTTCACACCCCTTCCAGATGACATCGTATGCATCCTGAAGGGAGTGGAGTGACATCGTACCAGAGTGCGTCCGAACCTCTGGGGGATGACTGAGCCACTGCTTTCCCTCCCAAGCCTCTCTTGGCTCTGGAAACTCTAGCTGGGGGGTGGGATGGGGGGAAACTTTAAAATTTTTAACCGCTCCCACCCCCACAATGAGGCTTAAAGCAATTACCTCACTGAAACCCATCCCTGTCAATGGGAATCTTCCATTGCCCCAACCCAACAGACAAAATATACCTGCTATTCTACACAGATTGTCTAATGCCCTAGGCCTTCTTGAGAATGCCTGAATTTTGTGTTCTGTTTAACGCACATCTACTGTCTATCTTGTAGCTATTTTTTTTCCACGCTTGTTTCCACGACTCCCCACTAGATTTTAAGCACCTTGAGGACAGGGGCGACTCCCACCTACTCTGAGGTACTCTGCCAAGTGCTTAGTCCAATGTACAGCACACAGCATTCAATAAATACTTTCATTTGAGCAGGGTGGTCAGACTCCCACTCTTTTGCTCTTTCCTTAAGGTTATACTTTGAGGTTAGGTTTTTTGGTTTGTTCAATAGTAGTATTGAATGCCTATTGCGTACAGAGCGCACTGTACAATAACTGCCTAAGAATCAGTAGATAGTTTTTATTGAGTGCTTACTATGTGCAGAGCACCGTACTAAGTAATAATAATGATGGTATTTGTAAAGTGCTTACTATGTGCCAAGCACTGTTCTAAGCTCTGGGGAGGTTACAAGGTGATCAGGTTGTCCCACGGGGGGGCTCACAGTTTTCATCCCCATTTTCCAGATGAGGTAACTGAGGCCCAGAGAAGTGAAGTGACTTGCCCAAAGTCACACAGCTGACAGTTGGCGGAGCCGGGATTTGAACCCATGACCTCTGACTCCAAAGCTCGGGCTCTTTCCATTGAGCCACGCTACTGTTTGGGAAAGTACAACAGAATTAGACACTGCCCCTGCCCATTATGAGCTTAGAGTCTAGAGGGGGAGAACAGTACAAAAGCTATACCCTCAAGGAGTTTCCAGCCTAATACGACGTAAACTGATGAATAGACTAAAGAGAAGCTAGAAGTAAAACGTGAAGAAACCAGTGACAAATACGTAAATGCAGAATCAGTCAGTCATATTTATTGAGCGCTCATTGTGTGCAGAGCACTGTACTAGATGCTTGGGTGTCTGATCCAATGCCCTCCCCAATGGTTGCTCAATTCTAGTTTTTGGACTGGCTGAAAAAAGTGAGACAAGGCTGATCATCTAGTGCTTTAATCAAGGACTACCACACAATTCTCAAGGTTGTAGGAGAGAGGTATTTTGAGTCGGTAAAACCAGCTGCTCACAATAATTAAAGGCTGCTTATCAAGAAAAGCAGTTGTCTTACTGATGGCTTTTCATCATGGGGGGGGGGCGGGTAAGAGACCATTTGAGTTGCTAAGAAACCTTCACCGCTGCTTCTCTAATCTGAAACCTGTGGTTTGGAAGAAACTCCTGGGCCCAGATTGTTTCCATTCACAGCCGGAGTCCGGTAAGTTAGGGTAGGAACAAACCAATTGGAAGCAGTGTGGCCTAATGGAAAGAGGACAAGCCTGGGAGAGAGTGGACCGGAGTTTTAATCCCGTCCACCGCTTGTCTGCTGTGTGTCCCCGGACAAGTCACTAGGCTTGTCTGTGCTTAAATTCCCTCATCTGTAAAATGGGGATTAAGACTGCGACCCCGAATGTGGACTGTGCCCAATCTAATCATCTACCCCAGCGCTTAATACAGTGCCTGGCACATAGTAAGCACTTAATACTTTTTTTTTTTTAAATAAAGCTGCTACGGGAAAGCTTTGGTTTTAAATCCCTGGGTCAGCCAATCAGTTGAATTTATTGAGCACTTACTGTGTGCAGAGCCCTGAATTAAGCACTTGGGAGAGAACGGTAAAAGAGAATTGGTGGACGTTTTCCCTGCCCTTAAGGTGTGTAGAGGGGAGGTCTCGAACGGAACCGTGGTAATAGGGTAGCAGCAGACCCATCTCAGCCATTGACGGTGAGCGTTCGTGCTTTATCTGTGCTATTTATTGAGGTCTATAGGGTGCTGCCAGATTGGGCACACAATATCAGGACCGGGACTGGAGTTTTAATCCCATCCACCGCTTGTCTGCTGTGTATCCCCAGACAAGTCACTAGGCTTGTCTGTGCTTTAGTTCCCTCATCTGTAAAATGGGGATTAAGACTGTGACCCCGAATGTGGACTGTGCCCAACCTAATCATCTACCCCAGCACTTAATACAGTGCCTGGCACATAGTAAGCACTTAATATTATTTTAAAAAAAAAAAAAAGCTGCTACGGGAAAGCTTTGGTTTTAAATCCCTGGGTCAGCCAGTCAATGTTAAATTTATTGAGCACTTACTGTGTGCAGAGCCCTGAACTAAGCACTTGGGAGAGAACGGTAAAAGAGAATTGGTGGACGTTTTCCCTGCCCTTAAGGTGTGTAGAGGGGAGGTCTCGCGAACGGAACCGTGGTAATAGGGTAGCAGCAGACCCATCTCAGCCGTTGACGGTGAGCGTTCGTGCTTTATCCGTGCTATTTATTGAGGTCTATAGGGTGCTGCCAGATTGGGCACACAATATCAGGAAAATGGATGATCCCTGCCTTTGGGGGGGGGTGCAATCTGAGAGGGGTGAAGAGACGTGCATCAATGTCAATCAATAATATTTATTGAGTGCTTAGTGCAGATTACTGTACTTATCACTTGAGAATGTACAGTAGTTATGACGTGATCTCTTTAGAGAAGCGGCGTGGCTGAGTGGAAAAGAGCACAGGCTTTGGAGTCAGAGGTCATGGGTTCAAATCCCGGCTCTGCCAGTTGTCAGCTGTGTGACTTTGGGCAAGTCACTTCACTTCTCTGGGCCTCAGTTACCTCATCTGTAAAATGAGGATGAAGACTGTGAGCCCCCCGTGGGACAACCTGATCACCTTGTAACCTCCCCAGCGCTTAGAACAGTGCTTTGCATATAGTAAGCGCTTAATAAATGCCATCATTATTATTATTATTATCTCTGCCCTCAAGGGAGTTTGCAATTTGGCCTGGGAGTCCGACTACAGCTAATTACAGGTAAGAGGAAATAATGGAGTTTAATGATCACGTCCGCAGGTGCTTTATGTGTGAAGAGTGCCCCAGTGCTTAGGGGATGAGGACTCAAGTGCATAATATTCTTACACTCTCCTTTCCTTTCATTGTCGTGGAGAAAATGTCAGATTTCTTGTATTTTTTACTTTTTTCCTCCTTCCTCAAAGCCCCACACCAGAGTCCCAGCTCAGAAAATGCCGCAGCTGCTGGCCAAAGGCCCGTGAGCGGTTGAGAACCGGCCCCGAGGGGTCGGGGGCCGAGGCCGGAGGGCTGAGGGGAGGTGATCCTGACATCCAGTGGGATAGACCATTGGCCTGGGCGTCAGCAGGTCGTGGGTTCTAATCCCGGCTCCGCCACGCCTCTGCCGTAAGTCCCTTCCACCACCTCTGTGCCTCGGTTACCTCATCTGTGAAATGGGGATTGAGACTGTGATCCCCATTTGGGACAGGGACTGTGTCCAACCCGGTTTGCCAGTATCCAGCCCAGCGCTTAGTACAGTGGAGTCAGAGGTCATGGGTTCAAATCCCGGCTCCGCCACTTGTCAGCTGTGTGACTTTGGGCAAGTCACTTCACTTCTCTAGGCCTCAGTTCCCTCATCTGTAAAATGGGGATGAAGACTGTGAGCCCCACGTGGGACAACCTGATTACCGTGTATCCCCCCCCAGCGCTTAGAACAGTGCTTTACACATAGTAAGCGCTTAATAAATGCCATCATTATTATTATTATTATTACGGTGCCTCTGGGCGAGGCACTGGTTCTCTCCCAAGTACTTAGGGCTCTGCACACAGTAAGTGCTTAATAAATTCACCTGATTGACTGGTTGACCTAGGGATTTAAAACCAAATCTTTCCCATGGCAGCTTAAAAAAAAAAAAGTTAAGCGCTTACCATGTGCCAGGCACTCTATTAAGATCAGGTTGGACACAGTCAGTGTTAGGTGTTGCAGTCTTAATCGCCCCCCTCTAGACTGCAAGCCCGTTGTGGGCAGGGATTGTCAGTCTTTATTGCTTTATTGTACTTTCCAAGCGCTTAGTACAGTGCTCTGCACACAGTAAGTGTTCAATAAATATGATCGAATGGATAAATGAAGGAGAAAGAATGGAAGGAAAAGAAATGAGGAAAAGGAAGGGAAGAAAGAAAGGAAAAGAAGGGAGGAAAGAAAGGAAAAGAATGAAGGAAGGGAGGTAGGGAGGAAAGAAAGGAGAGGAAAAGGAAGGGAGGAAGGAAAGGAAAAGAAAAGGAAAAGGAAGGGAGGAAGGAAAGGAAAAGAAGAAGGAAGGGAGGAAAGGAAAAAAGGAAAAGAAAGAAGGGAGGAAAGGAAAAGAAAAGAAGGAAGGAAGGAAATGAGGAAAAGGAGAAAGAAGGGAGGAAAGAAAGGAAAAGGAAGGAAGGAAAAGAGTAAGAGGAAAGAAAGGAAAAGAAAGTACGAAGGAGAGGAAAAGAAAGAAGGGAGAAAGGAAAAGAGGGAGGAAAGGAAAAAGGGAGGAAAGAAAGGAAAGAGGAAGAAGTAATAATAATAATAACGGCATTTATTAAGCGTTTACTATGTGCAAAGCACTGGGGAGTTTACAAGGTGATCAGGTTGTCCCACGGAGGGCTCACAGCCAATCCCCATTTTCCAGATGAGGGAACTGAGGCCCAGAGAAGTGAAGTGACTCGTCCAAGGTCACCCAGCTGCCAAGTGGCGGAGTCGGGATTTGAACCCATGACCTCCGACTCCAAAGCCCGGGCTCTTCCCACCGAGCCACGCTGTTTCACGACAGAGGAAAGGAAAGATAAGCAAAGAAAGGGTGGGCTCAAGATGCCACCTCACGAGCCCCTCAGGCCGTCCGTCCGCCCGCCCCCCGACGGGCCCGGCCAATGGGAGCGGCCGGCGGGGCCCGCTGAGCCAATCAGCGCGCCCGCCCCCTGCGGCCCGGGCCAATGGGCGCGGCTCTGAGGCGCGGGAAAGGGCGGGAGGGGGAGCCCGGGCGGCCGCGCCTCATTTACCTCAGGAGCGAGGGCCGCCATAGCGGCGGCCTGGTCGTGGTCAGCGGTGCAGGACGTCGACAGACGGACAGGCAGACGGACGCCATCCCCGCCGCCGCCGCCGCCATGGGGGCCCGAGGCTTGTCCCGCCTGCTGGAGTGCCTGCTGGGCCTCTACTTCCTCACCCACATCCCCGTCACCCTGCTCTTCGACCTGCAGGCCCTGATGCCCAGCGGCACCTACCCGCCTGAGGTGACGGACGACGCGGCCCAAGCCGGACCCCTCCTCATCCTCCTCCTCATCCTCCTCCTCATCCTCCTCCTCACCCTCCTCCTCCTCCTGCGTGGCTCAGTGGAAAACAGCCCGGGCTTTGGAGTCAGAGGTCACGACTGTCAGCTGGGTGACTTTGGGCAAGTCACTGCACTTCTCCGCGCCTCAGTTCCCTCATCTGGAAAATGGGGATTAAGGACGTGAGCCCCACGTGGGACGACCTTTTAGACTGTGAGCCCACTGTTGGGTAGGGACTGTCTCTATGTGTTGCCAGTTTGTACTTCCCAAGCGCTTAGTACAGTGCTCTGCACACAGTAAGCGCTCAATGAATACGATTGATGATGATGATGACAACCTGATCACCTTGTAACCTCCCCAGCGCTTAGAACACTGCTTTGCACATAGTAAGCGCTTCATCATCATCATCATCATCAATCGTATTTATTGAGCGCTTACTGTGTGCAGAGCACTGGACTAAGCGCTAGGGAAGTACAAGTTGGCAACCTACAGAGACGGTCCCTACCCAACAGTGGGCTCACAGTCTGGAAGGGGGAGACGGGCAACAAAACAAAAATTATTAACAAAATAAAATAAATAGAATAAATCTGTATAAATAAAATAGAGTAATAAATACATACAAATATATATATTTGTATATATGTATATATTTGTATATATATGTATATATATATTTGTATATATATTTGTATATATGGTTGCATATATTTATTTATTTTACTTGTACATTTCTATCCTATTTATTTTATTTTGTTGGTATGTTTGGTTTTGTTCTCTGTCTCCCCCTTTTAGACTGTGAGCCCACTGTTGGGTAGGGACAGTCTCTATGTGTTGCCAATTTGTACTTCCCAAGCGCATAGTACAGTGCTCTGCACATAGTAAGCGCTCAATAAATACGATTGATTGATTGATTGATTGATTTGTATATGTATAGATATATATACAGGGGCCAAAGTCCCCTTTGGCCCCTGAATCCTTGGGGCCAGAGTCAGAGAGGCCTTGAACATGAAATTAGGTAAACCGTCCATGAACACTAATCTGTCAATCAGTAGTATTTATTGAGGGTCTACTTTGTGAGCCCACTGTTGGGTAGGGACCGTCTCTATCTGTTGTCAACTTGTACTTCCCAAGCGCTTAGTACAGTGCTCTGCACACGGTAAGCGCTCAATAAATACGATTGATTGATTGATTGAGAGTGGAGGGGTAAAAAGTGATCCCGTCCTCAGCGAGGTTACAATTTAAAGGGGGACGCAGGCATAAAATGAATGACCATTAGAAGGAAATAAAGGAAGGAAGGATAGGTGAATAAGTGCAAATTAATCGGGGAAGACTTTCTGGGTGAGATGAGACTTGCTAAAAGTGCTGAGATTGGAACCCAGGTCCTCTGACTCTCAGACCCACCCTAATAAGGAATAGAGAAACTCCTCTGTAAGTTTTTCTCCTTTGAAACGTGCAACTCCCTCTTTGTTCAGCATCACTGCAAACCACCCTTTATGTCTACAGTGAAACTCTCTCTGTACATAATGTAACTTTGTGTGTTTATTTGCTGTATATGCAGTGGTCCCTGTAGCTGTATTCCCTTTATCTTTTCTTCTCAGTATTGACTAGCCTAGAAAGCCAACTCATTCAGAACAGAAACTTTATCATCAATCGTATTTATTGAGCGCTTACTATGTGCAGAGCACTGTACTAAGCGCTTGGGAAGTACAAATTGGCAACATATAGAGACAGTCCCTACCCAACAGTGGGCTCACAGTCTAAAAACAGTCTTTATCTGTTATTTGCTTCATTTGTGTGCGTATGGGTATATTTGTGTTTTAACGATTACTCATTGAGTTTACTATGTGCTAAGGGGTAGATACCAGATAATATGATTAGATACAGACCCTGCCCCACACAGGGCCCCCAGCCTAAGAGGGTGGGAGAGCAGGGGTCTTATCACCATTTAACAGATGAAAAAACTGAAGCCCAGAGAGATAAGTGACTCTTCCCAAAGTTGTCACACAGCAGGTAAGTGGCAGAGCCAGGACTAGAACTCAGGTCTCTGACTTTTTTTGAGAAACTGCCCTGTTGGCATTTGTGCCATTCGTTGGCCCCCTTCATTTCAGCCCACTGTTGGGTAGGGACTGTCTCTATATGTTGCCAACTTGTACTTCCCAAGCGCTTAGTACAGTGCTCTGCACACAGTAAGCTCTCAGTAAATACGATTGATTGATTCCTTCTCAGGAATTGGAGCTTCTCGGACTTTTCCTTCACCACAGAGAAAATAAATATTTTTTTTTCCTTCATGGGTTGAGAACTGAAGCCCACAATGTGTACGGGATTTACCCCAGGTCACTTTAGTGGTCATAGAAGGAGTCTAGAATGTAGGGTGTTCTGTTCCATAATGCAGAGCGAAGGCATTGTTCTCTTTCCAAAGCTTTCACCTTATCATGACTCTGAATTTATTGCCCTACCCCTACTGCTTTAGAGGTAGATAATTGGAGATGATGTTTTAGAGGATATTGAAGTGGAGGAATCAACTAATCAACTCTGTTATATTGTACTCTCCCAAGCGCTTAGTAGAGTGCTTTGCACACCGTAAGCGCTCAAAAAATACGATTGATTGATTGATTGGAGGAGTTGGGAAGCCACCTTGGATCCTGCAGCTCCTGCATGGAGTTCCTCCTCTTTCGAAGAGTCTGGTTGAGTGCAATTTAACAAATGAATGTGTTCAGTTGAGAGAGCTAGTGTCCAACACAAATTGGAGGTAGATCACCCCCTTTTGTGGCTTTGGGTCTGCAGCCAACTTGCTTTTTTGAAACTTCTGCGGGGCGGGGGAGTGTCTGTCTCTGTGTGTGTGTGTGTGTGTGTGTGTGTGTGTGTGTGTGTGTGTGTGTGTGTGTGTGTGTGTTATAAAATGGTATCTATTAAGTGCTTGCTTTATGCTAAGAACCGCGGTAAGCCTCAGGATAATCAGAGCAGGTACAACTCCTGTTCCACCCAACATTCATAGTCTAAGGAGGGAGAGCAGGTAGCTATCAGTCAATCGGTGGTATTTATTGAGTACCTGCTGTGGGCAGAACACTGTACTAAGAGCCTGGAAGAGTGCAAAAAGTTGGTAGATCTGATCCCTGCTTTCAAGAGGTTTACAGTCTTGATGGGTATCTTACCCCCATTTTATATGTGAAGAAACTGAGGCACAGAGAGATTACATGGCTTGCCCTAGGTCACCCAGCAGGCCAGTGGCAGAGGTGGGACTGGAACCGTCTCTATATGTTGCCAACTTGTACTTCTCAAGCGCTTAGTACAGTGCTCTGCACACAGTAAGCACCCAATCAATCAATCAGTCGTATTTATTGAGCGCTTACTGTGTGCAGAGCACTGTACTAAGCGCTTGGGAAGTCCAAGTTGGCAACATAGAGAGACGGTCCCTACCCAACAGTGGGCTCACAGTCTAGAAGGGGGAGACAGAGAACAAAACCAAACATATTAACAAAATAAAATAAATAAAATAGATATGTACAAGTAAAATAAATAAATGGAGTAATAAATACGTACATACATATATACATATATAAATACGATTGAATGAATGAATGAACCAGCCTCTGGATTCCCCCAGTCTTCCTGAAATAAAGTCAGAGTCGACGCTAGCGTCGTGCTGCTTTCTCAAAGCTGTTCCTCACTATCCCGTCAGGACTCCGCTAGTCCAGTAATTGTCGTTATCTCTTGATTTTACCAGGGAATCTCCCTGGGCTCATCACAAAGCTTAGTTCGTTACAATTTCATTTGCCAAATGGGATGTGGAGACTGAAGTCGGTTTGGGTGCAGTGTGAGGAGGAATGAAGGCAACGTCCTCATTGTTCAGGACAGCAAACCTGAAGTCTAATATAGATGGGGCTCAAAGCTTTAGGATCCAAGAAAAAGTCCGCTTCATCAGCCCCAAGCCCCACCTCCAACAATAACTTGTCTTCAATCAACAGTTGTATTTATTGAGTGCTTATTATATGCAGAACACTATACTAAGCACTTGGTAGAGGACTATACAACAGAATTAGCAGACGAGCTTACAGTCTAGAGGGGGAGACAGACATTAATATGAATAATATGAATGTGAATTGGTATAAATATGAATATAATAATTTATGGCATGTAATTTAAGAATATGTACGTGAATGCGCCTGATCTCGGAAGCTAAGCAGGGTCGGGCCTGGTTAGTACTTGGATGGGAGACCGCCTGGAAATACGGGGTGCTGTAGGCTTTATTTTTCCCCCTTCTAGACTGTGAGCCCACTGTTGGGTAGGTACCGTCTCTATATATTGCCAACTTGTACTTCCCAAGCACTTAGTACAGTGCTCTGCACACAGTAAGCGCTCAATAAATACGATTGAATGAATGAATGGGGAGCGTATCTACCATCCAAAGGTCACGGATTGGGATGCGTAGGTGACGCAGAAGGAAGAGCGAGCCGGGGAAGAGATGTGGAGAAGATGTGACTTGAGTCATGCTTCCAAGGTGGAGAGTGGCAGTCTTTTGTGTATATGGAGAGGCGGGGAGAGAGTTCCAGGCTAGGGATTGGCAACGAGATAGATGAGACTGGGACACAGTGAGTAAACTGGTGCTAGAGGAGCAGTTTGGAGGTTGGGCTGTAGTAGATTAGTGAGGAGAGGTGATGTGATGTGATAGAGCCAGTGATAGAGCCAGTGAGCTTTTTGTGAAAAGCACTGTACTAAGTGCTTGGGAGAATACAATATAATGGAATTAGCAGACATTCCCATAACAAGCTTAAAGTCTAGTGGGGGAGACAGGCATTAATATGAATAAATAGCTTATAATTTATAAAGATTTAAACATAAGTGCCTGTGTACAGAAGTGTCTTCCTGCCGTCTAGGCGGGCCTGCAGTTAAGGTGGTCATTGGAGAAGGATCCCCAGAATAATAATAATGATGGCATTTATTAAGCACTTACTATGTGCAAAGCAGTGTTCTGGGAAGGTCACAAGGAGATCAGGTTGTCCCATGGGGGGCTCACAGTCTTAATCCCCATTTTACAGATGAGGGAACTGAGGCGCAGAAGTTAAGTGACTTGCCCAAAGTCACACAGCTGCCAATTGGCAGAGCAGTGATTCGAACCCATGACCCCTGACTCCAAAGCCCAGGCTCTTGCCACTGAGCCACGCTGCTTCCCCAGAAGAGGAAATCTAGGCCCAGAGTCTCTCACCTCAAAGCGTGGTGGTGTTTGGTTTGGGGATCATGCCCCTCTTCTGTAAATAACATTCTGGTGGGGAATTGCGGGGGGGGGCCTCTGATTTGGGGGAGGACAACCAGAGTCAGCAGTCTTTCGCAGAGTAAGTGCTTAACAAGTACCCCGATTTTTTTTATTATTGTTATTTAAAATGTGTTTTGACATCTTCCTCAGTCGCAACGGGGCACCTGGCGGTTGCTTGCGGGTTAAAGAACATGGGGCTTTTTTCTCTGCCTGTAGTTGACAGACCTGATGAAGTGGTACACAGAGACCTTTAAGGACCCCCTGATGTTGGACCCCCCGTCCTGGTTCAAGTCGCTGTTGTGGTGCGAGGTTTTTTTTCAACTTCCTCTGTTCCCCATCGCAGCGTACGCCTTCTTCAAAGGTTAGTAAGAATGGGGATGCTGTAAATGCTTTTCGGCCCGGAAGCCCCTCTCCATCACCCAGGGATTTACCCAAAATCGGACTTCCAGGAGTAGGGACGCCCTGGCTTTCTGGTGGGGCGGGGGTGGCTACTAGGCACAGCAGAAGGGGCGGTGCGCTAGAGGAAGGTTTTAAAAGAGAAGCTGCCGGGGCTGCATATGGAAAGACCACAATAAAACCTCTTTAAGCTTAATATCTTTGTATTCAAAGTACAGCTGGTTTTGCCACGCCACAAGTTTGGGGGCGGGCATTTTGGAGAGAAAGCTTTTGGGGAACGTTCCCTCCGCCACGTGCTTCGGTTTGGCAAAACCCGATCCGGGCGGAAAAAGAGACTGGCAACGTGCACAGCACCGGTCGGGGCGGGAAGCCGGCTGGCGGGGGTGACTTCTGCGTAACGCCAAGCCCCCGTCCCCACTCCGGCCCAGGAGAACCCACTCTAGTCTAGTAGTAGAAGAAAAGGCCGCCTCCCCTCAGCCGAGATGATTCAAAACGTGTTTTTCCGGCCCCTGGCGTTGCAAACTAAGCGAGTGCTACCGGGCCGCAGAGGGAATTGAGCAGGAGAACGAGGGCCGGGAGGAGAGACGGGAGTAAGATAGAAAAAGATAGGCAGGGAGCCGTGGCGAGGTTGTGGCTTTGGAGACCGTAAAAAAGCGCAGCATCCCAACAAGCAGCCCGTGCCCCGGCTGCCCTCGGTTGGTATCGCGGAGGAAAGCGATGCCAGGAATTTCTCTCTTGGTTGTTGGAACACAGGTTCACTGCTAACCACACACATCGATTACCAACCCCCAAGTCTCACGGATGGATATTTTTCTATTTTCTGAGATTGGGTAGCGCCGCCGCACATTAAACGAAAAATTGTGTCTATTTCCAGTTTAAAACTCCTGTTTTCGAGTGATTGGGGTAGGATCTGGTGGCGAGTTGGGTCACGGGCAGCCCTTCCCAAGGGAAGGGCTGGGAATGAAAAGTTCCATTTTCTTTTTCCATCTGTTCTAAACACAGGAAGCCGCAGGTGGATCCGGATCCCTGCCATTATCTACTCAGTCCACGTGATCTCGGTTTTGATTCCAATCGGCACGCACATCCTGTTCCAGAATTTCCCCAAAAGCTCACGCAGAGGGCCTCAGACCCTCCAGGAACGGCTCACCCTTTTATCTTTCTATGCCCCGTACTTCTTCATCCCGCTCCTGCTCCTGGTCTTCATGCTGCGGAGCCCCCATTACAAACCTGAGGAGAAGAGGAAAAGAAAATAGGGTCCGCCCGTGGCCGTTTCCAAGGGAGAAGACACGCACAGGCCAGTCTCCATCTCACCCCACACACTGAGGACTGGGTTCGGGCTCGGCCTCTTGGGGCCCCGACACAGCGATGGCAACGACGCACCAGAGCGAGAGGGCCGGCACGGAAGCCGACTGGAACCCTTAACTTCCCAAGAAAAATGAACCGAGCCGTTACCCAGCTGGGAGGAGGACGAGGGAGAGATGAGGGCCAGAAGATTCACCGTTTCAGGGCTCTGGGCACCGAGTCTACCCCCGCCAGCCCCGGACAGCACACCAACTCCCGCAGCCCGGCGTGTCCACCGTTCGTCTGCCCGGCTCACCTGGGAGCGGGTCTCTCCGGACCCGACGACTGCCGCCTCGTACCCTGCAAGCTGACCCTGGGATGCCCTGGGACGAAGCCAGGTTTCGGCGAAGCCACTGCAGTCTGGACTGATCCAGGGCCACCTCCTGACCTCCTTCCCCACTTCCACATTCCAAATAATTTGTCTCTCCTTCCAACCTAAGAACAGGAGGGCCAAGAAACCATGTACTTGTCCCAGCGGTGGGGACGTCAGCCAAGGCAAAGATTCCCAGTTCGTCGCTCAACACGCTTGAGTTCTCAGCAACTTTGGGAAAGTGTTTTTTTTTCTTTTACTTTTTTACAAAGCAGGCACAGGGGTAAGCAGAGGCACTGTGACCTGGAAAGGGATGTGGGGGGTTTTGTAGGGGCTGGGGGGAGGAGGAGAAAGGGGGAATAGATGAATCAGGTAGAGGTAGAATCAAGAAAGAATCCACTTGAAGGCAACAATTACTTGCGGGCAAACTGCCTGAGGGTGTCCCCATTAGCGGTGAGCACCTGAAACACGCAGGAAGAGGGGTGGCTGGCCGGCAGTTGATGGCCGTTTAATGCCCACTCACCCTCCCTTGCGGTGGTCTTCCGCTCAGAAAGAGAGTATAACCCCTGTTGTTGTTCACAGTGTGTGCCAAGGAGCTGCATTGAGTCTTAGCTCTAAGATATCACATTCATGATGAAAAGCGAAGGATACATTCCAACCCCGGGGGCTTGACTACCAATAAGTCCTTCTCAATGGTTTGCAATTTTTTTTTTTTTGAGATCCATTTGAATCATGCTCTTGAATTGACCCACTAGTGGGCCAGAAACTGAAGTCTGGTTTGTGTTTGCCTGTTCCTTTTCAAAGAAGCCCTAGGCCTTGAGGAGCTCCTCGGATCCCTGTCTACCCGCACTGCCCACTCCGTGTCAAGAAATTCTTGCCCTCTATCCCAAATCCCTCCTGGGATTCAAGTTCCCTCCGTTTCGTGCTGTTTGTCCCTTGTAGAACCGGAGCGCACAGCCGTAGTGTTCCCCTCCCGCTCTCGTGAACGGTTAGCCGGCGACTGTCGGCGGCTTCGGATAGCTCGGGTGTTGACCCCCGTCTTAAAGTGTGTAAATGAGGCGCTGTTTGTGGTCCCAGGCTGTTTCTTCCCAGCCTGCTTTCTCTCCTTGTGGGGCAGGGTCGTAACTTACTGTAGGGCTAAGGATGGATTTGGATTCATTGTGTGATTCTTCCATAACCGATACAAATAAAGGTATCTGCTGGCCCTTCATCCTTTCTCTGTCTGTGTGGGGTGCAGTGGGAGGTGAAGGGGCATGGATTCCACCCCCGACCCGTGACAGCTTCCCGGGGAACGGTGGGCTCTTGGACCCAAGCCAGTCAGCAGAGCCGGCTGAAACTGGAAGAGGCCAAGGAACGAGCCATTTCTAAAAACAATAATTTATTGCCTGATTTCTTTCAAAGCATTTGACAGTTGAAAAAAGAAGGTCGTCATCTCCAGCCTGCCTGTGCTGGGGCAGGGCAGAGGCTGATAAGAGTATACAAAGGGTGACTGTAAAAAGAAAAACGAAAATCACCCAGTAAATCATTCCTGGGGCTCCTCTGGTCAGCCCCGGCCACTGATACGGGTTCCCAGGTTCTCGTGGGGTTCAGAACCACGTCTGAAAGATTATTGCCTTTGGAGATGCCGAGTTCGGGTTCCCGGTCCCACACTGCAGGCTGCTGCTGCTCTGGAAAACCAGGAGCTTAAATGGAATGGTACAAGTTTGGTTTCCGCCGAGTCAGGGGCAATCAAAGTCACTTTTGGTTTATTTCTGAAAAATAAACTGGTCGATAAACTCGTTCTGTTCTGCTTCTACTTTACACAAGGCCTCGTATTCCACCCGATACCTGAAAGACAGAGGAGTTGTGAATGTTAGAGGTGGTGAATCGTGCGCCTTTACTAGAAAAGCGGAGTGGACTGGGCCCCGCGGGGCGTCAGAGGATCTGAAAACAGAGGAAGGAAAACAGTCCCAGGAATTAAGGACTGGAAAGAGGAGAAAAGGTGTGGGACTATGGAATTCTGCAGGGAGAAAGGGAGGGAAAAGGGGTGAGGACTGGGTTTTACATGGTGGGGGGGGATCTCACCTTTCCAACTGCATTTTCTTCTCTGCTATTAGAGCTTGAAGCTGCTGCTGTTGAGCCTCTCTCTGCTTTGCTATAGATTTGAGCAGATTTCGGGCACCGATCGCCTACGGAAACAGAAGTTCCATCCTTCCGGCTAGATGCCCCAACGACAAGCCCAGTCAGCCGGGGCCGGGAGGACGTGCGGCTTTTGGCCCGAGGTGAGTCAAAGGGGAGGAGCTGGTTCGTCGGATCAGAGAAGAGAAGGATGGGCTAAGGGAAAGGAGACGCCCGCCCCCCCAGCACCCGAAAGCGGAGGAGACCCTCCCTGAGGCAAGAGGGGAATCCCTGGAAGGGCGGGAGAGGAGAGAGGGGGATGCAGCCCACGCGGTGACTTGATACTGACCGTACCTTCATCTTCTCGCTCTCGGCGTCTTTGGCCAGTTGGTCGACGAGTTCGATTAAACCGCCGACTATTTTCTGAAACTGGCCGATTTCTGACGGGGGAGACGAGGAGAGAGAAGGGTGGCAGCCTCTCTGGCGGTGCCCCCGTTTGCCCCCCACCCAGACTGGCAACCTTGCGGTTGATGGGCTGTGGCCTCCCTGCACGGTACCAAATTACCGCACCGCTGGTTCAGGCTAGTCCCGGACCCGGCTGGAAGAAACGGAGGATCTTTTCTTTTGGTATTTTTTAAGCACTTACTATACGCCAGGCACTGTACTAAGCGCTGGGTTAGAGACAAGATGGGTTGGACCCTGTCCATGCCCCCTATGAGGCTCACAGCCTTCATCCCCATTTTACAGATGAGGTTACTGAAGCACAGAGAAGTTAAGACTGTGAACCCGTGGTTGGGTAGGGATTGTCTCTATCTGTTGCTGAACTGTACTTTCCAAGCGCTTAGTACGGTGGTCCGCACACTGTAAGCGCTCAATAAATACAGTCGAATGAATGAAGCGAGTTGCCAAGGTCACGCAGCAGATGAGTGGCAGAGTCAGGATTAGAACCCAGGTCCTCCTGACTCCAAGAACCGTGATCTATCCACTAGGCCAGGCTGCATCCCTAGTTGTTGCCGATACAGGGAGGCCGTGTTGACCCGGGCCTTGATTTTGGAATCCGTTCTCTCCCGGAGCAGCCTTAGCCCGCGACTTGGAAACCAACCCTCTGTCTAGATCAGCGGACTCATCGCCTCTTTATCCCCAAATGTCATTTCTCTCTCCATCTCACCCACCCCCTTCCATTTCCACTCTCTCCTCAGGGCCTCGTCCTGTACAAAACCCTTGGATTTACAAGCTCAACTATACAATAATAATAATATATTATTATTTCCTCATTGTCCCTTGGAATATATATGTATATACATATATATGTGCATATGTATATATACATATATATGTGCATATGTATAAATGTTTGTACATATTTATTACTCTATTTTACTTGTACATATTTATTCTATTTATTTTATTTTGTTAATTTGTTTTGTTGTCTGTCTCCCCCTTCTAGACTGTGAGCCCGCTGTTGGGTAGGGACCATCTCTATGTGTTGCCAACTTGGACTTCCCAAGCGCTTAGTACAGTGCTCTGCACACAGTAAGCGCTCAATAAATACGATTGAATGAATGAACGAATACAGTAAGCCCACAGTAAGAGTTGAACAGAGGCTGTGATGATTATTATTGTAAGGTGCGGATGAGCGGGCTGTGGATTACCCAGTCGCTTTGACCGCTTGTGCCTGTGTCCCGTCCGTGGCACTGCTCATTAACCGCTCTAACTGAAATTAGAACCAGCCTGTTGTGGGCCTTGGTGACCCAGGATTGTACACTGAGCTACTGCTGGCCCATGGCCACTCGAGTTTGCTGCCTTTGCACGATCCCTTTCAATCAATCAATCAATCAATTGTATTTATTGAGCACTTACTGTGTGCAGAGCACTGTACTAAGCGCTTGGGAAGTACAAGTTGGCAACATATAGAGACAGTCCCTACCCAACAGTGGGCTCACAGTCTAAAAGGGGGAGTAAATGGTATTTGTTAAGCGCTTACTATGTGCAAAGCACTGTTTTAAGCACTGGGGAGGTTACAAGGTGATCAGGTTGTCCCACAGGGGGCTCACAGTTTTAATCCCCATTTTACAGATGAGGTAACTGAGGCACAGAGAAGTTAAGTGACTTGCCCAAAGTCACATAGCTGAAAGTTGGCGGAGCTGCGATTTGAACCCATGACCTCTGACTTCAAAGCCCGTGCTCTTTCCACTGAGCCACGCTGCTTTCCTCCCAAGAGCTCCAAACCCTCTGACCCGGGCTTCCCCTTGTCCTCATCAATAGTAATAATAATAATACTGGCATTTATTGAGCGCTTACTATGTGCAAAGCACTGTTCTAAGCACTGGGGAGGTTACAAAGTGATCAGGTTGTCTCACGGGGGGCTCACAGTCTTAATCCCCATTTTACAGATGAGGGAACTGAGGTCCAGAGAATAATAATAATGATGATGGCATTTGTTAAGCGCTTACTATGTGCAAAGCACTGTCCTAAGCGCAGGGGGGATACAAGGTGATCAGGTTGTCCCAAGAGGGCTCACAGTCTTAATCCCCATTTTCCAGATGAGGGAACTGAGGCCCAGAGAAGTGAAGCTGTTGCCAACTTGTACTTCCCAAGCGCTTAGTACAGCGCTCTGCACACAGTAAGCGCTCAATAAATACGATTGAATGAATGAATGGAGTGACTTGCCCAAAGTCACACAGCTGACAATTGGCAGAGCCGGGATTTGAACCCATGACCTCTGACTCCGAAGCCCGGGCTCTTTCCACTGAGCCACGCTGCTTCTCAGGTCATCGGGTCTCTCAGTTGATGATTATACAGAAGGGAGGGAGAGAGGGACCTTTCTCCCCCTCGGACGCGTGGCTCAAAGAGAGCACAGGACTTGTCGTATTGTTGCGTTGTATTCTCCCAAGTGCCAAGTATCGTGCCTTGCACACGGTAGGCGTTCCATAAATACCATTGATTGACGGCCCAAAAGTCACACTAGCCAGGAGGGCACCGGGCCATCTGACTGTCAACTCCCTCACACTCTATCCCCAAGGAGGATGGGGTTCGGGGGGCGGAGGTGCCACACATCCTTGCTTCCTTAATAATAATAATAATAATGGCATTTGTTAAGCGCTTACTATGTGCAAAGCACTGTTCTTAGCGCTGGGGGGGCTACAAGGTGATCAGTTTGTCCCACGTGGGGCTCACAGTCTTCATCCCCATTTTACAGATGAGGTAACGGAGGCTCTGAGAAGTGAAGTGACTTGCCCAAGGTCACACAGCGGACATGTGGGGGAGCCGGGATTCGAACCCACGACCTGTGACTCCAAAGCCCCGGCTCTTTCCGCTGAGCCACACGGAGCGGAACAGCAGGGCCCGGGCCTGTCCCGCAAGGAGCTTCCGATCCCGGGGAGAAGTCCGGCCGGGTCTAACCCCGATTCTTCCCTGACTGTACGGGAAGAGCGGGACGCCGGGCCCGAGCGAGGGACGAGAAGGGACCCGAAGGGACGGAGCCGGGGCCGGGAGGAAGCCGAGCTGGGCCCCCCCCCCCCACTTACTGTCCACAAAGTCCTTGCACTCCTCCTTGAGCTCCACAGTTTGTTGGGTCACTTCGGGGTCCAGGACCCTCAGCTTGTTCAGCTCATCGAAGTGCAGCCCCGCGGCCCCCAGGGCGTCCTTGGCCATCCCTGGGGAGAAACAGGCAGGTCAGGGGTCAGAGAGGCCACGGACGGGGCCCAGCGCGGGGCTGGAGTCGGACACAGATATGTCCTATACGTGTGTGTGTGTGTATATCTATAGGTATAGATATATACATGCACACTCATATATATATGCGTACATACATGTATATGTGTGTGTGTATACACACGTATATACATATATATGTGTGTGTGTATACTCATATATACGCATATATACATATATAGGTGTGTGTATGTATGCACTCATATATATACGCATATATACATGTGTGTGTATACATTCATATACATGCACATATATACATATGTGTGTATACACTCATATATAGCATATATACATATGTGTGTATACGCACATATACGCATATATACATATGTGTGTATGCATATACACTCATATATGTGTGTATGTATGCACTCATATGTATACGCATATATACATGTGTGTGTATGCATTCATATATATACACACATATACATATATATGTGTGTATATATATGCACTCATATATATACGCATATATGCATGTGTGTATACACTCATATATGCATATATACATATATGTGTATGCATATACACTCATATATATGTATATATACATATGTGTGTACACATTCATATATATACACACACACATATATACATATGTGTGTATATATATACACTCATATACACATATATACATGTGTGTGTATACACTCATATATGCATATATACAGATGTGTGTATGCATATACACCCATATATATGTGTATATATACATATGTGTGTACACATTCATATATATACACACATATATACATATGTATGTGTGCATGTGCATATGTCCGATACATAATAATAATAATGATGGTATTTGTTAAGCGCTTACTATGTGCAAAGCACCGTTCCAAGCGCTGGGGGCTACAAGGTGATCAGGTTGTCCCACGTGGGGCTCATAGTCTTAAGAAGCAGCGTGGCTCAGTGGAAAGAGCGCGGGCTTTGGAGTCAGAGGTCAGGGGTTCAAATCCCAGCTCCGCCACTTGTCGGCTGTGTGACTTTGGGCAAGTCATTTCACTTCTCTGGGCCTCAGTGACCTCATCTGGAAAATGGGGATTAAAACTGTGAGCCCCCCGTGGGCCAAGCAAGACTGTGAGCCCACTGTTGGGTAGGGACCGTTTCAACATGTTGCTAACTTGTACTTCCCAAGCGCTTAGTACAGTGCTCTGCACACAGGAAGTGCTCAATAAATACGATTGATTGATATCCATATACACAGGTGCTGTGGGGAGGGGAAGGAGGTAAGGCGGGGGGGACGGAGAGGGGAAGGAGGGGGAGAGGAAGGAGGGGGCTCAGTCAGGGGCCCTCCAAGCTGCATAGCCAAGTTCTACAAACTTGGGGCCTGCTCAGCAGCCTCCCTTTCCTGGCCTTCCTACCATCCAATCAATCAATCAATCAATCGTATTTATTGAGCGCTTCCTGAGTGCAGAGCACTGTACTAAGCGCTTGGGAAGTCCAAGTTGGCAATGTAGAGAGACGGTCCCTACCCAACAGCGGGCTCACAGTCTAGAAAGGGGAGACAGAGAACAAAACCAAACATATTAACAAAATAAAATAAACAGAATAGATATGTACAAGTAAAATAAATCAATAGAGTAATAAATACGTACAAACATACATACAGGTGCTGTGGGGAAGGGAAGGAGGTAAGGCAGGGGTGGATGGAGAGGGGGAGGAGGGGGAGAGGAATGAGGGGGCTGAGTGTGGGAAGGCCTCCTGGAGGAGGTGAGCGCTCAGTAGGACCTTGAAGGGAGGAAGAGAGCGAGCTTGGCGGATGTGGGGAGGGAAAAGTCGGCTCAGAGCGGAGATCCGGGGCGAAGGCCCTGGGAAGACCTGGGTCCAACTGCCTGTCACCGGGGACTTTGATCCAGGAAAGGGAGGTGACCCGTCAGCTGGCCCTAGGATGCTGCTCCGGGCAGAAAAGTCAGAGCCACCTCCTCCAGGAAGCCTGCCGGGGCTCAGTGGGACGGTAGCCTGCCACCCGACTCCTTCCAGCTTCTGAAAATATGAAATATAAAATGCTCCAAATAATACTAATCAGGGCACTTGTTAAGCGCTGACTATGTGCAAAGCACTGTTCTGAGCGCTGGGGAGGGTACAATGGAGAAGCAACGTGGCTCAGTGGAAAGAGCCCGGGCTTTGGAATCAGAGGTCATGGGTTCAAATCCCAGCTCTGCCAATTGTCAGCTGTGTGACTATGGGAAAGTCACAACTTCTCTGGGCCTCAGTTACCTCACCTGTAAAATGGGGATGAAGACTGTGAGCCCCCCGTGGGACAACCTGATCACTTTGTAACCTCCCCAGCGCTTAGAACAGTGCTTTGCACATAGTAAGCGCTTTAAAAAAAAAAAGAGAAGCAGCGTGGCTCAGTGGAAAGAGCCCGGGCTTTGGAGTCAGAGGTCACGGCACAGCTCTGCCAGTTGTCAGCTGTGTGACTTTGGGCAAGTCACTTCTCTGGGCCTCCGTTACCTCATCTGGAAAATGGGGATGAAGACTGGGAGCCCCCCGTGGGACAGCCTGATCACCTTGTAACCTCCCCAGCGCTTAGAACAGTGTACATAGTACACATAGTACATAGTACACATAGTAAGTGCTTAACAAATGCCATTAAAAAAAAAGGTGATCAGGCTGTCCCACAGGGGGCTCACAGTCTTCATCCCCATTTTACAGATGAGGTAACTGCGGCCCAGAGAAGTTAGGTGACTTGCCCAAGGTCACACGGCTGACAATTGGCGAAGTGTCTAAAGGCGTACCAAGAGTAGGCCTTATTCAGTCTATTATTTTAGACTGTGAGCCCACTGTTGGGTAGGGACTGTCTCTATATGTTGCCAACTTGTACTTCCCAAGCGCTTAGTACAGTGCTCTGCACACAGTAAGCGCTCAATAAATATGATTGATTGATTGATTCAGTCACAGGGTGAATTCCCTAAGGGCTTGGAAGTCTTTTGACACTTTCGCTTAACAAATACCATTAATATTATCATTATTATTATTATTATTATTATTATTCTCTGGGCCTCAGTTCTCTCATCTCGTGGCTCAGTATAAAGAGCCTGGGCTTGGGAGTCAGAGGTCGTGGGTTCCAACCCCAGCTCCGCCACTCGTCACCTGTGTGATTTTGGGCAAGTCACTTCTCTGGGCCTCAGTTCCCTCATCTGTCAAATGGGGATGAGGACTGTGAGCCCCATGTGGGACAACCTGCTGACCTTCTATCTACTCCAGCGCTTAGAACAGTGCTGGGCACATAGTAAACGCTTAACAAATGCCATCATTATTACTATTACTAATCCCGGCTCTGCCACTTGTCAGCTGTGTGACTTTGGGCAAGTCACTTGACTTCTCTGGGCCTCAGTTCCCTCATCTGTCAAATGGGGATGAAGACTGGGAGCCCCATGTGGGACAACCTGCTGACCTTCTATCTCCCCCAGCGCTTAGAACAGTGTTTGGCACATAGCATACCGTTAACAAATACCATCATTATTATTATTCTCTGGGCCTCAGTTCATCTGTCAAATGGGGATGAAGCCTGGGAGCCCCACATGGGACAACCTGCCGACCGTCTATCTCCCCCAGCGCTTAGAACAGTGCCGGGCACATAGTAAGCGCTTAACACAAATACCATCATTATTATTATTACTAATCCCGGCTCCGCCACTTGTCAGCTGTGCGACTTTGGGCCGGTCACCTGACTTCTCTGGGCCTCAGTTCCCTCATCTGTCAAATGGGGATGAAGACTCGGAGCCCCACGTGAGACAACCTGATTACCCTGTAGCTACCCTAGCGCTTAGAACAGTGTTTGGCACATAGCAAACCGTTAACAAATACCATCATTATTATTATTCTCTGGGCCTCAGTTCCCTCATCTGTCAATCAATCAATCAGTCGTATTTATTGAGTGCTTACTGTGTGCAGAGCACTGTACTAAGCGCTTGGGAAGTACAAGTCGGCACCATATAGAGACAGTCCCTAACCAACAGCAGGCTCACAGTCTAGAAGGGGGAGAGAGAGTCAGCTGTGCGACTTTGGGCCAGTCACCTGACTTCCCTGGGCCTCAGTTCCCTCATCTGTCAAATGGGGATGAAGACTGGGAGCCCCACGTGGGACAACCTGATTACCCTGTAGCTACCCTAGCGCTTAGAACAGTGTTTGGCACATAATAATAATAATAATGATGGCATTTCTTAAGCGCTTACTATGTGCAAAGCACTGTTCTAAGCACTGGGGAGGTTACAAGGTGATCAGGTTGTAAAATGGGGATTAAGACTGTGAACCCCACATGGGGACAACCCGATTACCTTGTATCTACCTTTTAGTCTGTGAGCCCACTGCTGGGTAGGGACTGTCTCTATATGTTACCAACTTGTACTTCCCAAGCGCTTAGTACAGTGCTCTGCACACAGTAAGCGCTCAATAAATACGATTGATGATGATGATCTACCCCACTGTGCTTAGAATAGTGCTTGCCACATAGCAAGTGCTTAACAAAGCCTAGAGAAGTGAAGCGACTTGCCCACAATCACCCAGCTGACACTTGGCCGGCGTGGGACTTGAACCCATGACCTCTGACTCCAAAGCCCGGGCTCTTTCCACTGAGCCACTGTGCTTCTCTACCGTGAGCAAATACCATCATCATTATTATTCTCTGGGCCTCAGTTCCCTCATCAGTCAAATGGGGATCAATCAATCAATCAATCGTATTTATTGAGCGCTTACAGTGTGCAGAGCACTGTACTAAGCGCTTGGGAAGTCCAAGTTGGCAACATGTAGAGACAGTTCCTACTCAACAGCAGGCTCACAGTCTGGAAGGGGGAGACGGAACAAAACCCAACATATTAATAAAATAAATAGAATAGATATGTACAAGTAAAATAAATCATCATCATCAATCGTATTTATTGAGCGCTTACTATGTGCAGAGCACTGTACTAAGCGCTTGGGAAGTACAAATTGGCAACATATAGAGACAGTCCCTACCCAACAGTGGGCTTACAGTCTAAAAGGGGGAGACAGAGAACAAAACCAAACACACTAAAATCAATAAATAGAGTAATATGTACAAACATATATATAGGTGCTGTGTGGATCATCATCATCATCAATCGTATTTATTGAGCGCTTACTATGTGCAGAGCACTGTACTAAGCGCTTGGGAAGTCCAAATTGGCAACATCTAGAGACAGTCCCTACCCAACAGTGGGCTCACAGTCTAAATGGGGGAGACAGAGAACAAAACCAAACATACTAACAAAATAAAATAAATAGAATAGATAGGTACAAGTAGAATAGAGTAATAAATAGATGAAGACTGGGAGCCCCACGTGGGACAACCTGCCGGCCTTCTATCTGCCCCAGCGCTTAGAACAGTGCTGGGCACATAGTAAGCGCTTAACAAATACCACCATCATGATTATTATTTTTTATTATTATTATTATTATTATTATTATTATTATTATTATTACAGTGTGAGGATCTCTGTTTCACCTGGTCGTTGTCGCCCCGGCTGCCACGGCTACAGCTCCTGTTTACCGGCCCCGTCACTTCCCGCCCCGCCTACAACTCCCAGAGGCCTCCGCGCGAAGAGGGCAGCCTACAACTCCCAGGGTCCTCCGCGCGAATCGGGGGGCCCGCGCACTGCATCCTGGGGCGGGCGGCTCGCCCTGCATTGTGGGTGCTGTAGTCTTCCGGTTTCCCGGGCGGAAGTGACGTCGCGGAGAGGCGGGCGGGGAAGGCCGGAGAGGAGGACGCGCCGAGGGAACCAGGTACCGGGGGCCGGGAAAGGGCGTCCAAAACGCTCCCCGTCAAACTCATTCATTCATTCACCCCGTCGTACTTATAATGGGGTTTGTTCATTCATTCGTTCAGTCCTGTTTATGGAGCGCCTACTGGGGGCAGAGCACTGTACTAAGCGCTTGGGAAGTACAGGTCACCCCCATCGTGCTTATAATGGTGTTTGTTCATTCATTCATTCAGTCGTATTTATGGAGCGCTTACTGTGGGCAGAACACTGTACTAAGCGCTTGGGAAGTACAAGTCACCCCCTTCGTGCTTATAATGGTGTTTGCTCATTCATTCATTCAGTCGTATTTATGGAGGGCCTACTGTGGGCAGAACACTGTACTAAGCGCTTGGGAAGTACAAGTCACCCAATTGTGCTTATAATGGTGTTTGTTCATTCATTCATTCAGTCGTATTTATGGAGCGTCTGCTATGGGCAGAACACTGTACTAAGCGCTTGGGAAGTACAAGTCACCCAATCGTACTTATAATGGTGTTCATTAATTCAGTCGTATTTTTGGAGCGCCTACTGTGGGCAGAACACTGTACTAAGCGCTTGGGAAGTACAAGTCACCCAATCGTACTTATAATGGTGTTTTCTCATTCATTCATTCATTCAGTCGTATTTATGGATGGCCTACTGTGGCAGAACACTGTACTAAGCGCTTGGGAAGTACAAGTCACCCAATCGTACTTATAATGGTGTTTTCTCATTCATTCATTCAGTCGTATTTATGGAGCGCCTGCTGTGGGCAGAGCACTGTACTGAGCGCTTGGGAAGTACAAGTCACCCAATCGTACTTATAATGGTGTTCATTCATTCAGTCGTATTTATGGAGCGCCTGCTGTGGGCAGAACACTGGACTAAGCGCTTGGGAAGTACAAGTCACCCCCATCGTGCTTATAATGGTGTTTGCTCATTCATTCATTCATTCAGTCGTATTTCTGGAGTGCCTACTGTGGGCAGAACACTGTACTAAGCGCTTGGGAAGTACAAGTCACCCAATCGTGCTTATAATGGTGTTCATTCATTCAGTCGTATTTGTGGAGCGTCTGCTATGGGCAGAGCACTGTACTATGCGCTTGGGAAGTACAAGTCACCCCCATCGTGCTTATAATGGTGTTTGCTCATTCATTCATATTTATGGAGCGCCTACTGTGGGCAGAACACTGTACTAAGCGCTTGGGAAGTACAAGTCACCCAATCGTACTTATAATGGTGTTCATTAATTCAGTCGTATTTTTGGAGCGCCTACTGTGGGCAGAACACTGTACTAAGCGCTTGGGAAGTACAAGTCACCCATCGTGCTTATATTGGTGTTTGCGCATTCATTCATTCAGTCGTATTTATGGAGCGCCTACTGTGGGCAGAACACTGTACTAAGCGCTTGGGAAGTACAAGTCACCCAATCATACTTATAATGGTGTTTTCTCATTCATTCATTCAGTCGTATTTATGGAGGGCCTACTGTGGCAGAACACTGTACTAAGCGCTTGGGAAGTACAAGTCACCCAATTGTACTTATAATGGTGTTTATTTATTCAGTCGTATTTATGGAGCGCCTGCTGTGGGCAGAACACTGTACTAAGCGCTTGGGAAGTACAAGTCACCCAATCGTGCTAATAATGGTGTTTGCTCATTCATTCAGTCAGTCGTATTTATGGAGCACCTACTGTGGGCAGAACACTGTACTAAGCGCTTGGGAAGTACAAGTCACCCAATTGTGCTTATAATGGTGTTTGCTCATTCATTCATTCAGTCGTATTTTTGGAGCGCCTAGTGTGGGCAGAACACTGTACTAAGCGCTTGGGAAGTACAAGTCACCCAATCGTACTTATAATGGTGTTCATTCAGTCGTATTTATGGAGCGCCTACTGTGGGTAGAACACTGTACTAAGCGCTTGGGAAGTACAGGTCACCCAATCGTACTTATAATGGTGTTTATGCATTCAGTCGTATTTATGGAGCGCCTGCTGTGGGCAGAACACTGTACTAAGCGCTTGGGAAGTACAAGTCACCCAATCGTACTTATACTGGTGTTCATTCATCCAGTCAGTCATATTTATGGAGCGCTTACTGTGGGCAGAACACTGTAGTAGACTGTGAGCCCACTGTTGGGTAGGGACCGTCTCTATATGTTGCCAACTTGTACTTCCCAAGCGCTTAGTACAGTGCTCTGCACACAGTAAGTGCTCAATAAATACGATTGATGATGATGATGTACTAAGCGCTTGGGAAGTACAAGTCACCCAGTCGTGCTTATAATGGTGTTTGCTCATTTATTCATTCAGTCGTATTTATGGAGCGCTTACTGTGGGCAAAACACTGTACTAAGCGCCTGGGAAGTCCAAGTGGGCAACATAGACGGCCCCTACGCAACACAGCACCTGTATATATGTTTGTACGGATTTTTTACTCTATTTTATTTGTATATTTCATTTCTATTTATTTTATTTTGTTAATATGTTTTGTTTTGTTGTCTGTCTCTCCCTTCTAGACTGTGAGCCCGCTCTTGGGTAGGGACCATCTCTAGATGTTGCCAACTTGGATTTCCCAAGCGCTTAGTCCAGTGCTCTGCACGCAGTAAGCGCTCAATAAATACGATTGATTGAATGAACAACAGGCTCACAGTCTTAAGCGCTTACTATGTGCCGAGCACTGTTCTAAGCACTGAGGGGGATACAGTAATAGTGATGGCATTTATTAATCACTTACTATGTGCAAAGCCCTGTTCTAAGCCCTGGGGAGGTTACAAGGCAATCAGGTTGTCCCACGGGGGGCTCACAGTCTTAATCCCCATTTTCCAGATGAGGTCACTGAGGCCCAGTGAAGTGACTTGCCCAAAGTCACACAGCTGACAATTGGCAGAGCCGGGATTTGAACCCATGACCTCTGACTCCAAAGCCCAGGCTCTTTCCACTGAGCCATGCTGCTTCTCCAAGGTCATCGGGTCGTCCCATGTGGCTTCATCCCCATTTTACAGATGAGGGAACTGAGGCCCGGAGAAGTGAAGTGGCTTGCCCAAGGTCACACAGACGACGTGTCTGAGCTGGGATTCAAACCCATTCCGATTCCCAAGCCCGCGCTCTTTCCGCTGAGCCACGCTGCATTTATTGAGCGCTTACTGTGTGCAGAGCACTGGACTAAGCGCTTGGAGAGTACTTGTCGACTGGATGGCCATGGCTAAATTCATTCATTCATTCAATCGTATTTATTGAGCGCTTACTGTGTGCAGAGCACTTTCCCAAGCGCTTGGAAATAGCAATCAACCAGTGGGACTTATTGAGCGCTCACTATTTGCAGAGCACTGTGAGCGCTTAGCACAGTGCTTGGCCCACAGTAAGCGCGTAACACCATCATGATTAATTAATTAATGATGGCATTTGTTAAGCGCTTACTATGCCACATGTCTGCTGTGTGACCTTGGGCAAGTCACTTAACTTCTCTGAGCCTCAGTTATCTCATCTGTAAAATGGGTATTAAGACTGTGAACCCTACATGGGACAACCTGATCACTTTGTATCCCCCCCAGCGCTTAGAACAGTGCTTTGCACATAGTAAGCGCTTAACAAATGCCAACATTATTATTATTATTATTATTATTATTATGGGCCAAACACAGTTCCAAGCGCTGTGGGGGATACAAGGTAAGCAGGTTGTCCCACGTGGGGCTCACGGTCTTAGTCCCCATTTTACAGATGAGGGAACTGAGGCCCCGGAGAATTCATTCGTTCATTCATTCAATCGTATTTATTAAGCGCTTACCGGGTGCTAAGCGCTTGGGAGGTACACGTGGGCAACATAGACGGTCCCAACCCAACAACGGGCTCACGGTGTAGAAGGGAGGGATAGGCAACAAAACAAAATATGTAGACGGATGTCAAAACCTTCAGAATAAATAGAATTATAGCTCTATGCACATCATTAACAAAATAAATAGAATAGTAAGTATGTACAAGTAAAATAGAGGAATAAATCTGTACAGATATAAACAAGTGCTGAGGGGAGGAGGAGAGGAAAAAGGGGGCTCAGTGTGGGAAGGCCTCCTGGAGGAGGTGAGCTCTCAGCAGGGATTTGAAGGGAGGAAGAGAGCGAGTTTGGCGGATTTGAGGAAGGAGGATGGGAGATCGGAGAGGAGGCCGATGCGGTAATCCAGTCGGGATAGGATGAGAGATTGAACGAGCAGGGTAGCGGTTTGGATGGAGGGGAAAGGGCGGATCTTGGCGATGTGGCGGAGCTGAGACCGGCAGGTTTTGGTGACGGCTTGGATGTGAGGGGCGAACGAGAGAGCGGGGTCGAGGATGACACCGAGGTTGCGGGCTGGTGAGACGGGAAGGATGGTAGTGCCGTCCACAGAGATGGGAAAATCGGGGAGAGGGCAGGGTTTGGGAGGGAAGGTAAGGAGTTCAATCTTGGATGTGTTGAGTGTTAGATGGTGGGCAGACATCCAGGTGGAGATAATAATAATAATAATAATAACATTTATTAAGCACTCACTATGTGCAAAGCACTGTTCTAAGCGCTGGGGAGATTACAAGGTGATGAGATTGTCCCGCGGGGGGCTCACAGTCTTAATCCCCATTTTACAGGAGAGGGCACTGAGGCCCAGAGAAGTGAAGTGACTTGCCCAAAGTCACGCAGCTGACAAGAGGCGGAGCGGGATTCGAACCCATGACCTCTGACTCCAAAGCCCGGGCTCTTTCCACTGAGCCACGCTGCCCTCAGAGGACATAGGCTCTAATCCCAGCTCGGCCACGTGTCAGCCGTGTGGCCCTGGGCGGATCACTTAACATCGGCGTGCTCAGTTCCCTCGGCGGCGGAATGGGGATTCGATATTCATCCGCTCATTCGATCGTATTTATCGAGCGCTTACTGTGTGCAGAGCGCTGTACTAAGCACTTGGGAAGTGCGATTCTGTTCTCCCTTCTACTTAGACTGTGAGCCCCACGTGGAACCCGGGTATTCATTCATTTCATTCAGTCGTATTTATTGAGCGCTTACTGTGTGCAGAGCACTGTACTAAGCGCTTGGGAAGTACAAGTTGGCAACATATAGAGACGGTCCCTTCCCAACAGCGGGCTCCCAGTCTGGAAATCTTGGGTATCTTGCGTCTACCCCAGCGTTGTAGTGCGGTGCCTGTCACGGAGTAATTTGTACTTCCCAAGCGCTTAGTACAGTGCTCTGCACATAGTAAGCGCTCAATAAATATGATTGATGATGATGAGTAAGCGCTTAAGAAAAAGAGCCCGCAATGTCATTCAGCCACACCCGATTCTCCACGGAGTTGGAAGGCAACAGGGCATCGTTCTTTTTCTGATGGACATACATGGAGCGGGGAAAAAAAAAACCAGTTTGGGAAATGGAAATTCCCACCATCCGCTTAGGCGTCACACCGTGGCTCCCGCCTAGCGCCTGCCTCCGGCCCCCAAACCGGTCACGTTTTCCCCCATCAGATCCCGAGAGGTTGGCCTTTCTCCAGCGCTGCCCCGCTGGGGCGACCCTTCTCCCCGGCCGAGGGAAATCGAGGAAATGAGGGGGCCTCCTGCCGAGCCGCCGCGAGGCCCTCGTCTCTCAGGAAGAAAGAGGGCGGGCGGCCATCCTGCCGTTGTTCCGGAGGAACCGGGGAAGTTCAGGAAAACCCCGCTCGCCTTCCCAGCACTTTTCCCCCCCCGGGTAGGCCCGGCCCCGGGCCGCCGGAAGCGACTTTAAGCCGGGCAGAGGCGAGGAGGCCGACCTTTCCGTTCTGTGATTAAGATTCCTGCTCCGCGGGTTCCCGGGCACGTTCCCGCTCCGGCCCGCTCGGGCAGTGAGGACACTGAGGGCTGCGGCCCTGTGGGTTTGAACTCTCTCCCCGCAGACTGTAACTTCCTTACGGACGGGGAACGGGTCTCCCAGCTCTGTTGGACCGTTACAGCGGACTCTCCCGAGCGTTGAGTACAGTGCCCTGCTGAGAGCTCACCTCCTCCAGGAGGCCTTCCCAGACTGAGCCTCTCCCCCTCGTCCCCCTCTCCATCCCCCCCATCTTACCTCCTTCCCTTCCCCACAGCACCTGTATATATGTTTGTACATATTTATTACTCTATTTTATTTGTACATATCTATTCTATTTTGTTAGTATGTTTGGTTTTGTTCTCTGTCTCCCCCTTTTAGACCGTGAGCCCACTGTTGGGTAGGGACTGTCTCTAGATGTTGCCAATTTGGACTTCCCAAGCACTTAGTACGGTGCTCTGCACATAGTAAGTGCTCAATAAATACGACAGGTGATGATGATGATGCCCTGCCCACTGGAGGAGGATGGATTGATTTGAATCCGTCCCAGTGGGCTGGTTGTGTAGTTCGGGCTCCCGCCCAGAGCCGGACCGGTTTCCGCGGAGGCGTCCCGCCCCCTCCCCGCATCCTGCCGAGCGGAGGGAGTTTGGGGGCCGGGGGGGTCGTCGGGCAGCGGCGGGGACGTGGCTGCGGGCCCCGGGGAGCCTGGGCGGGTCAGCCTGGCTGGCCAGGAGAACGGCTCGGAGTCACCCGCTCTTCCCGTCCTCGGGCGGGCACCTGCCCCGGGACCCCCTCCTCGCCGCCCCCCGGCCCTGACGCCGTGCTGTCCCTCCACAGCGGTGAGGCTATGAGGCTCTGGCGGGCGCCAGCGGCTTCCCCGTGACGCCTTCCACCACGGCGGAGCCGCCCAGACCCACCTCCTGCCGCGTGGTCATCTACCTGCAGCGGGACATGTCCGGAGACACCGGGCTGGCCGGCCTGGGCCCGGCCGCGGGGGCCAAGCCCAAGGCCGGCGGCCCGCGCGGCCGGGGCCTGGGCAACAAGTACGTCCAGCTGAACGTGGGCGGCTCGCTCTACTACACCACGGTGCGGGTGCTGACGCAGCACGACACCATGCTCAAAGCCATGTTCAGCGGGCGCATGGAGGTGCTCACCGACAAGGAGGGTGAGGCGGGGGGGGCCGAGGCGGGGGGAGCGGGCATCGCCGGGGTTGACGGGCGTGAGGGTCGGTGCACGCCCTGGTCCTCCCGGGGCACCCTAGAGGGGTGAGCTCCGCCCACCGCCCCGCCACTGTGGAATAGTCATTTCCCTGCCCTGAACCGACTGTAGGATGGGAGGAGCAGTCGAGGCGGGCGCCGGTTGGCACCGGGCTGGGTTCTCCTTCCGCCGGGGTCGGGGGAGAGGGGTAGGGGCGGGAGGGTCCCGCGTGACGGGCCGGGATCCCGCGGCCCGCGCAGGCTGGATCCTGATCGACCGCTGCGGCAAGCACTTCGGCGCCATCCTCAATTACCTCCGGGACGACACCGTGGCCCTACCCCCGAGCCGGCAGGAGGTCAGGGAGCTGATGGCCGAGGCCAAATACTACCTGATCCAGGGCCTGGTGGACACCTGCCAGGCGGCGCTGCAGGTAGGGACGGGGTGACCCGCGGCGGGCCCCGGGCAGCTGGGCCGGGGGCCCGGGGAGCCGCCCTCACCTCGCCCACCCCTCCCTCCAGGACAAGAAAGACTCGTACGAGCCCGTGTGCACCATCCCCATCATCACGTCGCCCAAGGAGGAGGAACAGCTCATCGAGTCCTCCACCAAGGTCGCTGGCGCCCTGCGGCCCAGGGGGCGGGGGGCGCGGGGCGGGCGGTGCCGGCCGGGCCCGGACTCACCCTCTCCCCGTCCCCACAGCCGGTCGTGAAGCTGCTGTACAACCGGAGTAACAACAAGTACTCCTACACCAGGTAGGGAGGGCGGGCGGCGGCCAGTCCCCCGTCCATTTCCCCCGCCGGGCCCCCCTTTCCCTCTCCCGGGCCCTCACGTCCGTCCTCCGCGGGGCCCCCGCGTTGCAGCAACTCGGACGACCACCTGCTGAAGAACATCGAGCTGTTCGACAAGCTGTCGCTGCGCTTCAACGGGCGCGTGCGCTTCATCAAGGACGTCATCGGGGACGAGATCTGCTGCTGGTCCTTCTACGGGCAGGGCCGGAAGCTGGCCGAGGTCTGCTGCACCTCCATCGTCTACGCCACCGAGAAGAAACAGACCAAGGTACTCGCCCGGCGGGAAAGCCGGCGCGGGGTGGGCCTCCTTGCCAAAACCCACAGGTGGTACGGAAGCCGCCTTTTCAGCCTTCCCCGAGCCGAGCTCGTCGCTTCCCCTCCCCGCTCTTCGGTGGTGTCCGCCCCGACCGGCGGAAAGACCAAAAGGAAGTCAGGCGGAAGTGGGTGTAAAGAGGAGAGACGGGGCCTGGATAATCAACGAAGCGGGTTGGATTTTTCCCCCGTTATTTATGGGAAGGGTGGGACCGCTTAGCGGGTGGTGTTTATTTGTAAACCCGCGTGAAGCTGTTAACCCCGGGGCTGGATAGGATCCAACTGAAGTCACCCAAGGCAGAGCTGGGGCTGTGGCCGGGAGGTGAGAGGAGATACGGAGCCCAAATCCTGGATTGGGGAACGGGGGATTCTGCCCGGCTCTTGGACGCTGGCGCTCCGTGGCTAAGCCAAGGGGAGGCCGCGAGCCCAGGCGTAATAATTGTATTTGTTTAGCACTCACTCACTGGAGTAGACACAAGATAATCCAGTCGGATGATCCCTGGCCCATATATGTATATATGTTTGTACGTATTTATTACTCTATTTATTTTACTTGTACATATCTATTCTATTTATTTTATTTTGTTAGTATGTTTGGTTTTGTTCTCTGTCTCCCCCTTTTAGACTGTGAGCCCACTGTTGGGTAGGGACTGTCTCTAGATGTTGCCAATTTGTACTTCCCAAGCGCTTAGTACAGTAAGCGCTCAATAAATACGATTGATGATGATGATGACGGCCTAGAGGCAGCGAGCCCAGGCGTAATAATTGTATTCAGCACTCACTCACTGGAGTAGACACAAGATAATCCAGTCGGACGATCCCTGGCCCATATGGGGCTCACAGCCTAGGGGGAAGAGAGAAACCCCGTTTTACGGATAAAGAAACCGAAGCCCAGGGAGGTTAAGTGCCCCATCTAAGATTGTAGAGCAAGCAAGTGGTGGAATACGATTCCCTTTTCCTTTTTTTGGAATGGCTTTCGTTTAGCACTTACTGTGTGCCAGATCCAGTACTGAGCGCTGGGGTAGATACAAGTTGATCAGGTTGGATATAGTCCCTGTCCCACTTGGGCCTCACAGTTTTAATCCCGGTTTTACAGATGGGGTAAATGAGGTAAAGAGAAGTGACTCGTCCAAGGTCACACAGGCGACAGCTCCCAGACCTCTGCCCATTCCAGTTGCTTCCCCGGTAGCGTTTATCGAGCACCCGGGGCAAGACGTCGGGGTTCGTGGCCTGTCGCTCCTCTAGGACTCGTTTTCCCTCTCCCAACTGGGGAGGGGCCCCGCCTGCCCTGAGCTGACGGGTCCCCCTGGCAGGTGGAGTTCCCCGAGGCGCGCATCTACGAGGAGACGCTCAACGTCCTGCTGTACGAGACACCGCGGGTCCCCGACAACTCGCTGCTGGAGGCCACCAGCCGCAGCCGCAGCCAGGCCGCCGGGGCCAGCGAGGACGACGAGGCCTCGGAGCTGCGCGAACGGGTCCGCCGGATCCACGTCAAGCGGTACAGCACCTACGACGACCGGCAGCTCGGCCACCAGTCCGCCCACCGCGACTGACCGGGCGGCTCCCCCCCGGCCTCCGGCGGGCTGCGAACCTCGGGACCTCCGTCGTCGGTGTCCCCGTCGGGGGCTCCCACCCCGGTGCCGACCCCAAGGACCGAGCCGGGCCGGACTCACTCCGAGGTAACGCTACCGAGGCCTCTGGCCCCGGAGGACGGGCGGGCCGGCGGCCAACTTCCCGTCCCCGCTTCCCGTCCTGCCCCCGACCCTCTCGGACGGGGCTGGGCTCCCCTTTTGTCTCTGGATCCGGCCGCTTGGGCCCCCACGGGGGCTGCCGGCTTCCTAGATCCTTAGTTGGAATACACTACAGCGTGGATTATTTTTTGACCCGCCTCCTGGAGTCGGGGAGCCCTTCCTCTTCAGGGGGCGGGGCTCCTCGGACACTCATTTATCTGAACCACCCTCGTAGGGTGGGGAGAATCAAGAGTTTATAAAAAGCGATTTTACTGATTTTGGTAGCTCGGGATCGGAGTCTTTTAATCAAAGCTAAGAGGGTTTGGGGCGTCCCGTTAGCCTCTCGGGGCATCCCAGCCCTGCGGGCGGTGCGGAGCGTGGGGATTCTCTCCCCCGGACTCTGCCCTTTCTCAAAAGGCCTCGGGGACCCGCCAGCTTCTGCCTCAGGCGGCCTCACTCGTCCCACCCACTCAAGGAGGGAAGGGGCTAGACTTCCCTGAGCCCCTTCCACCTCAAGAAGGGGTGGGGAGTCCCTGAACTCGCACAACCCCTGGGCGGAAGGGGGCCAGAGTGGCGACCGGGTTTGAGACGGGAAAGGTGAGGCGAAATTCCAACACTCCCACCCTGAGGGGGAGAGAGCGCAGAATAAGTTGGTTCTTTATGGGAACCAGGGTGCGGTTGGGCCACTGAGAGCGCAGACAGGGAGGTGAGGACCGGACCGGCTCAGAGCCGGAGGGAAGTGGATCCGCGTGGCCCCCGGCACCACCGTCCCCCCTCGCTGCTGTTTTAGATTTAACCCTCCATTGGAGCAGGTGGGAGAACCGGGCAGTAGCCACCGTAGAAAGAGAAAGGGTGCGGCCAACCGCCCGCTTTTCCCTCCCAGCGGGCTTTCTGTGGCATCGCGTCCAAGAGGGCCGGAAGGCAAACTCACCGTCGGCCGCTGAGTTCGGTGTCAGCGGCCCACGGCGTGGGCTGTTTCAGAGAGCAGGGTTTCTCCGTGTCCGTGGTGACGGGAGTCTCTGGCGAGGAAGCCGTCTGTTTGGGGATTGGCTCGGGCCTGTGTCCAGGGAGCGAGGCGGGGGCTGGACGGGGCCGTGGGGCTTGTCGGGTTTGCTCCTCTCTTTCTAGGCCCTCACAAGGGATGGGGCAGCTTTGCATTTTTAGGATTTGGAATTGGCTCAGGGCTAGTGCCACAGCTGGACTGTTCCCCGGGCGAGAGAGGATGAGGGAGGTGGCCGAGCGGCCTCTCCCTCTGAGGAGGAGGAGGCTGAGGGGAGCTGTTTTAACGTCCCAGTCCAGAATGTGGGCTTCTAGCGGGCTCTGCTGACCAGCTCTTCCTGCTGGTCTTGGCCTCAGGACACAGAACGGAGCAACCTGCTTCCCGGAGGGGAGGAAGGGAGCCTTCAGGGCCGGGACGCAAACTGCCCGATGCCTGGAGAGCTATTTTGAGGCTCGAATGCCCACCCGGGCTCCCTACCGCCCTGGGGCCCGGGAGAGAGGGTGAAGGGTGGGGTTATATTTTTTAGAAATAGGAATCCCTGGCTCTGGTTTTGATGATTTAGTTAGTACAGAGCATCCTGCATCTATTTTTTAATCCTTTCGCACCAGTGTAAGACTTGAAATGTAGACGCGCCAAGCCTGGTGGTGGTCTTCGGGCTTTGGCCTCTCCTCGCTGGCTGGAGCTTCCGTTTCCAGTCTCGTGGCCGTCGGGCGGCTTGGCCGTCCATGCTCACGAGCCCCCTTCTCCCCCACCTTCTCCCCGGCTCACGTTGAGGTTGGGGGGAAGGTGACAGTCTTCCGACAATCAGTTTCCTCGGGGCAGGAGAATCCCGGCTGCTACTCTTCAGCCAGACATCCAGAGCGGCGGGCCACGGGCCCGGATAGCGTGGAATTTAGGTCTGGCCGTGGCGCTTAGACGTCTGTGTTGCTCCCGACATCCCCCAGGCTCTCCTCTCTGCTCCAAATGAATCCCAGCCTTGCCGGTCTTACCGGCCGAAGGAAGATGGGGCGGAGGCCGAGGGGAACGGGCCGGGATCCAACAGACGAGAGGCTGTGTCGGGTAGCCCCTGTTCACCATTTCGGTTTCGTTGGGAGCGTTCAGCACGCTCCCCTTCCGCTAAGCTGCTGTTTGAAGTGATTTTATCAGACGGTTGGGAGGCAGGGGCAGAAGCCGGCGGGTCGGCCCGCTCAAACCGCTTCTCGTCACCGGTACCTCGCGGGAGGGTGGCTCAGGGGGCGGACTCGGCCTCGTCTCGGGTCACGGGCTCGATTCGCTCTCTCGGCCCCCGTGGGCAGAGGCGGCGCTTCGGCCGACGGACCGCTCTCCTTTCAATCGATAATTGTACCGTTTCGCTCCGTGACCGGCCCGGCTGGTGGGTATGGAACACTAATTTTTAATAAAAAAGACTTTCTACTGAACCGTGACCCGGTCTTCGCGTCGGTGTCCTCTTCCCAGGGTGGCCACCGTTCCGGCCGGGAGTCCCGCGACTCCAATTCCTGAGTGTGACCGCCCAGGGACGGGAGGCTTGGGGGCCGACGAGGCCCCGAGGCCTGCTTCCCTTCCGGCAATCTCAGACGTGGGCCCGCTCCTCTTTCCCCGGGAAAGCTATGCAGGGAAGGGGTCCGTCGACTTCCCACCCCCCGCCCTCCCTTCAACTCCTGGAGTTGACGGGACCACAGCCGGCCTTCCCCCTCTCTCCTACGGGGCCCAGGCTGTGCCCGCCCGTTGGCCCGGGGCCAGAGAGCAGGAGAAAGAGTTGGCGGCTGGGCGTGCGCTGTTTTATTGAGCGAGGCTCCTGTTCCAGAATGACTTTTGGGGTGACAGCGGGAGGGGCCCCGAGCTTCCGCAGGGCCCGTTCCCGTCTCCCCCTGCGAGGCCCACTTCGGAGCTGGGCTTTCAGTGGGCCGGGCAGACTTCCCGGGGCCCAGCCGGGGGAGCTGGCCTCGGAGGAGCGCCCGGGGCGGGTGGTCTCTTTAGACAAAGCGGCTACAACCGAAAGAGAGCCCAAAGGAGCCGCCGTCCGGAGCACCCCTTTCCCGGCGCTGGTTCCCGGGGCAGGTCCGGCTCCAGCCCTTTTACCAGTGAAGGCCGGAAGGCGGCGTCTTCTCATCCTTATTGCTTTCCAGGGAGAAGGGGGGGATCCTGACATCGAAATGGGAGCCGTCGGGCCTCTCAAAGCGGAACGTGCCCCTGCCGGATAGAGAGGAGCCGGCTCAGGGACGGAGGGGAGGGCAGGACCCCCCCCCCCCCCCCCCAATCCAGCCTGAACTGGGCTTCCCACCCGCTTCCGTTCGGATGCTACCGCCGGCTGTGGCCGCGTGGGAAGGGCTTGCCTCGGTAAGATCGAACTCTCCCGGCCGCTTGGTATTCCCTCACTCAATCCTATTTATTGAGCGCTTACTGTGTGCAGGGCACTGGACTAAGCGGAGTGCTCTGCATCATCATCATCAATCGTATTTATTGAGCTCTTACTATGTGCAGAGCACTGTACTAAGCGCTTGGGAAGTACAAATTGGCAACATATAGAGACAGTCCCTACCCAACAGTGGGCTCACAGTCTAAAAGGGGGAGACAGAGAACAAAACCAAACATACTAACAAAAAATAAATACAGCACACAGCAGGGGCTCAGTAAAAACCTACTGCTCTCCAAGTTGGAATGAAAACCCTAGCCCCTGGGGCCAACTGGGCTCAGAAGAGGCCAAGACCCTGAGATGGGGTTGTTCACGGGCCCGGGACCTCGGACGGGCATCCGGAGAGATTCCCAGGGAGCCGGAGGCGGTGGCAGAACGGAGCCCGCCGCCTTCTAGGACCCCCAAGGGCCCGGCAGCCTCCCCCCCACCGCCCGGGGGTCTGGACTGACTGGGCAGAGCTAAGCGACGCGGGGAGGAGGAGGAGGAGGCCGGAACCAGCCCACTCACCACATGTGTCCGCTGGAGGCCTGCAGGGAGACGTGGCTGCTGTACTGGAAGGCCGGCTGCTCTTTGGACAACACGGGCTCCTGGAGACGGGAGCAGGGCTTAGGTCAGTCGGGCCCCCACCCCGAGAGCCTTGCGCCCTGCAACGGAGGCAACGCGCCGGGCTGTCGGACATAGCTTTCATTGCTGCCATCGTTATCATCAATAATGGTAATATTTATAATCTCTGTCTCCCCCTTTTAGACTGTGAGCCCACTGCTGGGTAGGGACTGTCTCTATATGTTACCAACTTGTACTTCCCAAGCGCTTAGTACAGTGCTCTGCACACAGTAAGCGCTCAAATACGATTGATGATGATGGTAATAATAATAATAATCATGGTCGTGTTGCTAGGCACCTTCTTTGTGCCAAGCACTGAGCTAAGGGCTGGGATAGGTACAAGATAATGCCGTTAGACCCAGTCCCAGTCTCACACGGGGCTCAGTTTAACGAGGAAGGAGACCAGGGCTTGAATCGCCATTTTACAGACGAGGAGACCGGCACAGACTTGCGCGGCCGATTAAGTGGCAGGGCTGAGATTAGAACCCAGGTCCTCAGAGGCCTCTGCTCTTTCCTCTAGAGCGTGCCGTTTCCGCGCCGGCTAGGGCGGGGATCTTCTACCTCCCCCCCCCAGGCCCTGTGGGGCTGGTTACGTTGCCAACTTGTACTTCCCAAGCGCTCAGTACAGCGCTCTGCACACAGTAAGCGCTCGATAAATACGACTGAATGAACGGTCTGCGGGTTCCGCAGCCCCCCGTCTCCCCAGTGCCGACGGAGGGGCAGGCCGCTGGGCCAGTGAGGGCGGAGGCCCCGAGACCCTCCCAGGGAGGGAGCCCCCCTTTCCCTCCCCATCTCCCCACCAAGGGGGTCAAGCGGACCACACTCACCCTGCCCACCACCCCCCGGCCCCGGACCGTCTCCAGGGTGCCGGACAAGCTGAAGATCCTCCAGTGGCGTTCCCGGAGCTGTACCACGTCGCTGTCCAGGTTCTCCAGGCGGATACAGTAGCGCCACTGCCAGGAAGACGGGAATTATTCATCCATTCAATCGCGTTAAGTGCTTACGGGGTGCAGAGCGCTTGGGAAGTACACGTTGGGAATAATGCATTAGTCCACAGTTTGGCCTCCGAAATTCAAAGCCAAGGCAGTGTCAGCTGCAGCGGGCTAGCCCACTGGCTCCCACCCACTGAAAACTGACCATCCCTTCTCCCTTTCCCCGCTCCTCCACCCCCAGACCATTCATTCATTCAGCTGTGTGTCTACTGCACGCTTACTGTGTGCAGAACGCAGTGCTAAGCGCTTGGGAAAGTACAACACAACAACAAACAGACCCGCTCCCCGCCCGCAGTCGGGCTTCCAGTCAGCAGCCCCAGAGCCGGGGAGGAGACAACCTTCCAGAAAGAGGGACTCACCCAATAGACGTGGGAATTCTGGGCTTCCTGGAAAGGAAAACACAGGGAGGTTACGCCACGCTAGCCGGCTCCGCTTCAGGATTCCCGCAAAGCCTGTCCACCCCGCGGGACGCCCCGGGGCGGCCGGCTCTCCCGTCGTCCGTGGTTCGTTCTCGGCGGGGCGGGACGTGGCGCTCAGCCCAGTGGCCGCCTCCAGCCTTATTTTGTAGTATGTTTGGTTTTGTCTCCCCCTTTTAGACTGTGAGCCCACTGTTGCGTAGGGACTGTCTCTATATGTTGCCAATTTGTATTTCCCAAGCGCTTAGTACAGTGCTCTGCACACAGTAAGCGCTCAATAAATACGATTGATGATGATGACATTTACGCCCGGCCTAAGGATGTGTCTGCCCGTATTCTTCCGTCTGGCCTCCCGCGTTAATGTGAGACGTCCTGATGGGCGGCTCCCACTGAACTCCCCTCGATCCAACGCACCGCGCTTTGCGGGTGCTTCTTAAACTCGCGGACTATGGCTACCGTGAGGGCAAGGAACGCATCTGTTCTGTTCCTGCCAAATTCACCCGGTCCCCCTCTCCCTTCCACTCAGGTCCCTGCCGCCCGCCCATTTCTCCCCCCGACTGTCTCTGCCCTCCCGCCGGGGGGACGACAGCCAGACGCACCCGCATGCCCATGTAGAAGGGGATGACGGTCACGCGGATGTTCTCCGTGGTCTCTCGGTGTACGTCTGACAGCTCCAGCCACGGGTGGTTCTTCTCCTGCCAGGCTCGTAGGGTGTCCCGGGCCACAAAAGGGGGTGCTGAGGGGGGAGAGGGCGGAGGGAAAAATCGCGAATCCGGAGGCAACACGGGCCCGCCTCCAGACGACCCGCTCTGGCTTCTCCTGGGAAACGAGCGCCGCTCTTCCCATCGCCCCTCGGGCCCCTAGCCTTTCCCACCAGGCCTTATCGCGTGGTTTCGGGTTTGGAGTGGGGAGCCCGGGACCAGAGGCCTGAGGGGGCTCTCGAGGCGGACGCCCCCCCGTCTTAGGATAGGGCCCCTGGGCTGCGGCGGGCACCTTTCGCCTGGTCGAAGAGGAGAAACCGCTCAAAGAGCTCGTGCTGGATGGGCACCTGGTCCGTGGAGGTGTACGGCAGGATGTCCTCGTGGCTGACGTAGTCGAGTCCTGGGGAGAGGTGAGGGGGGCCAGATCTCAGGGCCACTGAGATCTTCGGGTGGAAGGCCAGGAGAGGGGCCGCAGAGCGAGCGAGAGATCCGGGGAGGCTCTTCTCCCCATCCGAGATGTTCTGAGCAGGAGGAGGAGGGAAAGCCCTAACATGCCCAAGGCTTCAGGGGCCAGAGGCCCCTCGGGAAGTAGATTCCGAGTGGGATCGTTAGCTGACGCACCCCGGGCGAAAATCCGCCCCTCCCCTCCCACCACGGCCCGGTGGAGGGATCCTGCTCCGGCCAACCCCGCCTCCACGCCCCATCATTCCCCACCCCCAGGGACCCTGCTGCACAGCCCCCCGGCCCCCAGCCCCTCACCTGGTATGGCGTAGAGGGCCCGGCTGTCATCGTGGTTGGCTAAAAACGTCACCGCTTCCGTCTGAGACCTCTGAGACTGGGACAGAAGGGGACTCGCTCGGGGAACTCCGTCGCCTGCCCGTGCCCACGGCTGGGGAGCGGCCCCCGTCCTGCCACGGACCCTCGGCTTCTCCCAGAGACTGGCTGCTTGCAGAGGTGAGGAGAAGCCCCACTTTCCTCCCTCCCCGCTCACCCAGTCACGAGCTGGGGAAGCCCTGGGCCCCCTCTGCCCTCTATCACTTACTATATACGGACAGTCCCGGGCATCAATCAGCACTTGGTAGTACGTGTGGGTTTTGCCTTTGACCTCTTTGGAGCCGTGGCCGGCTGGGTTCTCCGTTCTGTGGGGAAGAGGCAGAGGCCAGCGTACCGGTCCTGACTCCCATCCGGGGAGAAGAGGAGAAAAGCAGTATCTCCCTCTCCCCCCCGGCCCCCCTGCCACCGCCCTGGAGGCTGGCTCCATCGCAAGATGAGAAGCAGCGTGGCTCAGTGGAAAGAGCCCGGGCTTTGGAGTCGGAGGTCGTGGGCTCGAATCCAGGCTCCGCCACGTCTGCTTAACATGTAAGGCAAGTCACTTAACTTCTAGTTACCTCATCTGTAAAATGGGGATTAAAACTGTGAGCCCCATGTGGGACAACCTCATCGCCTTGTATCCCCCCGGCGCTTAAGAACAGTGCTTTGCGCATAGTAAGCGCTTAACAAATGCCGTTATTATTATTAAGATGCTGCCTGGGCTTCCACCAGATTGAAGCCATCCAACCCCAACGAACAGGACCTTCTTTATCTCCTTGCTGGAGTGAGAAGGGAGCCCCAGGCCCGATCCTCTGCCTGTGGCTGGGGCCGTGGGGGGTCAGAGCTCTTGGGTTCAGGGACCCCGACCCAAAAGAGACACGAGAGAGGCAGACAGCGGTCTGCACTCCATTGCCGGCCCCCTTCTCCGGCCACCGGCCCGAGGAACCCAATGCCCGGGAGGTCCAAGAGCCAAAAGGACTTTCCTGGGGTCCTCAGGGACTGGACGGGGCAGAGCCAGATTGGGCCATCCGGGAGGTTCCTGAATTGCCGGAGCCAGCCCAGAGACAGATCAGACCCTAGTCAGTCAGTCAGTCATATTTACTGAGCGCTGACTGTGTGCAGAGCACTGTAGTAGGCTCCTGGGAGAGTACAATATAACAATAAGCAGACACATTCCCTGCCCACAACAAGTTTAGAGTCTAGATGTTGAGACAGGCATTAATATAACTTTATATTCTAGGGATGTGGGAGCAAAGAGAATGAGCATTCGCCTTCTGGCCCACTGGCCCGCGGCCCTAAATGCGCTTAGAACAGTGCTCTGCACATAGTAAGCGCTTAATAAATTCCATTATTATTTATTATTCCTTCCCTCGACAGGACCCAATAGGAGTTTCTCTGGCTTTCCCCCGGCTCTACACGGCCAAATGCCCAATCCTCAGCTCTTGAGGAGACAGTCTCCCAAAACTGCAGGGACAGTCTCCCGAAGCCCCGGTCTCTCCCGTGGCCCGGGCTCCCTGAAAACTCACGGACCTAAGACAGACGGAATGGAATCCCCTTTTAGACTGTGAGCCCCCCCTTTTAGACTGTGAGCCCACTGTTGGGTAGGGACTGTCTCTATATGTTGCCAATTTGTACTTCCCAAGCGCTTAGTACAGTGCTCTGCACACAGTAAGCGCTCAATAAATACGATTGATGATGATGATGATGATTCGCCCGGGCCTGAGGCCAGTCGGACGCTAAGAACGACTCGGCGGGTGATGGGGTGACGGCTCAGGAGCCGGGACGCTGGAGCTGGGGGGCCCCTTCGGGGGGTCCTTCCTTCACTCCATCCTATTTACGGAGCGCTTACGGTGTGCAGAGCACTGTACAGAGCGCTTTGGAGAGTGTGATGTAACCACCAACAGACACGTTCCTGGCCAAGGGACTCGCGGGGAGCGGTCGGGTTTGTTGTTTCGTTGGCCCTCCGCCCCACGGCAGTCGGGTCTCTGGCGTGTGTGGCTACCAACTGAACGCTCTGGTGCAGTACGGTTTGCCGGGAGATTTGCAATTAGTTTCTGCCCCCAGGGCCCGCGATTCTGCCCTGGCCCAAGCCTCCCGGCCGGGCTGGACTGACCCTGCTCCCCGAAGGAGCTCTCCAGAAACGGACGAGGCGGGGAAGCTTACTTTTCCGGGGCCGCGGACGCCACGTCCCGGTCGTACAGCCTGGCTTGCCAAGGGAACAGGATGACGCCCCGGTATCCGAACACGCTGTGAAGGAAGAGCTGCGAGGGGAAGGAAGAGGGTCGGGGGGCGAGGGGTCACCTTGACCCTTCCGGGGGTCCCGGGGCCGAAGCGTCAGAGGGGCACCCGCGGCCCGGGAGGGGGCTGGGTTCCTCCCCCGCATTCATTCATTCATTCAATCGCATTTACTGAGCGCTTACTGTGCGCAGAGCACTGGACTAAGCGCTTGGGAAGTACAAGTCGGCAACATATAGGGATGGTCCGAACCCGACAACGGGCTCACAGTCTAGAAGGGGGAGACGGACGACAAAACAAAACATGTAGACGGGTGTCAAAACCGTCGAGAATAAGTAGAATTATAGCTATATGTACATCATTACTTATATGCACATTCATTCATTCAATCGTATTTATTGAGCGCTTACTGTGTGCAGAGTACTGTACTAAGCGCTTGGGAAGTCCAAGTTGGCAACATAGAGAGACGGTCCCTACCCAACAGTGGGCTCCCAGAGAAGCAGCGTGGCTCAGTGGAAAAGAGCACAGGCTTTGGAGTCAGAGGTCATGGGTTCAAATCCCGGCTCTGCCAGTTGTCAGCTGTGTGACTTGGGGCAAGTCACGTCACTTCTCTGGGCCTCAGTTACCTCATCTGTCAAATGGGGATGAAGACTGTGAGCCCCCCGTGGGACAACCTGATCACCTTGTAACCTCCCCAGCGCTTAGAACAGTGCTTTGCACATAGTAAGCGCTTAATAAATGCCATCATTATTATTATTATTATATTATTATTATAGAAGAGTGGGCTCACAGTCATTATATTATATATAATATGCACATATACGCATGATTATATGCACATCATTATAGTATATATAATCTACATATACACTCTATCCTCCCTCAGTTGCCTCATCACCTCAAACCACCAGCTCCTTTGGTGCCGCCATTCCCTCCTCCCGATGCATTTTCCTCTCTGACGTGCTTTTTAACGGGCACGGCTACTCCCACCCTTCCCTTCCCACAATTAGATCCCGTCTTCCATAGCCAGGGCGAGGATTCTCGCCTTCCCTCCAGGCTGTGCCCACCAACCACTCCCGCCCCCGCGGACTACATGGGGAAAGACGGAAAATGAAAAGCCAACGGAAAACAAATTAACGCACAAAGCTTTCTCTCCTCCCTGCCGGAGCCCTGCAATCGGTGGTGGCGGCTTAAAGGGATCCCCCTCATCGTCGACGGCATTTCTTGAGCCCTTATTATGTGCGAAACACTGTGCTAAGCACTTGGGAGAGTCCAAGCGAGTTGGTGGATGCATTCCCTAGGCAACTCGCGAGGTGAACGGACTGAGCGGGAATGTGGAAAACGGCTGGCTGACACGGGCGGCGAATCAATCGATCGTATTTCTTGCGCTCCTACTGAGAGTAGAGCACTGTACTAAGCGCTTTGGAGAATACAACAGAACAGAGTCGGTAGACAAATCCCCTGCCCACAACGAGCTTACGGTCTAATGGGCAGCCAAGACAGAGACGGCAGCAGACCATGAGGGAGCTTAACCGGTGGGGTCTTTTTTGTTCCACTTTTTGTTTCCTTAATAGTATTGTTTTTTATGCTATTTATTAAGTGCTTACTATGTGCCAGGCACTGTACTAAGTGCTGGGGTAGATACTAGATAACCGGGTTGGACAGAGGCCCTGGGCTCAAAGTCTTAATTCCCATTTTACAGATAATGATAATAATGATGTTGGTATTTGCTCTAAGCAAAGCACTGTTCTAAGCGCTGGGGAGGATACAAGGTGATCGGGTTGTCCCCCGGGGGGCTCACAGTCTTCATCCCCATTTTCCAGATGAGGGAACTGAGGCACAGAGAAGTGACTCGCTCAAGGCCACCGGGTAGACAAGGAGCGGATTCGAACCCACGTCCTCCTGCTCCCAAGCTAGGCCATGCTGCTTCCCTTAACCGCAGCAAGAACTGGTTGAGGTCACACCAGGGTCTGCTATTGCGGGGTAACAAATATTCTTAATTTAAAAGAAAGGTGGGGTGGGGAGGGGAGAGATATTAAGGAGATTGTAAACCTAGGGGGAAGAGAACGGCGACCGATATCTGATTACCTTGTATCGATTTCTACACCTTGCGAAGTGTTAGGCCTATATAAACCATTTCAGGGTTACTACGGCGACCGATCTGATTACCTTGGATCGATTTCTACACTTTGCGAAGTGTTGGGCCTATAGAAACCGTTTCAGGGTTACTACGGCGACCGAGCTGATGACCTTGGATCGATTTCTACACTTTGCGAAGTGTTAGGCCTATAGAAACCGTTTAATAAACACCAAGGTTACTAGGTTCCTGTGACGGAAAGGCAACGGATCGGGATTACGCCAGCCTAGAAGGCAGTGAGGGGGCTCATTCATATTGGCACCTTTTCCCTGCAGGCCTCGACAATCATCCATTCAATCGTATTTATTGAGCGCTTACTGCGTGCAAAGCACTGGAGTGAGCTCTCGGGAGAGTATACTAGACGGACATTTCCCGCCCACAGCGAGCTTACAGTCACAATAAGCCTGTTCCCCCGCTCAGGCCTTTGGTGGACGAGAATTAAGAGCGGGCGCTGGGCTTTGAGCAGCAGGCAGATTGGACCGCGTGAACCCCCGGGTCTATTTAGCCAACTCCGGGGCGTTATCAAATGCCAAGCGGTAAAGCCCACCACTCTGCTCCTTCCCCGGGCAGGGCGTCCAGCTGGGTGACCCACGAGGACGACAAGCACCGTCAATTTCTGGGTTCTGATTAGCCGAGTTGTAAATCCGCTCGCCCGTCGGAGTGGCAGCTCCTCGGAGGCAGTCGCGTATCACGTGCTCTCGTCGTATTTTCCCAAGCGTTGAGCACACGATAAATATCTTTATTAGCTTGTTGTGGGCAGGAAATGTGTCCATTACACTGTCCTCGCCCAAGCGCTTGGTAGAGTGCTCTGCACTCGGTAAGTGCTCACGAAAAACGATTGATTGATTGATTGATTGATTTACTTCTGCGGCTACTACCGGCAGCCTTCTTGCCCTCCCGGGAACCCATCACCATCATCATCAATCAATCAATCAATCAATCAATCGTATTTATTGAGCACTTACTATGTGCAGAGCACTGTACTAAGCGCTTTGGGAAGTACAAATTGGCAACACATAGAGACAGTCCCTACCCAACAGTGGGCTCACAGTCTAAAAGGGGGAGACAGAGAACAAAACCAAACATACTAACAAAATAAAATAAATAGAATAGATACGTACAAGTAAAATAAATAGAGTAATAAATATGTACAAACATATATACAGGTGCTGTGGGGAAGGGAAGGAGGTAAGATGGGGGGGATGGAGAGGGGGACGAGGGGGAGAGGAAGGAAGGGGCTCAGTCTGGGAAGGCCTCCTGGAGGAGGTGAGCTCTCGGTAGGGCCTTGAACCCAGCCCCGACTGCCGGCACTCACCTGACCCGTTTCATATTTCCCGCTCTGCTTTGGCACCTCGAACACGCCGACGGTCTCCAGCACCTTGCCCTCCGGTCGGTTTCTGAATTGGAGAAAAAGAACTCGCGCTCCTCAGTTTCTCGGGGGGTGGCAGTGGGCGGGAGAATCCCCGGGCGGTCCAGCGATGGCTTTTCCTCACCAGCCTCCGTGACGGCAAGCCGAGCTTTCCCCAGAGAGTAGGGGTAAGCGCCTTGCTGCTTTCAACCGGGGACAGAGGAAAGGGCTAGAATTAAGCTCGTCGTAGCGGGGAATTTATTCGTGTTTATTGAGCGCTTACTGCGTGCAGGGCACCGTACTAAGAGCTTGGGAAGTACAAGCTGGCAACATATAGCTGTTGCTATACCCACTGTTGGGTAGGGACTGTCTCTATGTGATGCCAATTTGTACTTCCCAAGCGCTTAGTACAGTGCTCTGCACATAGTAAGCGCTCAATAAATACGATTGATTGATTGATTGATTGATTGATATAGCTCACTATTGCCTTCAAAGCTCTCCATCCCCTTGCCCCCTTTTATTTCACCTCCCTTCTCTCCTTCTTCACCCCCGCCTGCACACTCCACTCCTCCGCTGCCAACTGTGCCTCGCTCTCGCCTGTCCCGCCGTCGAACCCTGGCTCACGTCCTATCTCTGTAGTCTACACTGTGAGCCCACTGTTGGGTAGGGACCGTCTCTATATGTTGCCAACTTGGACTTCCCAAGCGCTTAGCACAGTGCTCTGCACACAGTAAGCGCTCAATAAATACGATGGATTGATATAGAGCCGGTACATTGTTAGTACAGTGCTCTGCACCCAGTAAGCGCTCAATAAATACGATTGATTGATTGATACCGTCCTCTCCCAAGCGCTTAGTGCAGTGCTCTGCACCCGGTAAGTGCTCGATAAATACGAACGGCTGATAAAATTAACCACCATCGCTCCCTGGCTCTATTTTCAAGCCGCGCGGCCGGACCCGGGCAGCCTGACGCGATAAACGGCACTTGGGTTGACGGGGTATTTCTTGTTCCAACCCGAGTGGTCCCCCCGGACCCTTTTCACAGTAATGTCAACGTCTTTTGGGGGGGACAAGCTATTTTTGGGGTCACCTTTCCTAGGCCCCGTCCCCATCTGGGGTAAGCGGCGCTTTCTTAAACAGGGCTGCTGGGACCCCCCCAAGGTGCCTCCTCTAAGCCCCCCTTTCCTCCTCTCCCACTCCCTTCTTCGTCGCCCTGACTCGCTCCCCTTATCCATCCAGCGTGGCTCAGTGGAAAGAGCCCGGGCTTTGGAGTCAGAGGTCATGGGTTCGAATCCCGGCTCCGCCACATGTCTGCTGTGTGACCTTGGGCAAGTCACTTAACTTCTCTTTGTCTCCCCCTTTTAGACTATGAGCCCACTGTTGGGTAGGGACTGTCTCTATGTGTTGCCAATTTGTACTTCCCAAGCGCTTAGTACAGTGCTCTGCACATAGTAAGCGCTCAATAAATACGATTGATTGATTGATTGATTGATTCTCTGAGCCTCAGTTACCTCATCTGTAAAATGGGGATTGACTGTGAGCCCCACGGGGGACAACCTGATCATCTTGTACCCCCTCCAGTGCTTAGAACAGTGCTTCGCACATAGTAAGCGCTTAACAAATGCCATCATTATTATCCTCCCTCCCAGCCCCACGGTACCTATCTGTAATTTATTTATTACTGATGTCCGTCTCCTCCTCTAGACCATAACCTCGTTGTAAGTCGGGAACGCGTCTGTTATCCTGTACTCTCCCGAGCGCTTAATACAGTGCTCCACACACACTAAGCGCTCTATAAATAGGACTGGTCAGTGCCGTTTCTCCGGTGACCGCGTGACCGATGTTCTGAAACCTCCTGGCTACGAAGGACTTGGAAGGGGGCCTTGAACTTGAGCCACTTTTCATTCATTCAGTCGTATTTATTGAGCGCTTACTGTGTGCATGGGTTGCTCCGAATCCTTCCCACTCTCTTTGCACATAATATGCGCTTCATAAATACCACTATTATTATTATTATCACCTTGGGCAAGTCGCTTTCCTTCTCTGTGCCTCAGTTCCCTCGACCGTCAAATGGGGATTAAGGCTAGGGGCCCCACATGGGACAACCTATCTTGTACCCCCCCAGTGCTTAGAACAGTGCTTGGCACATAGTAAGCGCTTTACAAATACCACTCCTCTGGGCCTCAGTTCCCTCATCTGTCAAATGGGGATTAAGGCTGGGAACCCCACGCGGGCCAACCTGATTACTCCGTAGCTATGCCAGTGCTTAGAACAGTGCTTGGCACATAGTAAGCGCTTCACAAACACCGCTGTTATCATTATTACCTTGGGCAAGTCGCTTCCCTTCTCTGTGCCTCAGTTCCCTCATCTGTCAAATGGGGATGGAGGCTGAGAGCCCCACGTGGGCCAACCTGATGCCCCTGCGTCTCCCCCAGCGCTTAGAACAGTGCTTGGCACATAATAAGCGCTTCACAAACACCATTATCATCATTATTATGACCTCGGGCAAGTCGCTTCGCTTCCCTGGGCCTCAGCTTCCTCGTCCATCAAATGGGGATGGAGGCTGGGAGCCCCACGTAATAATAATAATGATGGCATTTACTAAGTGCTTACTCTGTGCCAAGCACTGTTCTAAGCGCTGGGGAGGTTACAAGGTGATCAGGTTGTCCCACGGAGGGCTCACAGTCTTCATCCCCATTTTCCAGATGTGGTAACTGAGGCACAGAGAAGTTAGAGAAGCAGCGTGGCTCAGTGGAAAAGAGCCCAGGCTTTGGAGTCGGAGGTCGTGGGTTCAAATCCCGGCTCTGCCAAATGCCAGCTGTGTGACTTTGGGCAAGTCACTTCTCTGAGCCTCAGTTCCCTCATCTGTCAAATGGGGATGAAGACTGTGAGCCCCCCGTGGGACAACCTGAACACCCCGTAACCTCCCCGGCGCTTAGAACAGTGCTTGGCACATAGTAGGTGCTTCAAGATGGAGATGAAGACTGTGAGCCCCCCGTGGGGTAACCTGATCGCCCCGTAATCCCCCCAGTGCTTAGAACAGTGCTTGGCACATAGTAAGCGCTTAAAAAGCAACGTGGCTCAGTGGAAATCAATCAATCAATCGTATTTATTGAGTGCTTACTGTGTGCAGAGCACTGTACTAAGCGCTTGGGAAGTACAAGTTGGCAACATATAGAGACAGTTCTTACCCAACAGTGGGCTCACAGTCTAAAAAGAGCCCGGGCTTTGGAGTCACAGGTCATGGGTTCAAATCCCGGCTCCGCCACTTGTCGGCTGTGTGACTCTGCACCTGTATATATATATATATATATATATATATATATATATTTGTACGTATTTATTACTCTATTGATCTTCTAGACTGTGAGCCCACTGTTGGATAGGGAGCGTCTCTATACGTTGCCAACTTGTACTTCCCAAGCGCTTAGTCCAGTGCTCTGCACACGGTAAGTGCTCAATTCATTCATTCAATCATATTTATTGAATACGATTGAATGAATGAATGAATGAATGAAAAAATGGCATTATTATTATTATTATTGACTTCTAGACTGTGAGCCTGCTGTTGGGTAGGGACCATCTCTAGATGGTGCCAACTTGGACTTCCCAAGCGCTTAGTCCAGTGCTCTGCACACAGTAAGCGCTCAATTCATTCATTCATTCAATTGTATTTATTGAACACGATTGAATGAATGAATGAAAAAGTGGCATTATTATTATTATTATTGACTTCTAGACTGTGAGCCCGCTCTTGGGTACGGACCATCTCTAGATGTTGCCAACTTGGACTTCCCAAGCGTTTAGTCCAGTGCTCTGCACCAATTCATTCATTCGATCGTATTTATTGAATACGATCGAATGAATGAATGAATAAGTGGCATTATTATTATTATTGACTTCTAGACTGTGGGCCCGCCGTTGGGCGGGGACCGTCTCTAGATGTTGCCAACTTGGACTTCCCAAGCGCTTAGTCCGGTGCTCTGCACACAGGAAGCGCTCAATTCATTCATTCATTCAATCGTATTTACTGAATACGATTGCAATTCATTCAATCGTATTTATCGAATACGACCGCATGAACGAAAAAGTGGCATTATTATTATTATCGACTTCTAGACTGCGGGCCCGCTGTTGGGTAGGGACCGTCTCTAGATGTTGCCAACTGGGGCTTCCCAAGCGCTTAGTCCAGTGCTCTGCACACAGTCAGCGCTCAATAAATGCGATTGAATGAATTGATTTGCCCCAAGTCACCCAGCTGGGCCGTGACCTTTGACCCCCCCCCCCAAGCTCCTGCTCTTTCCAGGGGGCCACAGTGCTTCCCACGTGGGGGTGGGGTGCAAGCTGCTTCACTTGCACGGCCCCCAGCGCTTCGCGGAGTGTGGCTGCCTGGTCGTTCGTTCAGTCGTACTTATTGAGCGCTTAGTGTGTGCAGGGCACTGGACTAAGCGGTTCAGGGGGAGGGAGGAGGACGTGGTGTGGGGGTGCCCTGTGCGACCACCACCCCCCCCCCCAGGCCTCACCTGGACGACAGAAGCCTGTGTGTCGGTTTGGTGGCCAAGGGGCAGGGCGACGGGCCCTTGGCTCCCAGGCGCCTCAGCTCCGGGACGCCCGGGAGGAGCCGTGACCACCAGCGGCTGCCCAACGACCAGGCCCGACGGCCCACGCAGCCCGCCATGGCCCGGCCCAGACCGGCGGCAGTCCGCCCCCGCCCCGAGGCGCAACGCGCGCCCGCTCCCTTCTAGCCCCCCCGGGGGGGGGGGGGCCTCAGGCCGCCCTCCTCTCTGTGGTCCTTCCGGGGAGGGACGGGCGGAGGGAAGGAGGGAGGGAGGGAGGGAAGGAGGAGGCAGGGAGGGAGGGAGGCAGGCGCCCGGCCGGGGTCACGTGACAGGGCGGGGCCAACCGCCGTCGCTCATTCGTGCATTCCTATTGTTGTTGTTGTAGTAGTAGTAGTAGTAGTAGTAGTGGTATTGTCAGTAGTAGTATTGTCAGTATTAGTGTTGTTAGTATTAGTATTGTTAGTATCAGTATTGTCAGTATTGGTGGTGTTAGTATTAGTATTGTTCGTATTGTTAGTATTCGTATTGTTGGTATTAGTATTGTTGGTTTTAGTATTTTTAGTGTTAGTAGTATTAGTATTATTAGTTTTACTATTGTTAGTGTTAGTAGTATTAGTATTATTAGTATTAGTGGTGTTAGTATTATTAGTTTTAGTATTGTTAGTGTTAGTGGTGTTAGTGTTATTAGTGTTAGTATTAGTGGTATTAGTATTAGTAGTATTAGTATTATTAGTTTTAGTATTGTAAGTGTTAGTAGTATTAGTATTATTAGTATTAGTGGTGTTAGTATTATTAGTTTTAGTATTGTTAGTGTTAGTGGTATTAGTGTTATTAGTATTAGTGGTATTAGTATTAGTAGTATTAGTATTATTAGTTTTAGTATTGTAAGTGTTAGTAGTATTAGTATTATTAGTATTAGTGGTGTTAGTGTTATTAGTTTTAGTATTGTTAGTGTTAGTGGTATTAGTGTTATTAGTATTAGTATTAGTGGTATTAGTATTAGTAGTATTAGTATTATTAGTTTTAGTATTGTAAGTGTTAGTAGTATTAGTGGTATTAGTATTAGTAGCATTAGTATTATTAGTTTTAGTATTGTTAGTGTTAGTAGTATTAGTGTTATTAGTATTAGTGGTATTAGTGTTATTAGTTTTAGTATTGTTAGTGTTAGTGGTATTAGTGTTATTAGTATTAGTATTAGTGGTATTAGTATTAGTAGTATTAGTATTATTAGTTTTAGTATTGTAAGTGTTAGTACTATTAGTGTTATTAGTGTTTCTAGTATTAGTGGTATTAGTATTAGTGTTAGTATTAGTATTAGTGTTAGTAGTATTAGTAGTAGTTGTATTACTGCCATTAGTATTGTTAGTATTAGTATTATTAGTGTTAGTGTTAGAGTATTAGTAGTCTTAGCAGTATTAGTATTAGAGTATTAGTGTTGCTGGTATTGGTATTATTAGTATAAGTATTGGTAGTATTAGTAGTGTTGGTATTGTTAGTGCTAGTAGTATTAGTGTTTTTGGTATTAGTGTTAGTATGGTTAGTATTAGGATTGGTGGTATTAGTAGTATTAGTATTGTTAGTGTTAGTAGTATTAGTATTTTCAGTGTTAGTATTAGTATGGTTAGTATTAGTATTAGTTGTATTGGTAGTATTTGTACTGTTGGTGTTAGTAGTGTTAGTATTAGTAGTGTTAGTATTAGTAGTATTAGTAGTATTAGTTTTAGTATTGTTAGTGCTAGTAGTATTGGTATTATTAGTGTTAGTGTTAGTAGTATTAGTATTATTAGTTTTAGCATGGTTAGTGTTAGTGGTATTAGTATTAGTAGTATTAGTATTAGTGTTAGTGGTATTAGTAGTAGTTGTATTGCTACCATTAGTATTGTTAGTATTAGTATTACTAGTATTAGTATTGGAGTATTAGTAGTCTTAGCGGTATTAGTATTAGAGTATTAGTATTACTAGTATTGGTGTTGGTATGAGTATTGGTAGTATTAGTAGTATTAAACAGTCAATCGTATTTATTGAGCACTTACTGTGTGCAGAGCACTGGAATTGTTAGTATTGGTAGTATTAGTATTTTTGGTATTAGTATGGTTAGTGTTAGTATTAGTGGTATTAGTAGTGTTAGTATTGTTAGTACTAGTAGTATTAGTATTTTTAGTGCTAGTGTTAGTATGGTTAGTGTTAGTGATGGTTGCATTAGTAGTGTTAGTATTGTTAGTAGTGTTAGTATTAGTATTATTAGTGCTGGTATTCTTAGCATTGCTATTAGTGTTAGTATTAGTATTATTAGTATTAGTATTATTCATGCTATTAGTATTAGTATTAGTATCATTAGTACTAGTATTGTTAGTATTAGTATTGTTAGTGTTAGTGGTGTTCGTATTATTAGTATTAGCATTATTAGCATTAGTAGTAGTAGTATTAGTAGTATTGGTATTGTTAGTATTAGTGTTGTTATTAGTAGCATTAGTATTATTAGTGTTGGTATTATTAGTGTTGGTATTGTTTGTATTAGTAGTATTAGTATTAGCAGTATTTAGTATCAGTAGCGTTAGTATTGTTAGTATTAGTGGTATTACTAGTATTAGTATTATTCCCAGACTGAGCCCCCTCCTTCCTCTCCCCCTCCTCCGCTTCTGTATCCCCCCCCCCCCCCACCGCCTTACCTCCTTCCCCTCCCCTCGGCACCTGTATATATGGATATATGTTTGTACATATCTACTACTCTATTTATTTTACTTGTACCTATTTATTCTCTTTATTTTATTTGGTTAATATGTTTTGTTTTGCTGTCCGTTTCCCCCTTCTAGACTGTGAGCCCGCTGTTGGGAAGTGCTCAATAAATACAATTGAATGAATGAATGAATCAATCAATCAATCGTATTGAGCGCTTCCTGTGTGCAGAGCACTGTACTAAGCGCTTGGGAAGTCCAAGTTGGCAACATCTAGAGACGGTCCCTACCCAACAGCGGGCTCGCAGTCTAAAAGGGGAAGTCAGAGAACAAAACCAAACATACTAACAAAATAAAATAAATAGAATAGATATGTTCAAGTAAAATAAATAAATAGAGTAATAAATATGTACAAACATATATACATATATACAGGTGCTGTGGGGAATGAATGAATAGGGACCATCTCTCTCTGTTGCCAACTTGTACTTCCCAAGCGCTTAGTAGAGTGTTCTGCGCACAAGAAGCGCTCAATAAATACGATTGAATGAATGAACTTGTACTTCCCAAGCGCTTAGTACAGTGCTCTGCACACAGTGGGCGCTCAATATTTTAGTTTGTTAGTATGTTTGGTTTTGTTCTCTGTCTCCCCCTTTTAGACTGTGAGCCCGCTGTTGGGTAGGGACTGTCTCTAGATGTTGCCAACTTGGACTTCCCAAGCGCTTAGTACAGTGCTCTGCTCAATAAATACGATTGATGATGATGAATAAATACGATTGAATGAATGAATGAGGTAGTCCACACAGTAAGCGCTCAATAAAGCGGACTGAATGAATGAAGGAGGCGCTGAGGGGAAGGAGGGGCGACGGGGAGGCGGAGCTGAGGAAAATGGAGGGCCGCGTCACGTGACGGGGCGAAGGGGCCAAGATGGCGGAGTTCGTGAGGGCCGGGGAGAGGCTGGGCAGGGTCATGGCGGGCGGCGGGGAGCGGGGGCTGGGCCCCCTGCCCCCGGACCTCAGGGACCAGCTGGAGGCCGCCCTCGCCCACCGCCGGGACGGGCCCGGGGCCCTCGTGCCGTTCAGTTGGCTCCGAAAACTGCACGCCCACCTACGGGAGGAAGGTCAGGGCCTACACTTCCGCCGCCATCTTGGCAGTCATGCAGTCCTGTCTAGTGAGCGCTGGGCCAACCCTGGAGCCTCACTCCTTCATTCAGTCAGTCCTATTTACTGAGCGCCTACTGTGTGCTGAGCACTGTGCTAACCCCGGAGCCTCACTCCATTCAGTCCTATTTATTGAGCGCTTACTGTGTGCAGAGCACTGGGGAGCTAACAGGAGCCTCACTCCATTCATTCAGTCCTATTTATTGAGCGCTTACTGTGTGCAGAGGACTGGGGAACTAACACAGGAACCTCACTCCATTCATTCAGTCCTATTTATTGAGCGCTTACTGTGTGCAAAGCACTGGGTAACACTGGAGCCTCACTTCTTCGTTCAGTCAGTCCTGTTTAGTGAGCAGAGCACTGTGCTAATCCTGGAGCCTCACTCCATTCATTCAGTCCTATTTACTGAACGCTTACTGTGTGCAGAGCACTGTGCTAACCCCTGAGCCTCACTCCTTCATTCATTCAGTCCTATTTATTGAGCGCTTACTATGTGCAGAGCACTGGGTAACACTGGAGCCTCACTCCTTCATTCAGTCAATCCTGTTTGGTGGGCGTTTACTGTGTGCAGAGCACTGTGCTAATTCTGAAGCCTCACTCTATTCAGTCCCATTTATTGAGCGCTTACTGTGTGCTGAGCACTGGGCTAACACTGGAGCCTCCATTCATTCAGTCCTATTTATTGAGCGCTTGCTGTGTGCAGAGCGGTGGGCTAACCCTGGAGCCTCACTCCATTCATTCAGTCCTATTTACTGAACGCTTACTGTGTGCAGAGCACTGTGCTAACCCCTGAGCCTCACTTCTTCATTCAGTCCTATTTATTGAGCGCTTACTGTGTGCAGAGCACTGGGTAACATTGGAGCCTCACTCCTTCATTCAGTCAATCCTGTTCAGTGAGCGTTTACTGTGTGCAGAGCACTGTGCTAACTCTGGAGCCTCACTCCATTCATTCAGTCCTATTTATTGAGCGCTTACTGTGTGCTGAGCACTGGGCTAACCCTGGAGCCTCACTCCTTCATTCGTATTGAGCGCTTACTGTGTGCAGAGCACTGTCTTAACCTTGGAGCCTCACTCCATTCATTTAGCCCTATTTACTGAGCACTTATTGTGTGCAGAGCACTGGGCTAACCCTGGAGCCTCACTCCTTCATTCATTCAGTCCTATTTATTGAGCGCTTACTGTGTGCAGAGCACTGGGCTAACCCTAAAGCCTCACTCCATCCATTCATTCGTATTGAGAGCTTACTGTGTGCAGAGCACAGTATTAACCTTGGAGCCTCATTCCATTCAGTCGTATTTACTGAGTACTTACTGTGTGCAGAGCACTGTGCTAACTCTGGAGCCCCACTCCATTCATTCAGTCCTATTTATTGAGCGCTTACTGTATGCAGAGCACTGTGCTACTCCTAGAGCCTCACTCCTTCATTCATTCATTCGTATTGAGCACTTACTGTGTGCAGAGCACTGCATTAACCTTGGAGCCTCACTCCATTCAGTCCTATTTACTGAGCACTTCCCATGTGCAGAGCACTGTGCTAACCCTGGAGCCTCACTCTATCATTCATTCGGTCCTGGGCACAGCACTGATTGATTGATTGATTGATTGATTGATTTCTCTTCCCAGGCTCCCCACTGTACCTTCACGAGCTCCTAGAAGGCAGCGAGATTTACCTCCCCGAAGTTGCGAAGCCCCCCCGGGTAGGTAACGTAAAGCGCCCCGATTATTTTGAACACTTTTGAGGGACGGTGGAGGGGGATAAATGAGGAGTGTAGACTGTGAGCCCACTGTTGGGTAGGGACTGTCTCTATATGTGGCCAATTTGTACCTCCCAAGCGCTTAGTACAGTGCTCTGCACATAGTAAGCGCTCAATAAATACGATTGATGATGATGATGATGATGATGAGTGATGTAGTTAAACTTTTCTGTGAACCTTCAATGATGTCACGCCTCCGTATGTACGGTATTTTCACAGCCCTCTTCCTCCAAAGAGCAAAGGCACGTTTGTGTCTATTAGCTCAGAAGACCTTTAGAGGCGGGTAGAGTCTGGGGTTTTTATCCTGAGTTACCATTCATTCATTCATTCAGTCGTATTTATTGAGCACTCACTGTGCGCAGAGCACTGGACTAAGCGCTTGGGAAGTCCAACATCTAGAGACGGTCCCTACCCAACAGGGGGCTCACAGTCTAGAAGCTCAGTAGAGTAATAAATACGTACAAACATTCATTCATTCAATCAATCGTATTTATTGAGCGCTTACTGTGTGCAGAGCACTGTACTAAGTGCTTGGGAAGTACGAGTTGGCAACATATAGAGACGGTCCCTACCCTTATATTCATTCATTCATTCAATCGCATTTATTGAGCGCTAACTGTGTGCGAGCACTGTATTAAGCACTTGGGAAGTCCAAGTTGGCAACATATAGAGACGGTCCCTACCCAACAGCGGGCTCACAGTCTAGAAGGAGGAAATGGGACCCAGAGCCCTACCCTTATATTCATTCATTCATTCAGTCGTATTTATTGAGCGCTTACTGTGTGCAGAGCACTGTACCAAGCGCTAGGGAAGTCCAAGTTGGCAACATCTAGAGATGGTCCCTACCCAACAGTGGGCTCACAGTCTAGAAGATCAGTAGAGTAATAAATACGTACAAACATTCATTCATTCAGTCAATCGTATCTATTGAGCGCTTACTGTGTGCAGAGCACAGTACTAAGCACTTGGGAAGTCCAAGTTGGCAACATCTAGAGACGGACGGTCCCTACCCAACAGCGGGCTCACAGTCCAGAAGGAGGAAATGGGACCCAGAGCCTTACCCTTATATTCATTCACTCATTCAATCAATCATATTTATTGAGAAGTATTTATTAGAGAAGCAGCATGGCTCAGTGGAAGGAGCCTGGGCTTTGAAGTCAGAGGTCATGGGTTTGAATCCCAGCTCCACCACACGTCTGCTGTGTGACCATGGGCAAGACACTTCACTTCTCTGAGCCTCAGTTACCTCATCGGGAAAATGGGGATTAAGACTGTGAGCCCCACGTGGGACAACTTGATCACCTTGTATTCCCCCCCCAGCGCTTAGAACAGTGCTGTGCACATAGTAAGCGCTTAACAAATGCCATTATTATTATTATTATTATTGAGCGCCAACTGTGTGCAGAGCACTGGACTAAGCGCTTGGGAAGTCCAAGTTGGCAACATATAGAGATGGTCCCTACCCTTATATTCATTCATTCATTCAATCAATCGTGTTTATTGAGCGCTAACTGTGTGCAGAGCACTGGACTAAGCGCTTGGGAAGTCCAAGTTGGCAACATATAGAGACGGTCCCTACCCTTATATTCATTCATTCATTCAATCAATCATGTTTATTTGAGCGCTAACTGTGTGCAGAGCACTGGACTAAGCGCTTGGGAAGTCCAGGTTGGCAACATAGAGAGACGGTCCCTACCCTTATATTCAGGGATTGTCTCTCTTGCCGAATTGTACTTTCCAAGCGCTTAGTCCAGTGCTCTGCACACAGTAAGCGCTCAATAAACACGACTGAATTCATTCATTCAATCAATCGTGTTTATTGAGCGCTAACTGTGTGCGGAGCACTGGACTAAGCGCTTGGGAAGTCCAAGTTGGCAACATAGAGAGACGGTCCCTACCCAACAGCGGGCTCACAGTCTGGAAGAGCGTATCCAGAACACGGGGATGGGAGGTAGGAGCTCCCAGATCAACCGCAATGGTCAGTATTAGACACCTGGTGAGGAAGTGGGACCCGGGACGGAGGGTTTACATCTCTCTTTATTCCTTCACCTCAGAATCCAGAGTTGGTGGCCCGGCTCGAACGGATCAAAGCGCGGCTCGCCAATGAGGAATATAGGCGGATTACCCAGAATGTCTCTTGCCAGGTGAGGGGACGTGCCCAGCAAGGAGCCCAGATAGGGGCAGGCTGAGGGATATGCAGTTTCGGTCTCTCCCAGGAAGTGGACAAAATTCCTATTATTCCAGGCTGCGGGGATCAGGGCTGCCTCGGGAGATGGGAATGAAGGGGAGTTCAGTAACCACCTGCTGCTATGTATATATGTTTGTACATACTTATTACTCTATTTATTTATTTATTTTACTTGTACATATCTATTCTATTTATTTTATTTTGTTAGTATGTTTGGTTTTGTTCTCTGTCTCCCCCTTTTAGACTGTGAGCCCACTGTTGGGTAGGGACTGTCTCTAGATGTTGCCAATTTGTACTTCCCAAGCGCTTAGTACAATGCTCTGCACATAGTAAGCGCTCAATAAGTATGATTGATGATGATGATGATGCTTTTCATTGAGTGAAAAGAATCAATCAATAGTATTTATTGAGCGCTTACTGTGTGCAGAGCACCGTACTAAGCGCTTGGGAAGTACAAGTTGGCAGCATATAGAGACGGTCCCTACCCAACAGTGGGCTCTCAGTCTAGAGGACTGTCATCAAGTCTTAGCACTTAGAGCAGTGCTCAGCGCTTAGAACAGTGCTTTGCACATAGTAAGCGCTTAATAAATGCCATTATTATTATCAAGGGTATTTATCGAGTGCTTACTGTGTGCTACGTGCCTGGGAGAGGTCAGTACAACCGAGCTTGGACCAAGCTCCTCAACAGATAATAATAATAATAACAATGGCATTTATTAAGCGCTTACTATGCGCAAAGCACTGTTCTAAGCGCTGGGGAGGTTACAAGGCGAGCAGGTTGCCCCTCGTGGGGCTCACAGCGTTAATCCCCATTTTACAGATGAGGTAACTGAGGCCCAGAGAAGTCTTCTAGACTGTGAGCCCACTGTTGGGTAGGGACCGTCTCTATGTGTTGCCAACTTGTGCTTCCCAAGCGCTTAGTACAGTGCTCTGTACACAGTAAGCGCTCAATAAATACGATTGATTGATTAAGTGACTTGCCCAAAGTCACCCAGCGGACAATTGGCGGAGCCGGGATTTGAACATGGGGCTCAGAGTCTTAATCCCCATCTTATGGATGAGGTAACTGAGGCACAGAGAAGTTGTGTCTTGCCCAAAGTCACCCAGCGGACAGTTGGCGGAGCCGGGATTTGAACATGGGGCTCAGAGTCTTAATCCCCATCTTACGGATGAGGTAACTGAGGCACAGAGGTTAAGTGACTTGCCCAAGCTAATATCAGAAGGATTCAACAATAGATATCGTCCATGTTCTGGACGCGGGACGATCACCTCTGACCCCAAAGCAGCCCACACCCGGCCTGGGGTCGGCCTGTTGAATCAAATCCTGACATCTGCTCCTGTTCTTCCCAGGGCCCGAGACGGACCGGGACTCTGGTGGACCTCGGGAGGCAAGGTGAGTACTTCCCAAGCACTTAGTCCAGTGCTCTGCACACAGTAAGCGCTCTATAAATACGATTGATTGAATGAATGAATGCCCAGAGCGGCCAGAAAATGGGTAGGCCGGCTATCCAAGGGAGACCTGGAGCGGCCCCGGGGGGGAAATGGTATCGATACCTCAGGCCCCGGATGGGGATCGCGTAGTTTTCCCAAAAACCCGTGAATCTGAAGCTGTCCGCTCATGCCTCTCTCCTACTTCCCCCCCCCGCCGCCGACCAAAGTGAGGTCGGTGAAAGCCGTGGTTGTCACCATCTTCAACTTCATCGTCACCGTGGCGGCCGCGTTTACTTGCACCTACCTGGGAAGCCAGTACGTCTTCAAAGAAATGGCGGCGGTAAGGATGGTGGGAACTGGGAGAGGGCTGGAAATCAGTCAATCAATCAATTGTATTTATTGAGCGCTTACTGTGTGCAGAGCACTGGACTAAGCGCTTGGGAAGTCCAAGTTGGCAACATCTAGAGACAGTCCCTACCCAGCAGTGGGCTCACAGTCTAGAAGGGGGAGACAGAGAACAAAAGCAAACATACTAACAAAATAAAATAAATAGAATAGATATGTACAAGTAAAATAAATAAATAGAGTAATAAATATGTACAAACATATGTACATATATACAGGAAAAGGGAAAAGGGAGGGACGATCTGAAAGGAAAAGGATGGGAATGGCATCTGGCTCTTAGATGGGGAAACTATTGAGTGCTAGTTTTCCTCACTGAGTGGAAATCTACCTCTTGGGCATTTTTTTTTTTTTATGGTATCTGTTACGTGCTTACTATGTGCCAGGCGCTGTACTAAGCGCTGGGGTACGGATACAGACTAATCAGCCTGGATACAATCCCTCTATTAATAATAATAATTTTGGTATTTATTAAGCGCTTTACTATGTGCAAAGCACTGTTCTAAGCGCTGGGGAGGTTACAAGGTGATCAGGTTGTCCCATGTGGGGCTCACGGTCTTCATCCCCATTTTGCAGGTGAGTTAACTGAGGCACAGAGAAGTTAATAATAATAATAATAATAATAATAATTTTGGTATTAAGCGCTCACTATGTGCAAAGCACTGTTCTAAGCGCTGGGGAGGTTACAAGGTGATCAGGTTGTCCCCCGGGGGGCTCACAGTCTTCATCCCCATTTTACAGATGAGTTAACTGAGGCACAGAGAAGTTAATAATAATAATAATAATTTTGGTATTTATTAAGCGCTCACTATATGCAAAGCACTGTTCTAAGCGCTGGGGAGGTTATAAAGTGATCAGGTTGTCCCCCGGGGGGCTCACAGTCTTAATCCCCATTTTACAGATGAGTTAACTGAGGCACAGAGAAGTTAATAATAATGATGGCATTTATTAAGCGCTTACTATGTGCAAAGCACTGTTCTAAGCGCTGGGGAGGTTACAAGGTGATCAGGTTGTCCCCCGGGGGGCTCACGGTCTTCATCCCTATTTTACAGATGAGTTAAAACTGAGGCACAGAGAAGTTAATAATAATAATGATGGCATTTATTAAGCGCTTACTATGTGCAAAGCACTGTTCTAAGCGCTGGGGAGGTTACAAGGTGATCGGGTTGTCCCACATGGGGCTCACAGTCTTAATCCCCATTTTACAAATGAGTTAACTGAGGCACAGAGAAGTTAAGTGTCTTGCCCAAAGTCACCCAGCGGACAGTTGGCAGAGCTGGGATTTGAACATGGGGCTTGGAGTCTTAATCCCCGTCTTATGGTTGAGGTATCTGAGGCACAGAGAAGTTAAGTGTCTTGCCCAGAGTCACCCAGCGGACAGTTGGCGGAGCCGGGATTTGAACATGGGGCTCGGAGTCTTAATCCTCATCTTATGGATGAGGTAACTGAGGCACAGAGGTTAGGTGACTTGCCCAAGGTCGTACAGCAGACTAGGGAGGAGCCGGGATTAGAACCCAGGGCCTTCCGACTCCAGGCCTGTGCCCCATCCACTGGGTCTCGCTGCCGCTTAGCTTGCCAGGGACCAACAGTGCTTTGCACATAGTAAGCGCTTAATAAATGCCATAAAAAAACAATATTTATTTATTTCCTATTTATTTATTTATTTCTATTTATTTATTTATTTCTATTTATTTATTTTACTTGTACATATCTATTCTATTTATTTTATTTTGTTAATATGTTTGGTTTTGTTCTCCGTCTCCCCCTTCTAGACTGTGAGCCCACCATTGGGTAGGGACCGTCTCTCTACGTTCCCAACTTGTACTTCCCAAGCGCTTAGTCCAGTGCCCTGCACACAGTAAGCGCTCAATAAATACGATTGATTGATTGACTCCCGGCCTGCTTGGCAGGATGCCCTTTAACCCCTCCTTCCCCTGCCCCAGAGGGTGCTGTCTGCGGTGATCGTGGCTTCCGTGGTGGGCCTGGCCGAGCTGTACGTCATGGTGCGGGCTATGGAGGGAGAGCTGGGAGCGCTCTAGCGAGGATCCTGCTGCCCAGAGCACGTTTCCAGGTCGTCGGATTTGGGACGCCGGGGTCTGGCATCCCGGCGAAAAAGATCCTCCCTCCTGCCAGCAGAAGCCTGAATTCCTGGAGTATCGAAGGTGGGCTGTCCATTGCTGCCGTGGTCAGTGGGAGAGGTAGGGCCACGGCCCGCTTCACTCTCCTGAGGGGCAGTCTCCCGTCGAGAAAAGCGTTACAGAGAGCGTATCCTCACCGAGAGGGGATCACTGCTATCCCCCTCCCCAACCATCTTTCTTTTTCTCCCCACAATCGTCTCTTTTCCTCCCCTCCCCACCACGCCGGTCGACATTCCTGTGGGACCTGAGGACGATGAATGGCTGGACCCGGCCACCGCCGTCCCTTCCTCGGCCCGCTCCCATCCCAGAGTCCCGTGAGTTTTCGGGATCTCCATTCCTTTTGGGAAAGGGAGCCGGGCCCCTTTCACTCCCTTCATCCCACCCTTCCCGTACTCGGCCTCTGTGAAGATGGAAACGAAGTCACGGAGCTATAAAGTCTGACGTGAGTGTGAGTTCCCCTCGTCTTTTGTCGTGCGGCGGTTAGAGCACCTGTTCTTTGAGATCGGGGACGGCACCCGTTCCTGCGTAAACCGAGTTGGGGTGACATTCGTTCATTCAGTCGTATTTATTGAGCGCTTACTGCGTGCAGAGCACTGGACTAAGCGTGGCAACAGATGGAGACGGTCCCTACCCAACAGCGGGTGTTCACAGGCACAGCTCTTGGCTATCTTTAAGAGCCCAGAGGACCGAATCAGCGTGGAGATGGAGAAGCAGCGTGGCTCAGTGGAAAAGAGCCCGGGCTTTGGAGTCAGAGATCACGGGTTCAAATCCCGGCTCTGTCAGCTGTGTGACTTTGGGCAAGTCACTTCACTTCTCCTTGCCTCAGTTACCTCATCTGTGAAATGGGGATTAAAACTGTGAGCCCCCTGTGGGACAGCTTGATCACCTTATAACCTCCCCCAACGCTTAGAACAGTGCTTTGCACATAGTAAGCGCTTAACAAATGCCATCATCGTCATTTTTCCCCTCAAAGGGGGTGGAGATTCGATTCCAACCTGGACCCAGCGGGAAATCCAGGGAACAAACAAACAGTCTGGCAAGTGCCCCCAAACTCCTATCATTCGACTCCGGCTGGGAACCCGCCACCTCCCCCCGAGGAAGGTCCGGTTGTGATGATGACGGGATTTGTTCAGCGCTTACTACGTGCCAAGCACCGGAATCGATACAGGGTAGTCAGGTTGTCCCACGTGGGGCTCCCAGTCTGAATCCCTGTTTTACAGATGAGGGAACTGAGGCACAGAGAAGTAAAGTGACCTGCCCAGGGTCACCCAGCAGACAAGTGGTGGAGGCGGGCTTAGAAGCCAAGTCCCTGGGGTGGGGTGGGGGGCTCTCCATCATTCTGTTGCCCCCATGGACTGGGACGCGGATGAGGGGTGGGGGGCCTGGGGATTTAATCAGCCTGCCCGCCCCTAAAGCTGGCGATTAAACGTTCTACCTCTAAGCCCTGGAAAGAGACCTGCATAAGTCGCCGCTGCCAGCCGAGCCGCAACCCGGCCACGCCGTGTCTGGGATTAGGTGATGGAGCTAAATTTGCAGTCTCGTCGGTTGGCGGACGCGGCAAGCCCAGATTAAGGTTTTGAGAGCTTGGTTTTATTTCAAAGATTAATCGGTATTACATCCGACAGTGATACGACAACGGGCTCCCGCCACCCCAGTCGAGCCCTCCAACCACCCGAAAACTAAACCCAACTAAGCCCCGATTTCTCCTTTATTATCACAGAATAATATCTCGCTAGGTGGGGGGGGGGGGGAAGAGGACTCCCAGTAGGGCTAGGGGCAAAGGGGAGGGCTTTGTACAACAACCACAGGTGGGACAAATCCACCCCTTTTGGTTGGGACTTTTAATTAAATTAGGAGCGGGAAGGGGGACGGTGGGAATGGCCAGGGGCGAATCAGCAGCTTCAAGGTGGGAGGAAGCGATACTTTAGCCTTGGGGGTGGGAGGGGAGGTCCGGAATTCCCTCCCCCGGCTGCCTCTGTCCCTCACACGGATTTTGGAGTCAGAAGGTCATGGGTTCTAAACACGCCCCTGCCACGCATCTGCCGTGTGTCCTTGGGTAAGTCACTTCACTTCTCTGGGCCTCAGTTACCTCATCCGTATAATGGGGATTGAGGCTGGGAGCCGCACGGGGGACAGGGGCTGTGTCCAACCCGATTTGCTTGTATCCACCCCAGCGCTTAGTGCAATGCCTGGCACATAGTAAGCGCTTGACAAATCCCACCGTGGTTATTGTTGCTCTCCGATGGCGGGCTTAGGAGGAGTCCAGGTCGGTGACGATGGCTGCGTTGTAGATGAGGTCGGAGAGGCAACCGAGCGAGGTCTGCAAGGAGCCGGGCGGCCCCGGACAGTGGGCTGGGCTGGTTTGTCCAGTGGTCAGCGCCTTCCTGTCTGCCGTGGTGTCCTCCCGGGGACCCAGAGAGGCAGGGCCAGGGGAAAGGCACAGGCCATCTGGCCAGGGCAGCCAGCCTGGGGTGGGGTCCCCTCCATCAGGCCGGGTTGGGGGGCTGACCCCCCGCTTCTTGGGGTCCGGGGGCTGCAGAGGGGGAAGAGGGCGCCGCTGGGAGCTCAGCCTGCCTGGGTTCCCATTCTTGGTTCTCCTGGCCCGGCGGTTCTGAAACCAAACCTGCGGGGAGGGAAGGGCCAGGGAGAGGGGAAAGGTCACAAACCCGGCTCCGCGACCCCGGGCCGGCCGGAGGGATGGAGGGCAGGCGGGAGGGCATCTGTGGGGGGGAAGGGGGTCACCTGGATCTTGGCCTCGGGGAGGCACGTGAGTCGAGCCAGGCGGTCCCGGGTGTCGATGTCGGGATAGGGGCGCGCGGCGAAGACGCGCTCCAGCTCCAGCAGCTGCCCGCGGCTGAACGTGGTCCGTTTCCGACGCCGGGGCCCGGGGCCTGGGGACGGCCGGCCGGACGGACCGGTCACCCTTTGTGCGGGGCCGCAGAGGGTGGCCGGACTCCCAGCATCTTCTCGGGCCGCACCTGTCGTCGGTTCCGGGGAGATGCGGCCCGAAGGCTGCCCTCCCGGGAGGTGATGGAGGATGCAGGCCATGCTCGGCCAGACCCAGCCCCGGGGGGCTCCCCCGGCTCCCGCGATCCGATCCTGGCTGGTCCCGTCCGGCCCTTCCCTTATCCCCCTTTCTTGCCCACCTGTTCATCCCCTTTTATCCCGGTCCGCCCCCACCCCACGAGCCACACGAGGCGGGGGGGCGAGGCCCAGAGTGGGCAGAGGGAGGGGAGCGGGAGGGACCGAGGTGGGCAGTGCCCGGGATTGGAGAAGCTAGGGCTGGCACACCTAGCGGGCACGGCAGCGTCCTTAAAGGTCCACAGACCACCCCCGGCCCCAGCCTCACCCCAGCTTCGAAAATCTCTCTGCGCCTTGGTCCTGGTGGGAGAGAGGACAGTGATGTTAAGACAGCGAGGCCTAGAGAAGCAGCGTGGCTCAATGGAAAGAGCCCGGGCTTTGGAGTCAGAGGTCATGGGTTCAAATCTCGGCTCCGCCAACTGTCAGCTGTGTGACCTTGGGCAAGTCTCTGGGCCTCAGTTACCTCAACTGTAAAATGGGGATTAAGACTGTGAGCCCCACGTGGGACAATCTGATTACCTTGTAACCAGCGCTTAGAACAGTGCTTTGCACATTGTAAGTGCTCAACAAATGCCATTATTATTATGATTAGTGGGTAGAACCCGGCCTTGGGAGTCATAAGGTCATGGGTTCAAATCCCAGCTCTGCCACTTGTCTGCTGTGGGACCTTGGGCAAGTCGCTTCACTTCTCTGCGCCTCAGTTACCTCATCTGGAAAATGGGGATGGAGACTGTGAGCCCCACGTGGGACAGGGACTGTGTCCAACCCGATTTGCTTATATCCACCCCGGCGCTCAGTACAGAGCTTGGCACACAAAATAGAGAAGCGGCCGGGCTTGGGACTCAGAGGATGTGTGTTCTAATCCCGGTTCCAACGGTTGTCTGCCGTGTGACCTTGGGCAACCCACTTTTCTGTGCCTGTTACCTCATCAGTAAAATGGGGATTTAAGACTGTGAGCTCCATGTGGGACAACCTGATTAGCCTGTATCTATCCCAGCACTTAGGACAGTGCTTGGCACATAGTAAGTGCTTAACAAATACCATTATTATTGTTTTTATTGTTGTTATTATCTGGGTACCTGTGTGAAACTGCCTCTCCGACCTCATCTACAACGCAGCCATCGTCACCGACCTGGACTCCTCCTAAGCCCGCCATCGGAGAGCAACAATAACCACGGTGGGATTTGTCAAGCGCTTACTATGTGCCAGGCATTGCACTAAGTGGCCATCTGGGTGCTCTTCTCCAGGGATGGAAACCCACCCTCAATTCCCAGACCCCCAGCCAGTCAGTCAATCTCATATTTATTGAGCGCTTACCATTTGCAGAGCACTGTACTAAGCGCCTGGGAGGGTACCATATAACAGTAAACAATAAATAAGCCCAGTCCTGGGCTTGTCCAGTGTTCAGCCCTCCGCTAGATGCCAGGTTCTCCCTGATTTCTAGTCAGAATCCCGCCTGCTTCAACTTCAGTCCATTTCCTCCTTTTCCATACTCTATGGCCGTGGAGACTTCTGTTGGTGATTATTGAGCTTTAACTCATTGCCGCTGTTTGGCTTCTATTCTGATGCTAATAATCATGATGGTATTTGCTAAGCGCTCACTCTGTGCCAGGCACTGTACTAAGCGCTGGATGGTGCTCTGCACACAGTAAGTGCTCAGTAAATACGACTGAATGAATATAAGATAATCCAGTTGGACACAATCCCTGTCCCACGTGGCTCACAGTCTCCATCTCCATTTTACAGATGAGGGAACTGAAGTAGGGAGAAAATGAAGTGACTTGCCCAAGATCACACAACAGACAAGTGGCTCTATCCCATTGTCTATCCACCCTGCCCTGCTGCTTCTCGGTTTTTTTAGCTATCAATCCTTACCCATTTACATCGTGAGCCCTAACTAGGGTTAGGATTACGGACAGGGACTGGGTTGGAATTAATTTTTGTGTAAATGTGCAGTGCTTAGTGTAGTGCTTGGTTCGTTTTAAGTACGTAATAATAATAATAATAGTGCCCTCATTAAATCTTTCATGTATTCAAAGACCTCTGTTGAATCCCCATTTTGCAGATGAGGGCACAGAGAAGTGATGTGATTTGCCCAAGGTCACACAGCACACAAGTATCGGAGCCTGGATTAGAATGCATTTTACTTGTATATATTTATTCTACTTATTTTGTTAATATGTTTTGTTTTGTTCTCTGTCTCCCCCTTCTAGACTGTGAGCCCGCTGTTGGGTAGGGACCGTCTCTAGATGTTGCCAACTTGGACTTCCCAAGCACTTTTAGTACAGTGCTCTACATACAGTAAGCGCTCAGTAAATACGATTGAATGAATGCAGGTCCTCTGATTCCCAGGCCTGTGCTCTATGCACTGCCCCTTCAAGTATCCTGTTGTTTCACACAAGCCTAGGCTGACCGGAGCATAATAATATTGCTGTGTTTGGGGGATGTAGAAAGTGGCTCTCCCTGGCACCATCTCCTAACTAGTTGCTGCAGTTATGTGTAGCTGCTCTCTTGTCTTGGCCAGCCCAAATCAGGATGTCAGGGGCAGGGAATATGTTATATCGTTGTGTTGGTACAAGCGCTTATTATAGTGCCCTGCCCACAGTAATCACTCAATAAATATGATTGATTAAGGACGTGATTTTTGGAAGAGCCCCAGCACGCCGCCCAGTACACTCCCCAGTCCTTACTCTCCTCTAGGGACCAGACAGGAAACAACACAAGCCGAATCTAGTCATTATCACTGTGAATAAGGCTCCTCGGGTCCTCTCCTCCTCTCTGTCCAACCAAGTCACTGGCCACAGATAAGCCCAGTGCCCAGGCCCCCCCATTCCTGCCCTCGCTTCATCCGAGGGGTTCCTTGGCTCTGTAATCCTCTCACCCCCTCCACCCCCATGCCAGCACCCCCAGTCCTCGGATTTCCCCTGGATCCCCGGGGCGGGTCGTCGATCCCTCCCTGGAATTTCCCCCGCGTGCCAACATCACGCACACATTCATCCCCACGACACCCCTCCTTCCATCCCTTCTTCATCCGTTACGCTCTCCCAGCGTTCCCCCAAATCCCTCATCCCTCTGACACCCGGTCCCAATGCCCCCTGGATCTCCCCACCCAGTGCCCCCCATCATGCCCTCCCCTACCCAAACCAGTCTTTGTAATCCACCCCGGCTGCCCGTTTGACAACCTGCCCCCATCCAGCCACTTCCCCATCCTCCTCCCCACCCCCTTGGATGGTCCCAACATCTCCGTGGAACATCATTTGGGTTCTTCCTGATTCTGCCTCCTTTCTTTATGGATTTATGCCTGCCGCCACGGAGGAGTGCGGAGGGGATTTTGAAAGAACCGGGATAGGGGAAGCATGGGGGATTTCTGCCGTCATGTTATAGAAAGGGGGGGCGAGGTACCCGGTCGCCAGCATCGGGTCAACGGATGGGCAGAGCCCCAACCCTGAAAGGACTTTATTAGCACAGCGCTGGGAGACGCGGAGAGACTCAGGAGCCCCTGGCAAATCGGACGTGGTGTCTAGAGGCTCTCGGAGCCCAGACAGCCCAGCCAGTAAGGGGCAATGGGCCGTGGATAGGGCGGTTTCACTGTGTCCACCCGCCGAGTCTGCAGGTTGACCCGATAATATTTGTCTGGGGGAGAGAACGGAGGAAGAGTACACAGTAAGCGCTCAATAAATATGATTGAATGAAGGAAGAGGGAGAGGAGAGAATGGGCCCTTCTCCCCTGCTTCCTCCCAGATTCTCGCCCCACCAGGTACCCACCCTCCCCAATCTGACCCCGCCTCGGCCCCCCTCTTCTACTCCCAGGGGAGACGACCCACCTCCCACGAAGAAGTAGACACTCTGGATGGGCTGGCACCCCGAGGGCACAAACCGATCATCCTCTTCCTCCTCCGATTCGGGGTCCGTGAGGAAGGACAACATCCACAGGGAGCGGGCGGAGCCGGGGGAGCGGGAACGGTTGCGGAGGCGGTAGCGTTTGCGGTTGCGTCGGGTCTTGCGCTTCTGGGCCCAGGTGGAGCGGGTGGACGAGCGTGTGGATAGGTAGATGCGACCGGCCACGGCGGCGTCCACGCGGCCCGGCACCCCCCGCCAGTTTTGGCTGATGTACTGGGGTGGGCTCGCCCCTCCTGTGGGGGACCAGAGGAGCTGAGCCATCTCACATAGGAGACCAGGACTCTGTGTGTGTGTGTGTGGGGGGGGGGGGGGGTCTACCAGCATTCATTCAATCAGATTATTGAGCAGTTACTATGTGCAGAGCACTGTACTAAGCGCTTGACCCAAACGCTGACCCGACCTGTCATCCGCCGGTGTTCCTGTGCCCGTTTTTTCTCTCATCCCTTACCCCATCTCTGTGCCCTCCTGACTGACCCCCATTCCTCCCCACCCTTTCAACCCTCTTGCTCCCCTGCCCTTCTGAACTTTCCCTCTTTCCAGGCCTTGGTCTCCTCCCTGCCTCTCGCTCTTTCCAGAGGCAGAGGAGGGAAAAGCCTGCCCTCCGTTTCCCGTCATCCCCCTCCGAAACAGATGTAGGAAGCAGCTGGGCTGGGTGACAAAGTCCAAGGCCCGGGGCCCCAGCTGATTCTTCCTCCCGCGGTCCCCTCCCACCTTCAGACACCCCCTCTTCCCGACAGTTGATAGAAGCAAAGTCTGGGTCAACTCAGGGGCCCAAAGCAAACAGGAATTATACATTAACTCATGGGGTGGGACCTAGGCCAAGTTGGGCTCTCCTCCCCAGTCAACAGTCCCTGCTTCTGTTCCCACTGGGAGACCCCCGATCCCTGCCCCCAGCAGCCTTTGGAGGCGGTGCCCACCTCCACTCCATGTCTGGGGGCATGTTCGGGTGAGTCTACCCAGTATTTACTCAGCTGGTCCATTCCCTGGACCTCTGCCCCTCTTCCCTCAGTGCCCTTCCCCCGGCTCCACCTCCCATTTCCCCTCATCCAGAGGGGAAGCAGGGAAGTGTCCGCCCTCCTCTCCCCCCGTCCCGACCCCCTTACCAGGCCTGCTGTCCCAGAAGAGGAGCTGGAAGATGTCTTCCCAGCTGTCCCGCTGCAGCAGGGCATAGTGTTCAAACACAGCCGAAGGGGAGCTGCCCTCACACTCTTCCCGGCTGGGCTGAGTGTGGAATTCATACTGCCAGTACTTCTTCCCTGGGAAAGACGGGAGTTGGATGGGGATTCTGAGGGAAGATGGGGTGGGGGGGGCGACCTGGAGAGCCATCTCTCCCACCCACCCGAGGCCAGTGGGATTTAGACTCTTGGGGCTTCCCAGTGGGGAAATGGAGGGACGGAATAAAGTGGCAACGGGCAAGGGGGAAGAACGAGAGAAGCGTGGCTCAGTGGAAAGCCCAAGTGCTTAGTACAGTGCTCTGCACACAGTAAGCGCTCAATAAATATGATTGATTGATTGATTGAAAGAGCCTGGGCTTTGGAGTCAGAGTTCATGGGTTCAAATCCCGGCTCCGCCAATTGTCAGCTGTGTGACTTTGAGCAAGTCACTTCACTTCTCTGGGCCTCAGTTACCTCATCTGTGAAATGGGGATTAAGACTGTGAGCCCCTCGTGGGACAACCTGATCACCTTGTAACCTCCCCAGTGCCTAGAACAGTGCCTTGCACATAGTAAGCGCTTAATAAATGCCATTAAAAAAAGGATCAGGATCCTTAGTGAGGTTGCCCTGCCCCAGGGCTCTGGCATGGAGCTGTGCAGGGCATTGGTCCCTGGCATGGGAGATGGGGTGGGTACGTTCCCTGGGGTGGAGGGCGTGATCTGGCCAAAGGGAAGAGGCTGGTGGGGTCCTTTGTCGGGCCCAGAGAGGACGCCAGGTGACCTCCCTCCCCGATACTACCTTTGAAGAAGTAAACCCGCTCGCGGCCACTGTAGCTGTGAGCAGGCAGGGCCAGAGCGGCATCCAGATCATCAGGAATGTTCTGGAAACCGTCTGAGATGTTCCGGGGGTAGCCGTCATCTAGAACGCCGTCCTCAAAGCGCCAGTATTGGCTGCCCTGGGGACAAGGGAGAGCAGGCTGGCCAGAGGCCCGGGGAGCCGAGGGGGACACACGCCCCTAACCTCCCAAAGTTCCCCAGGCCTTTCCCCTACCCTACCGAGGCTCAGCCTCGTTTCAGGTAGGGCCTGGCTTCTTAACCCAAAAGGAGTAGACGATATTTTGCGTCTCGATGGCCGTTGCTTCCATGTCAAAGTTCCTACTTTTTCCACCCCAGATCATCGCTCCCCAGCCCCTGCCCCTTATCCCCTCAAGCCCTCAGCCCCTCTTGCTCGCCTCCCTCTTCCCAGGATCCCCCTGTGTTGGTTGGCTGCGACTTGGCGAGCACCTGGAAGAGGTAGGTCTTCCCCTGGCAGTTGATGCGGGTGAAGGCGGCATCGATGGGCCCCTCGATCCCCCACACGTCGCGGATCAGCTTGGGGTACCCGGGGAGCACACTTTTCTCATCCAGCTCGTAGCAGTACTTCCCTGGGGTCACGGGAGAGGAAGGGGCAGATTCTGCTTCAGCTCTCCACCACTCCTCCCCGCACCCTGTCCCTCACCCCGGCTCCTCTCCGCTCCCTCCCTCTCCTCCCGGCACCTCGGAAGGCAAAGAGTGAGCCGTTTTTCAGGTCGGTGAAGGCGTCGAAGGGCTTCCCGCTGCACGGCACCTCCGTCTCCTCAGTCGGGACCTCCGTGCCCAGGAGATTGCTCGAGCTCGTGGTCTCCTCCTGCTCCTCTGGGACCGCCGTGGGGTCCAGGAGGGTTTCCTGCTCAATCAGGTCGGCCGTGGCGTTGGCGTTGGAAGTATTAGCGCTCCGGTCGGGGTAGTCTATGTACTCGTCTTCAGGCAGAGCAAATGCATCTCCACGGGTCACTGGGAACAAACAGAGCCCCGAAGCCTTGTCTTCTCTCTGGCATCCACCTGTTTGCCCCAAACCGCCTTTTTTCCTGGATGGGCTGGCCCCACCTTTCTCTCTCACACACACACACTCACTCATCTGGTGGGCAGGGGATGGTACTAGATGGCCCCTCCTCGTGAGACCACCCGTCTCAAAGCCAACCCTCACCCCCCAGGGCCTGCAGGAACTGAAACATGCCCAAACAGTCCCATAATTGTGGCATCCGTCTGGTGCTTACTGTGAGCCAAAAACTGTACCAAGGGCCGGGTTGGATCCAAGATAATCGGGTCGGACTCAGACCCTGTCTCACGTGGGGCCCACGGTCGTAAGTGGGAGAGAGAACAGGTACCGAACCCTCGAATTTCGGGTGAGGAAACTGAAGCGCGGAGAAGCCGACCTGCCCGAGATCACACGGCAGGAAGGGGCAGAGCCGGCCCGTGCTCCTTCCGTTAGGCCACGCATCCGGCCCGAGGAGGGGGGAATCCTGTAACGGGCAGAGGGGACGGGGCTGGCCGTACCGTGGGGTTTGCAGGTAGTGATGTAGTCTGTGCAGCAGCTCTGGTAGTAGGAACAGAGCTCGTCACACTGGCATTTCTTGTTGGCGTTAAAACCTTCCGTGCAGCGGTCCCTGCAGGACTCTGCGTGGCGTGGGGGGGACAAGCCAAGGGTCACCTGGCCTCCTCAGACTCCCAAGGATCCCCCCACACCCACCGGCATCCCTCTTATTGCACCATCGCCCCCCGAGAGCCCAGAGGAAGTCACCACGTCTTCTGCCCCTCCCGTGACCTGGTGGCCCCCATCCCCTGGAGCCAGTAGCCCTTGTCCCCTTTACCTTCATCAGCCAACGTCCCAATAAACAGCAGGGCCAACAGGAGGCCTGCTGCAGGCCGGGCCCACGGCATGGCGCGTGGCAGGACCCGGGGCCGGAAGGATCTGGGCTCTGCAGGCGGGAAGGAGGGAGGGGGTGTCTAAAGCAGTCGCCGGGCTCTTCCCACCCCTGGATCCAGCCAATCCCCCTCTGCCTTCCTCCAGCTCCCCACCAGCTCCTCCCGGCTTGGGTCTGTGACCAGGCGGTCGGAGCCAGGGACGCTGATACCAGTGACCCCAGGTCCTGGAGTGGGCGAGGGAGCGAGGAGGGGCTGGGGTTTGGCATCCCCTTCCTCCAGGTTAGAAATCAATCAATCAATCAATCGTATTTATTGAGCGCTTACTGTGTGCAGAGCACTGTACTAAGCGCTTGGGAGGCACAAGTTGGCAACACATAGAGACGGTCCCTACCCAACAGTGGGCTCACGGTCTGCCGTTTTAACAGGGAGCAGGTGAGACGCCATCCAAACCTGGGAGAGAGGGGATTGGGTAAAGTCTGGGAAGGGAATTGGGAAAGGTTTGGGAAGAGGCCAACTCTGGCAGGATTCGCTCTAGCAAAAAACAGGCAGGAGGGGAAAGGGAAGTGAGAGGGACCTGGGTTCTAATCCCAGCTCCGGCACGCGTCTGCTGCGTGACCTTGGGTAAGTCACTTCACTTTGCCGGGCCTCATCTGTAAAATGGGGATGGAGACTGTGAGCCCCATGTGGGACAGGGACTGGGCCTGACCTGATTAACTTGTATAATAATAATAATTTTGGTATTTAATAATAATAATAATGGCATTTATTAAGCACTTACTATGTGCAAAGCACTGTTCTACGCGCTGGGAAGGTTACAAGGTGATCAGGTTGTCCCGGGGGGGGCTCACAGTCTTAATCCCCATTTTACAGATGAGGTAACTGAGGCCCAGAGAAGTGAAGTGACTTGCCCAAAGTCACACAGCTGACAGTTGGCAGAGCTGGGATTTGAACCCACGACCTCTGACTCCAAAGCCCGTGTTCTTTCCACTGAGCCACGCTGTATTAAGCGCTTACTATGTGCAAAACACTGTTCTAAGTGCTGGGGAGGATACAAGGTGATCAGGTTGTCCCACGGGGGGCTCACAATCTTAATCTCCATTTTCCAGATGAGGTAACTGAGGCCCAGAGAAGTTGGTACTTGCCCAAAGTCACACAGCTGACAAGTGGCGGAGTTGGGATTTGAACCCACAACCTCTGACTCCCAAGCCCGGGCTCTTTCCGCTGAGCCACTCTGCTTCTCTTGTAGCTACCCTAGCGCTTAGAACAGTGTTCGGCATCCTCTCCTTCCTCTCCCCCTCCTCCCCCTCCCCATCCCCCCCACCTTACCTCCTTCCCCTCCCCACAGCACCTGTATATATGTATATATGTTTGTACATGTTTATTACTCTATTTTATTTGTACATATTCCATTTATTTCATTTTGTTAATATGTTTGTTTTGTTCTCTGTCTCCCCCTTCTAGACTGTGAGCCTGCTGTTTGGTAGGGGCCATCTCTAGATGTTGCCAACTTGTACTTCCCAAGCGCTTAGTACAGTGCTCTGCACACAGTAAGCACTCAATAAATACAATTGAATGAAAGAATGAATATTCTATTTATTTTATTTTGTTAATATGTTTTGTTTTGTTCTCTGTCTCCCCCTTCTAGACTGTGAGCCGCTGTTGGGTAGGGACCGTCTCTAGATGTTGCGAACTTGTACTTCCCAAACGCCTAGTACAGTGCTCTGCACACAGTAAGCACTCAATAAATACGATTGAATGAATGAATATTCTATTTTATTTTGTTAATATGTTTTGTTTTGTTCTCTGTCTCCCCCTTCTAGACGGTGAGCCCACTGTTGGGTAGAGACCGTCACTAGATGTTGCCAACTTGGACTTCCCAAGCGCTTAGTACAGTGCTCTGCACGCAGTAAGCGCTCAATGAGTACAATTGATTGATTGATTGGAGGCTTCAGGCTTTTGAAAAAAAAACAAAAAACAATTTATTTATTTATTTCCTGTTTATTTATTTATTTCTATTTATTTATTTCTATTTATTCCCTATTTATTTCTATTTATTTACTTATTTATTTATTTATTTTGCTTGTACATATCTATTCTATATATTTTATTTTGTTAATATGTTTGGTTTTGTTCTCTGTCTCCCCCTTCTAGACTGTGAGCCCGTTGTTGTCTAGGGACCGTCTCTATCTGTGGCCGAATTGGCCTTTCCAAGCAATTAGTACAGTGCTCTGCACACAGTAAGCGCTCAATAAATACAGTTGAATGAATGAATGAATATTCTATTTATTTTATTTTGTTAATATGTTTTGTTTTGTTCTCTGTCTCCCCCTTCTAGACTGTGAGCCCACTGTTGGGTAGGGACCATCTCTAGATGTTGCCAACTTGTACTTCCCAAGCACCTAGTACAGTACTCTGCACACAGTAAGCGCTCAATAAATACGATTGAATGAATGAATGAATGAATATTCTATTTATTTTATTTTGTTAATATGTTTTGTTTTGTTCTCTGTCTCCCCCTTCAAGACAGTGAGCCCGCTGTTGGGTAGGGACCGTCACTAGATGTTGCCAACTTGGACTTCCCAAGTGCTTAGTACAGTGCTCTGCACACAGTAAGCGCTCAATGAATACAATTGATTGATTGATTGGAGGCTTCAGGCTTTTGAAAAAAAAAACCAATTTATTTATTTATTTCCTGTTTATTTATTTATTTCTATTTATTTATTTATTTCTATTTATTTATTTCTATTTATTTATTTCTATTTATTTACTTATTTATTCATTTATTTTACTTGTACATATCTATTCTATTTATTTTATTTTGTTAATATGTTTGGTTTTGTTCTCCGTCTCTCCCTTCTAGACTGTGAGCCCACTCTTGGGTAGGGACCGTCTCTATATGTTGCCAACTTGGACTTCCCAAGCGCTTAGTCCAGTGCTCTGCACACAGTTAAGCGCTCAATAAATACGATTGATTGATTGATTGATTTTGGCAACTGGTTGCAGGGAATCAAGGATGGGGGTGGGAGCCAGGATCTCTCCCTTGACATTGTTGCCTCTCTGTAAGAGAGAAAGAAAGGTGTAAGAAGATGCTCAAAACAAGTGGGAGTAGGTCTTCGATTTCTAGGCCGTAAACCCGTTGCGGGCAGGGAAAATGTCTGCTAATTCTGTTGTATTTGCCCAATTGCTTAGCCACCTAGCTCTCTGCCTCCCTTCAAGGCCCTATTGAGAGCTCACCTCCTCCAAGAGGCCTTCCCAGAGTGATCCCCCTTTTTAATAATAATAATGTTGGTATTTGTTAAGTACTTACTCTGTGCCAAGCACTGTTCTAAGCGCTGGGGTAGATACAAGGTAATCAGGTTGTCCCACGGGGGGCTCACAGTCTTCATCCCCATTTTCCAGATGAGGGAACTGAGGCCCGGAGAAGTGAAGTGACTTGCCCAGAGTCACACAGCTGACAAGTGGCGGAGCCGGGATTTGACTCCAAAGCCCGTGCCCTTTCCACTGAGCCACGTTTTTCCTCTCCTCCTCCCCATCCCCCCCGCCCTACCTCCTTCCCCTCCCCACAGCACCTGTATGTATATTTGTACAGATTTATTACTCTATTTATTTTACTTGTACATATTTACTAGTCTATTTTGTTAATGATGTGCATAGAGCTTTAATTCTATTTGTTCTGATGATTTTGACACCTGTCTACGTGTTTTGTTTTGTTGGCTGTCTCCCCCAACTAGCCTCTTGTTGGGTAGGGACCATCTCTATCTGTCACCAACTTGTACTTCCCAAGCGCTTAGTACAGTGCTCTGCACACAGTAAGCGCTCAATAAATGCGATTGAATGAATCTATTTATTCTGATGAGTTGCCAACTGGTACTTCCCAAGCGCTTAGTGCAGTGCTCTGCACGCAGTGGGCGCTCAATAAATACGATTGAATGAATGAATGATTCCCCCCCCCCCACCTTACCTCCTTCCCCTCCCCACAGCACCTGTATATGTGTATATATGTTTGTACGTATTTATGTACATAATTTATTCTATTTATTTTATTTGGTTTATATGTTTTGTCATCTGTCTCCCTTCTTCTAAGACTGTGAGCCCACTGTTGGGTAGGGACCGTCTCTATATGTTGCCAACTTGTAATAATAATAATGGCATTTATTAAGCACTTACTATGTGCAAAGCACTGTTTTAAGTGCTGGTACTTCCCAAGCGCTTAGTACAGTGCTCTGCACAAAGTAAGCACTCAATAAATACGATTGAATTAATGAATGGATATACGTTGCAAACTTGTACTTCCCAAGCGCTTAGTACAGTGCTCTGCACACAGTAAGCGCTCAATAAATATGAATGAATGAATGAATGAATATACGTTGCAAACTTGTACTTCCCAAGCGCTTAGTACAGTGCTCTGCACACAGTAAGCGCTCAATAAATACGATTGAATGAATGAATGAATATACGTTGCAAACTTGTACTTCCCAAGCACTTAGTACAGTGCTCTGCATACAGTAAGCGCTCAATAAATACGATTGAATGAATGAATGAATATATGTTGCAAGCTTGTACTTTCCAAGCGCTTAGTACAGTGCTCTGCACACAGTAAGCGCTCAATAAATACGATTGAATGAATGAAATTGTTTTCTCTCTCTAAGAGAGAAAGAAAGGTGTAAGAAGATGCTCAAAACAAATGGGAGAAGGTTTTCGATTTCTAGGCCGTAAACTCTTTGTGCGCAGGGAAAAAGTGTCTGCTAATTCTGTTGCATTTGCCCAATTGCTTAGCACAGTGCTCTGCACATAGTAAGCGCTCAATAAATATGTATATATGTTTGTACATATTTATTACTCTATTTTACTTGTACATATATATTCTAGTTATTTTATTTTGTTAATATGTTTTGTTTCGTTGTCTGTCTCCCCTCCCTAGACTGTGAGCCTGCTGTTGGGTAGGGACTGGATCTAGATGTTGCCAACTTGGACTTCCCAAGCGCTTAGTCCAGTGCTCTGCACACAGTAAGCGCTCAATAAATACGATTGAATGAATGAATGAATTTATTACTCTATTTAATTTGTACATATTTATTCTATTTATTTTATTTTGTTAATATGTTTGGTTTCATTGTCTGTCTCCCCCTTCTAGACTGTGAGCCCGTTGTTGGGTAGGGACCGGCTCTAGATGTTGCCAACTTGGACTTCCCAAGCGCTTAGTCCAGTGCTCTGCACACAGGAAGCGCTCAATAAATACGATTGAATGAAGGAATGAATAAATAAATACCATTGATTGGCTGATTGACTGTCCCTGTCAATGCCCCTGTTTCTCTGTCCCTCTGTCTTTCTGTCTGTCTCTCTTTCTCCCCACTCCCACCCAGGAACCTCAGGACTTTGGGCAAGCCGCTTCACTTCCCAGTGCCTCAGTTCCCTCAGCTGTAAAATGGGGATTTAAGACTGTGTGCCCCACGTGGGACCGGGATTGGGTGCAACCCGATTTGCTTGTATCTGCCCCGGCGCTCAGTACAGTGCCTGGCACGTAGTAAGCGGTTAAAAATCCGATGATGATGCTGGCGGTCGGGTGTAGGGGCTGCCGGAGTGTGGTGGGGCGGGCCTGCGGTCCGGGTGAGGAGTGGGCGGGCCGGGGGCGGGCGCCGGCGCCCAGCGCTTTGTTCCGGCTCCTTCCCAGCTCCAGAGTCGCGGCGGTGGAAGCGGACAAGAGGCCAGGTGGGCCCAGGCGGCTGTAAGGACCGCTCCATCTCTACCTCCGTCCCCATCATCCTCATCCCTTCCCCCCAACCCCTCCATCCCCATCATCCTCTCCCCTTCCCTCCACCTCTCCATCATCCTCATCCCTTCGCCCCCACCTCTCCATCCCTATCATCTTCATCCCTTCGCCCCCACCTCTCCATCCCCATCATCCTCTCCCCTTCCCCCCACCTCTCCATCCCCTTCATCCTCTCCCCTTCCCCCCAGCTCTCCATCCCCATCATCCTCTCCCCTTCCCTCCAACCCCTCTATCCCCATCACCCTCTCCCCTTCCCCCCACCTCTCCATCATCCTCATCCCTTCCCCCCCACCCCTCCATCCCCACCATCCTCTCCCCTTCCCCCCCACCGCTCCATCCCCATCATCCTCATCCTTTCCCCCCCACCCCTCCATCCCCATCATCCTCATCCCTTCCCCCCCACCGATCCATCCCCATCCTCCTCTTCCCCCCATTCCCATCATCCTTCCCCCCCGCTCCATCCCCATCATCCTCACCCCCTCATCCCCCTCTTCCCTCTCACTTGGTCCCATCCTCATCTTCCTCATCCTTCTCCCTCCACCCGCTCCACCGTATCTTCCTCGCCCCCATTGTTCCCCATCCTTCTCAGTCCTTTCCCTCTTCCCTCTTCTTCCCACGGGGCCCCCCCTCCCTCCACCCTGCCCTAGCCCCCAGCCCATTTTCTGACAGTCCCCTCCACCCCGTTCCTGGCCTCTGGGTTTGATGCCCCACTGAAAAGGCAGGTGGTGCCCTGGCATGGATCCCTAGGCGAGCATCCCCATGGTCCTCACCGTGCTCTTGTCTGCCTACAAACTCTGTCGTTTCTTTGCCATGTCGGGCCCCGAGAAGCTTTCCGTCCCCGTGCCTGGGCCCGCTGGCACCTGGTGGGCCGGAGGCAGTGGGGGGACCCTGGAGGTGTCCCCCGGAGCCAGTGTGGAGGTGCAGGGGGCCCTGGAGCGGATCCTGCCCGAGCTGCAGCTGGCACTGTCGGGGCTGAAGCAGGCGGGCGGCCCCGAGGCGGTGGGCGCCGGGCTGTCCGAGGTCTTCCAGCTGGTGGAGGATGCCTGGGAGCTGCCCACTGTCGGGCGGGAAGTTGCCAAGGGGCTGTGTGATGCCATCCGGCTGGAGGGCGGCCTGGACCTGCTCCTGGACCTGCTACAGGCCCCAACGCTGGATACGCGGGCACAGGCCGCCCGCCTGTTGGAGCAGATCCTGGTGGCGGAGAACAGGTGAGGACTGCGGGGCATACCGGAGGGCAGCATGGAGGGGAAAGGGGGGCACTCAGAGATCCAGTGTTGCAATAAGCAACCTCTCACCCTTTGAGCGCGTACCCCAGAAGAGACAAATGTGCACAAACATATATGGACATCCCATCAACCCTTGTAGCGCCCCGACCCCTGCCCCCAGGGTGCTGCCAGGCACTCCCACCCATGGGCATCTCCACCCTCAGACCCGTCCTGACCAGCTCCGCAGCCTGCCCTCGAACCTCTCTCCTAGATCCGTTCCAGGATTGGGGTTGTTGGGATCCAAAGCCCCCTTTCCAGGGTGGGAACAAGAGGTTCAGGACAGGCCGAGTCTGGAGTGGGAGGGGGCCGGTTTGGGACTCAGACCCGAAAAAAGTTCTCATTTTGTTCACAAAAGCTGCTACTTTCTGCCACCGGGGTGGTAAGTTTGACGGGCGTGTGGGAGGGTTTTCCCTGGCTGGGGACCACCCAACTGTTTCCACCCAAATTGTTCCTGCAAGTTACCTGACTCTTCCTGTCTGAGGCCTGGCCCTCTCCCTGCTCCCATCATATCTGAGCACTGACATCACCTTGGCATCTGGGCAGAGGTTGCGGACTGCCCAACAACCACCCCTTCCGAGCACAGGACAGCCCTCGACTCCTTCTGTCTGTCCCTGAGAAGCTTTAATCCCATTATAGATGTGATCTCAGCCTCTGCAGTCCCCAGAGCTGGAGGAGGGAGGAGAGGAGCCGGGGGGAGGGGGAATTCTTAACAGATCATCGATAGTTTCTATTAAGCGCCAGCTCTGAGGAGAGCAAAGTAGTCAGGGAGTAGGAGAATTCATTCATTCGTTCATTCAATCATATTTTTCTGTGTGCAGAGCACTGTACTAAGCGCTTGGGCAGTACAAGTCGGCAACATAGAGAGACGGTCCCTACCCAACGACGGGCTCGCAGTCTAGAAGAGGGGAGACAGATGACAAAACAGAACATGTGGACAGGTGTCCAGTTGCCGGAAGAAATCAAAATAAAGCTAGATACACATCATTAACGAAATAAATAGAATGGTAAATATGTGCAAGTAAAATAGAGTAATAAATCTGTAATAGAGCCAGGTACACATCATTAACGAAATAAATAGAATAGTAAATATGTGCAAGTAAAATAGAGTAATAAATCTGTAATAAAACCAGGAACACATCATTACAAAATAAATAGAATAGTAAATATGTGCAAGTAAAATAGAGGAATAAATCTGTAATAAAGCCAGGTACACATCATTAATGAAATAAATAGAATAGTAAATATGTGTAAGTAAAATAGAGGAATAAATCTGTAATAAAGCCAGGTACACATCATTAACAAAATAAATAGAATAGTAAATATGTACAAGTAAAATAAATAAAGTAATAAATCTGTACAAACATTGATGGTCCCTATCCAACAGTGGGCTCTCTGTACCTCAGTTACCTCATCTGGAAAATGGGGATTAAGTCTGTGAGCCCCCCCCGTGGGACAACTTGATTACCTTGTATCTACCCCAGCACTTAGAACAGTGGTTTGCACATAGTAAGTGCTTAATAAGTGACATTATTGTTATTATTATTATATATACAGGGGCTGTGGGGAGGGGAAGGAGGAGAGGAAAAAGGGGGCTCAGTCTGGGAAGGCCTCCTGGAGAATGTAAGAGTTAGAAGACACAGTATCTGCCCTCAAGAGTTTACAGTCTAGTGAGGGAGACAGGCTCTTGAATAAATAACGGATTGATAGGGGAAATAAGGCAGTGTATAAGATAAGAACATAAGTATCTCATCTGTAAAATGGGGGTGAAGACTGTGAGCCCCCCGTGGGACAACCTGATTACCTTGTGTCCTCCCCAGCGCTTAGAACAGTGCTTTGCACATAGTAAGCGCTTAACAAATACCATTATTATTATTATTATAGGGGCAGGGCTGAAGTGGCAGTGGCTGAAGTTGGGAGAGATGGGGAAGAAGAGGTCTCAAAAGGGCTTTGGAGATGGGAAAAGCTGCGGTCTCTGAGATATGAAAGGGGAGGGACTTTCTAGAAGTGGGAAGGCACTGTAGGAAGAGACAAGAACAAGGCAGAGTAAATAGGTTGGCTGCAGAGGAACGAAGATTGCATTCTGGAATTTAATGGGAGAAGAGAGTGGTTAAGTAGGAGGAGACAGCTGAATGAATGAATGAAAGCCAGCGGGCAGGACTTTTTATTCAATCGTATTTATTGAGCGCTTACTGCGTGCAGAGCACTGTACTGAGCGCTTAGTACAGGGACAGACTTCCCACTTGATGAGGAGAGGTGACCGTTGGAGGCTTTGGAGGAGTGAGGAGGCCCGAGCAGAAAGGTGTTTTTAGAAAATTGATCTAGGCAGCAGAGTGAAATGTGGACTGGAGGCCAGGACATCGGTGAGGCGGGTTTTGCAGAAGTCAAATGTCTGGACTGGAAAAGTGCCAGTTGGATGGAGAGGAAGGAGCAAATTCTGGAAGTGTTGAGGAGGAAGGACTGACAGGATTTGGTGACGAGCCTGGGCCGGGGAATAAGAAGACCAGGTTTCTAACCCTTCTCTCCCTCTGACCTGGAATGACCTGGAACGTATAAGCGGTTTGGACGGAGAGGAAAGGGCGTAGTTTAGCATCGTCAACAGAATTAGTGGGCATGTTCCCTGTCTATAATGAGCTTACACACGGAGTAAGTTTGTCTAAATTGTGTCTAGGACGATCAATCAATGGTATTGGGCGCTTATTATATGCAGAGCACTTTAAAATAATAATAATGGTATCAGCTAAGTGCTATGTGATGGAGAGGAAAGGGCGTATTTTAGCATCGTCAACAGAATTAGCGGGCACATTCCCTGTCTACAGTGAGCTTACACACGAGTAAGTGCGTCTGAAGTGTGTCTAGGACAATCAATCAATGGTATTTATTGAGCGCTTATTACATGCAGAGCACTTTAAAATAATAATAATGGTATCTGCTAAGTGCTATGTGATGGAGAGGAAAGGGCGTATTAGCATCGTCAGCAGAATTAGCGGGCACGTTCCCTGTCTGTAATGAGCTTACACACGGAGTGTGTCTAAAGTGTGTCTAGGACAATCAATCAATGGTATTTATTGAGCACTTATTACGTGCAGAGCACTTTAAAATAATAATAATAATGATATCTGCTAAGTGCTGTGTGATGTAGAGGAAAGGGTGTATTTTAGCATCGTCATCAGAATTAGCGGGCACATTCCCTGTCTACAGTGAGCTTACACACGGAGTAAGTGTGTCTAAAGTGTGCCTAGGACAATCAATCAATGGTATTAATTGAGTGCTTATTACGTGCAGAGCACTTTAAAATAATAATAATGGTATCTGCTAAGTGCTATGTGCCAACCACTGTTCTAAGCGCTGGGGTAGTTACAATAATGATAATAATAATGATGGCATTTATTAAGCACTTACTATGTGCAAAGCACCGTTCTAAGCGCTGGGGAGGTTACAAGGTGATCAGGTTGTCCCACGTGGAGCCCCATTTTACAGATGAGGTAACTGAGGCACAGAGAAGTTAAATGACTTGCCCAAGATCACACAGCAGACGAGTGGCGGAGCCGGGATTAGAACCCAAGACCTCTGACTCCCGAGCCCGTGCCGTTTCCACTAAGCCACACTGCTTCTCCGCGCTTGAAGCGTCTTACTAAGCGCTTGAAGTGTCTAGAGTGAAGTAATAATAATAATAATTTGGTATTTGTTAAGTGCTTACTGTGTGCCGGGCACTGTACTGAACGCTGAAGTGGATGCCAACAAATCAGGTTGGAAACAGTCCCCATCCCACATGGGGCTTCCGGTCTCAATCCCCATTTTACAGATGAGGTAACTGAGGCCCAGAGAAGTGAAGTGACTTGTCCAAGGTCACAGAGCTAGACCTGTGGCAGAGCTGGGATTAGAACTCAGGTCCTTCTGACTCCCGGGTCTGTGCTTCTAATTCCTCGCGATTCAGTGAGATCGGGCGTAATGGATTCTCTGGGAGTGTTGTGAACGTAATGATTTTCGGTGGTGGCTAACTCTCCCTCTGCTAAATTAATGAGCATCTTATCAAAAGTCAGTGTGACCCAACACAGGCGGCGTGGCTCGGTGGAAAGAGCCCGGGTTTGGGAGTCAGGGGTCATGGGTTCGAATCCTGGCTCCGCCACTTGTCAGCTGTGTGACCTTAGTCAAGTCACTTCACTTCTCTGAGCCTCAGTTCCCTCATCTGTACAGTGCTCTGCACACAGTAAGCGCTCAATAACTATGACTGAATGAATGAATAAAATAGGGATGAAAACTGTGAGCCCCACACGGGACAACCTTGATTACCTTGTAGCCCCACAGTGCTTCGAATGGTGTTTGGCACATAATAATAATAATAATACTGGCATATTATAGTAAGTGCTTAACGAATACCAACGTTATTATCCTGTTCATTCATTCATTCAATCATATTTATTGAGCGCTTACTGTGTGCAGAGCACTGGACTAAGCACTTGGGAAGTCCAAGTTGGCAACATGAGAAGCAGCGTGGCTCATTGGAAAGAGCCTGGGCTTTGGAGTCGGGGTCATGGGTTCAAATCCCGGCTCTGCCAATTGTCAGCTGGGTGACTTTGGGCAAGTCACTTCACTTTTCTGGGCCTCAGTTCCCTCATCTGTAAAATGGGGATTAAGGCTGTGAACCCCATGAGGGACAACCTGATCACCTTGTAACCTCCCCAGTGCTTAGAACAATGCTTTGCACGTAGTAAGCGCTTAATAAATGCTATCATTATTATTATTATAGAGAGATGGTCATTCATTCATTCATTCAATTGTATTTATTGAGCGCTTACTGTGTGCAGAGCACTGTACTAAGCGCTTGGGAAGTACAAGTTGGCAACATATAGAGACGGTCCCTACCCAACAGTGGGCTCACAGTCTAGAAGTGGCAGAGCCGGGATTTGAACCCCTGACGTCTGGCTCCGAAGCCCGCACTTTTTCCACTGAGCCACGCACGTGAGGCTCACAGTCTTAATCCCCATTTTCCCGAGGAGGCAACTGAGGCCCACAGAAGTGAAAGTGACTTGCCCAGAGTCACACAGCACACCAGTGGCAGAGCCGGGATTAGAACCAACCACCCCTGACTGCGAAGCCCGTGCTCTTTCCACCGAGCCACACCCGTGAGGCTCACAGTCTTAATCCCCATTCTCCCGAGGAGGCAACTGAGGCCCAGAGAAGTGAAAGTGACTTGCCCAAAGTCACAAAGCATACCAGTGGCAGAGCCGGGATTAGAACCGACGACCCCTGACTGCGAAGCCCGCGCTCTTTCCACCGAGCCACGCCCGTGCGGCTCACAGTCTTAATCCCCATTTTCCCGATGAGGTAACTGAGGCCCAGTGAAAGTGACTTGTCCAAAGTCACACAGCGCACCTAGAAAACGCCACTATTATTAATAGAACGCGAAGCGTGACCCGGCCGAGGCGCGCCCGCCCGCCCGCCCGCCCGCGCTCCCCCGGCCGCCGTCTCTCCGCAGGGACCGGGTGGCCCGGATGGGGCTGGGCGTGATCCTGAACCTGGCCAAGGAGCGGGAGCCCGTGGAGCTGGCCCGCAGCGTGGCGGGCATCCTGGAGCACATGTTCAAACACACGGAGGAGACCTGCCACCAGCTGATCACGGCCGGCGGGCTGGACGCCGTCCTCTACTGGTGCCGCTGGACCGACCCCGTGGTGCTGCGCCACTGCGCCCTGGCGCTGGCCAACTGCGCCATGCACGGCGGGCAGGCCAACCAGCGGCTCATGGTGGAGAAGCGGGCGGCCGAGTGGCTCTTCCCCCTGGCCTTCTCCAAGGACGACGAGCTGCTCCGGCTCCACGCCTGCCTGGCCGTGGCCGTGCTGGCCACCAACAAGGAGGTGGAGCGGGAGGTGGAGCGCTCGGGCACCCTGGCGCTGGTCGAGCCCCTCGTGGCCTCGCTGGACCCCGGCCACTTCGCCCGGCGCCTCGTGGACGCCAGCGACACGCGCCAGGGCCGGGCGGCCGACGACCTGCAGCGCCTGGTGGCCCTGCTCGAGTCCTCGCGGCTCGAGGCCCAGTGCATCGCCGCCTTCTACCTCTGCGCCGAGGCCGCCATCAAGAACCTGCAGGGGAAGAGCAAGGTGAGCGCCTGAGGGTGGCGGGTGAGAGAGAATCCATCCATCAATTGTATCTATTGAGCGCTTACTGTGTGCAGAGCACTGGACTAAGCGCTTGGGAAGTACAAGTTGGCAACATCATCATCATCATCAATCGTATTTATTGAGCACTTACTGTGTGCAGAGCACTGGACTAAGAGCTTGGGAAGTCCAAGTTGGCAACATCTAGAGACAGTCCCTACCCAACAGTGGGCTCACAGTCTAGAAGGGGGAGACAGAGAACTAAGCCAAACATACTAACAAAATAAAATGAATAGAATAGATATGTACAAGTAAAATAGAGTAATAAATATGTACCTACATATATACAGGTGCTGTGGGGAAGGGAAGGAGGTAAAATGGGGGGGATGGAGAGGGGGACGAAGGGGAGAGGAAGGAAGGGGCTCAGTCTGGGAAGGCCTCCTGGAGGAGAATCAATCAATCGTATTTAGTGAGCGCTTACTGTGTGCAGAGCACTGGACTAAGTGCTTGGGAAGTCTAAGTTGGCAACATTTAGAGATAGTCCCTACCCAACAGTGGGCTCACAGTCTAAAAGGGGGAGACAGAGAACAAAACCAAACATACTAATAAAATAGAATAGATATATACAAGTAAAATAGAGTAATAAATATGTACAAATATATATACATATATACAGGTGCTGCGGGGAAGGGAAGGAGGTAAGATGGGGGGATGGAGAAGGGGACGAGGGGGAGAGGAAGGAAGGGGCTCAGTCTGGGAAGGCCTCCTGGAGGAGAAAACAGCGAGGAAGAGAGGAAGCAGCGTGGCTCAGTGGAAAGAGCCCGGGCTTTGGAGCCAGAGGTCATGGGTTTGAATCCCAGCTCTGCCACATGTCTGCTGTGTGACCTTGGGCGAGTCACTTCACTTCTCTGAGCCTCAGTTCCCTCATCTGGAAAATGGGGATTAAGACTGTGGGACAACTTGATCACCTTGTATCTCCCCCCAGCGCTTAGACCAGTGCTCTGCACGTAGTAAGCGCTTAACAAATGCCATCATTATTATTATTATTAAAACAGGAGGAGGAGGATTAGGAGGTGGGCGCCGTGGGGAAGCAGGCCGGGAGTCGTGTCTGAGCGTGGCTCGGTGGAAAGAGCCCAGGCTTTGGAGCCAGAGGTCATGGGTTCGAATCCCAGTTCCGCCACATGTCTGCTATGTGACCTTGGGCGAGTCACTTCACTTCTCTGAGCCTCAGTTCCCTCATCTGGAAAATGGGGATTAAGACTGTGGGACAACTTGATCACCTTGTATCTCCCCCCAGCGCTTAGACCAGTGCTCTGCACGTAGTAAGCGCTTAACAAATGCCATCATTATTATTATTATTAAAACAGGAGGAGGAGGATTAGGAGGTGGGCGCCGTGGGGAAGCGGGCCGGGAGTCGTGTCCGAGCGTGGCTCGGCGGAAAGAGCCCGGGCTTTGGAGTCAGAGGTCACGGGTGACTTTCGGCAGGTCACTTCGCTTCTCTGGGCCTCGGTTCCCTCATAATAATAATAACGATGGCATTTATTCTATCAATCAATCAATCAATCGTATTGATTGAGCGCTTACTGTGTGCAGAGCACCGGACTAAAAGTCCAAGTTGGCAACATCTAGAGACGGTCCCTACCCAACAGTGGGCTCACAGTCTAGAAGAGTGGGCTCACAGTCTAGACTGTTGGGTAGGGACCGTCTCTAGATGTTGCCAACTTGGACTTCCCAAGCGCTTAGTACAGGGCTCTGCACACAGTAAGCGCTCAATAAATACGATTGATTGATTGATTGATCATTAAGCGCTTACAATGTGCCAAAGCACTGTTCTAAGCGCTGGGGAGGTTACAAGGTGATCAGGTTGTCCCATGGGGGGGGCTCACAGTCTTCATCCCCATTTTACAGATGAGGTACTGAGGCACAGAGAAGTGAAGTGACTTGCCCAAAGTCACACAGCTGGCAGTTGGCGGAGCAGAGCCGGGGTTTGAGCCTGTGACCTCTGACTCCAAACTTAACAGCACTTTCCCTAAGTGCTTGGGATGTCCAAGTTGGCATCATATAGAGGCGGTCCCTACCCAACAGCGGGCTCACAGTCTAGAAGGGGAAGACAGGGAACAAAACAAAACGTATTAACAGAATAAAATAAATAGAAGAAATATGTACAAGCAAAATAAATAAATAAATAGAGTAATAAATCCGTCCAAACATAGATACAGGTGCTGTGGGGGAGGTAAGGCGGGGGGGATAGTTAAGCGCATAGTAAGCGCTTAACAAATGCCATCGTTATTATTATTATTATTATTATTATTATTATTAAGTGGCACTGAGCCCCGGGGCAGGATACCACCCTCTTCTCCCTCCCTGCCCCTCTTCTCAACTGGGCAGGGGAGGGGGACACTGATGTGAGAAGCAGCGTGGCTCAGCGGAAAGAGCGCGGGCTTGGGAGTCGCAGGTCATGGGTTCGAATCCCACCTCCCCCACATGTCGGCTGTGTGACCTTGGGCAAGTCACTTCACTTCTCTGTGCCTCAGTTCCCTCATCTGTAAAATGGGGATTAAGACTGTGAGCCCCACATGGGGCAACCTCATCTCCTTGTATTCCCCCCAGCGCTTAGAACAGTGCTTTGCACACGGTAAGCGCTTAACAAATACCAACATTATTATTATGTGGACACCCGCTGGCCGCTGAGCCACCTGCCTCGGTGGTCATTAGCGGCAGGGCCCAGCTGGGAGGGGGTGCGGGAGACCCCAAGTCGGGGGAAGGCGTGAGAAAGAAGGGAAGGCCAGGGTCACCTCGCCTGCCTCCGCGGGGCCCACCGCGTCGGGGACGGCCGGAGATGTAAGCCACCGGCCTGCCCATCCCACCCTTAGGTTTTCAGTGAGATCGGGGCCACCCAGAGCCTGAAGCGGCTGGTTTGCTACTCGCCCAACGGCACCACCTCCACGCTGGCCAAGCGGGCGCTGCGCCTGGTGGGCGAGGAGGTGCCCCGGCGCATCCTGCCCTGCGTGGCCAGCTGGAAGGAGGCCGAAGTGCGCACCTGGCTGCAGCAGATCGGCTTCTCCCAGTTCTGCGAGCGATTCCGGGTATGGACCGGGCCCCGTCCCTTCCCACCTCGGGGTCACCCCGTCTCTGACCCTACTGGAAGAGGCCTGTCCCCACTCCGATCAACCCCTTCCCACCCTCACCCCGGGGCCCTTCCCCGTTGGCCGCCCCCGGCCCCTGCTAGATACCCCTTCCCGCTCCCCTCCACGGAGCCCCTCTTCTCCCCTGGATTGGGCCCCGGGGGAATGGCGAGATGGGAGAGGGCCCGGGCGTCCGAAGCGGGCACGGGCCTGCCCTTCTGCCCACCAGGATCAGCAGGTGGACGGGGACTTGCTGCTACGGCTCACAGAGGAGGAGCTGCGGGATGACTTGGGCATGACGTCGGGCATCACCCGCAAGAGGTACGGCCGCTCTGCCCGCTCTTCCTCCTTTCCGCTGAGTTTTTGTCACTCCGCTTGCATGTCCGTTCATTTGTTCACTCATTCATCATCCATTAGATGGTAATTATCGAATAACAACCGCGGTGGGGTGCCTGGCAACTGTTTTAAGTGCTTGGGAGAGCCCGGGAGAGTGAGAAGACAAGGATTCTGCCTTCAAAGAGTTTACAATCTAATGAGGGCAATGGGGCCATCAGTTGTGGACACATGGCGGGCAGGAAGGAAAACACAACTGGTACAGCAGGAAGTTGGGGAAATTATCAAATAACCACTGTGGGGAGCCTAGCAACTGTTTTAAGTGCTTGGGAGAGCCCGGGAGAGTGAGAAGACAAGGATTCTGCCTTCAAAGAGTTTACAATCTAATGAGGGCAACGGGGCCATCAGTTGTGGACACACGGCGGGCAGGAAGGAAAGCACAACTGGTACAGCAGGAATAATAATAATAATGATGGCATTTATTAAGTGCTTACTATGTGCAAAGCACTGTTCTAAGCGCTGGGGAGGTTACAAGGTGATCGGGTTGTCCCACGGAGGGCTCACAGTCTTCATCCCCATTTTACGGATGAGGTAACTGAGGCACAGAGAAGTTAAGTGACTTGGCCAAAGTCACACAGCTGACGATTGGCGGAGCTGGGATTTGAACCCATGACCTCTGACTGCAAAGCCCGTGCGCTTTTCCACTGAGCCATGCTGTTGGGGAAATTTTCGAATAACTGCTGTGGGGGGCCTGGCAACTGTTTTAAGTGCTTGGGAGAGCCCAGGAGAGTGAGAAGACAAGGATTCTGCCTTCAAAGAGTTTACAATCTAATGAAGGCAACGGGACCATCAGTTGTGGACACACGGAGGGCAGGAAGTTAAACTCAACTGGTACAGCAAGAAGTTGGGGAAATGAAGGGCGTCTAGAAGCAGCGTGGCTCAGTGGAAAGAGCCTGGGCTTTGGAGTCAGAGGTCATGGGTTCAAATCCCAGCTCTGCCACTTGTCTGCTGTGTGACTTTGGGCAAGTCACTTCACTTCTCTGGGCCTCAGTTCCCTCATCCGTAAAATGGGGATGAAGACTGTGAGCCCCTCGTGGGACAACCTGATCACCTTGTAACCTTCCCAGCGCTTAGAACAGTGCTTTACACATAGTAAGCGCTTAGCAAATGCCATCATCATCATTATTATTATTCTCTGGGCCTCAGTTGCCTCATTTGGAAAATGGAGATTAAAACTGTGAGCTCCCCGTGGGACAACCTGATCACCTTGTAACCTCCCCAGCACTTAGAACAGGGCTTTGCACATAGTAAGGGCTTAGCAAATGCCATCATTATTATTATTCTCTGGGCCTCCGTTGCCTCATTTGGAAAATGGAGATTAAAACTGTGAGCTCCCCATGGGACAACCTGATCACCTTGTAACCTCCTCAGCGCTTAGAACAGTGCTTTGCACATAGGAAGCGCTTAATAAATGCCATCATCATTATTATTATATCGTTGTACTCTCTCAAGCACTTAATGTAGTGCTCTGCACACAGGAAGCGCTCCATAAATACGACCGCCCCGTCGTCCTAGGCTGGCCCGTGGGTCTGTTGTGCCTCCTGTGCCCTCTGACCCCTGTACATATCTATTCTATTTATTTTATTTTGTTAATATGTTTTGTTTTGTTTTCTGTCACCCCCTTCTAGACTGTGAGCCCACTGTTGGGTAGGGGCCGTCTCTAGATGTTGCCAACTTGTCCTTCCCAAGCGCTTAGTCCAGTGCTCTGCGCACAGTAAGCGCTCGATAAATACGATTGATTGATTGATTGACTCCGGGCCTGCTGCGGCCCCCTCCACGCCGCCCACCGGGCCTGCCCCTCCTGCTGCCCTTCCCTCCGCCCTCCCAGGTTCTTCCGAGAGCTGACGGAGCTGAAGACCTTCGCCAACTATGCCACCTGCGACCGCAGCAATCTGGCGGACTGGCTGGGGGCGGTGGACCCGCGCTTCAGGCAGTACACGTACGGGCTGGTGGCCTGCGGCATCGACCGGACCCTCCTTCACCGCGTCTCCGAGCAGCAGCTGCAGGACGACTGCGGCATCCGGCTGGGCGTCCACCGCGTGCGCATCCTCACCGCGGCCCGAGGTGAGACCCCCCGCCCGAGACCCCCGGGCCGGACGGCTGCCTCCCTCCTCAAATGATGAAGCCTTCTACACTGTGAGCCCGCTGTCGGGTAGGGACCGTCTCTATATGTTGCCGACCTGTACTTCCCAAGCGCTTAGTCCAGTGCTCTGCACACAGTAAGCGCTCAATAAATATGATTGAATGAATGAATGAATGAATGAAGCAGCGTGGCTCAGTGGAAAGAGCCCGGGCTTTGGAGTCTGAGGTCATGGGTTCCAATCCAGTCTGCTTTGTGACTTTGGGCAAGTCACTTCACTTCTCTGGGCCTCAGTGACCTCATCTGTAAAATGGGGATTAAGACTGTGAGCCCCCCGTGAGACAACCTAATCACCTTGTAAACTCCCCAGCGCTTAGAACAGTGGTTTGCACATAGTAAGCGCTTAATAAATGCCATTATTATTATTATTATAAGAGTGATGTTTCTTAAGCATTTACTATGTTCCAAGCGCTGTAGTGAGTACTGGAGCTGCATCCTCTGTGCACATAGATAATAATAATAATAATAATAATGTTGGTATTTGTTAAGCGCTTACTTTGTGCAAAGCACTGTTCTAAGCGCTGGGGTAGATACAAGGTAATCAGGTTGTCCCACGAAGGGCTCACAGCCTTCATCCCCATTTTATGGATGAGGGAACTGAGGCCCAGAGAAGTGAAGTGACTTGCCCAAAGTCACACAGCTGACAGTGGCAGGGCCGGGATTTGAACCCGCAGTCTCTGACTCCAAAGCCCATGCTCTTCATTCCTTCATTCAGTCGTATTTATTGAGCGCTTACTGTGTGCAGAGCACTGGACTAAGCGCTTGGGAAGTACAAGTTGGCAACAGCGGGCTCACCGTCTAGAAATTATTTATTGAGCACTTACTGTGTGCACAGCGTGGCTCGGTGGAAAGAGCCCGGGCTTTGGAGTCAGAGGTCATGGGTTCCAATCCCGGCTCTGCCAGCTGTCAGCTGTGTGACTTTGGGCAAGTCATTTCACTTCTCTGTGCCTCAGTGACCTCACCTGTAAAATGGGGATCATCATCATCAATCGTATTTATTGAGCGCTTACTATGTGCAGAGCACTGTACTAAGCGCTTGGGAAGTACAAATTGGCAACATATAGAGACAGTCCCTACCCAACAGTGGGCTCAGACTTTGAGCCCCCTGCGGGACAACCTGATCGCCTTGTAACCTCCCCAGCGCTTAGAACGGTGCTTTGCACATAGTAAGCGCTTAATAAATGCCATCATTATTATTATTATTATTATTGCAACCTCCCCAGCGCTTAGAACGGTGCTTTGCACATAGTAAGCGCTTAATAAATGCCATCGTTATTATTATTATTGTAATCTCCCAGCGCTTAGAACAGTGATTTGCACATAGTAAGCGCTTAATAAATGCCATCATTATTATTATTATTGTAACCTCCCCGGCGCTTAGAATGGTGCTTTGCACATAGTAAGCGCTTATACCATCATTATTATTATACAAGTTCATCAGGTAGGACGCAGTCCCTGTCTCGCACCTGACTCTCAGTCTGAGGGATGGGTGTTTGACAGATGAGGAACCGGCGGCCCAGAGAACAGGTGACTTGCCCAAAGTCACACAGCATTGATTCATTCAGTCGTATCTATTGAGTGCTCACTGTTTGAGCTTGGGAATTACAATGACAGATGAGGAACCGGCGGCCCAGAGAACAGGTGACTTGCCCAAAGTCACACAGCATTGATTCATTCAGTCGGATTTATTGAGCGCTTACTGTGTGCGCTTGGGAAGTACAATGACAGATGAGGAAACGGCGGCCCACAGAACAGGTGACTTGCCCAAAGTCACACAGCATTGATTCATTCAGTCGTATTTATTGAGCGCTTACTGTGTGCGCTTGGGAAGTACAAGTTGGCAACATAGAGAGACGGTCCCTACGCGCAGCGGGCAAGTACAGTGCTTAGTACAGCGCTCTGCACACAGTGGGCGCTCAATAAATACGATTGATGATGATGATGATGCAGAGCAACGTACTAAGCCCTTGGAAAAGTACAATGCAACAGAGTTAGTAGATGCGATCCCTGCCCACAAGGAGCTTACAGTCCATCATCAATCATCTTCATCATCCTCAGTGGTATTTAATGAGAGCTTACTATGTGCAGAGCAATCTACTAAGCACTTGGGAGAGTGCAATACAACAGGGTTGGCAGATATGTTCCCTGCCAAAGAGCTTACAGTCTAGAGGTGGAGAAAGACATTAGTTATAAATGTTAGTTATAAAGTTAGTTATAAATAATTAGTTATAAATAACTAATTTATAATACATAAACTTAAGAGAGTCTATATGCCCCGTTCCCAGCAGTTGAAGCAATGAAATGTACCTCAACACTACGCTGGCAATGAGCCCCCCACTCATTCATTCATTCATTGAGCACTTACTGTGTGCACTTACTAAGTGCTTGGGAAAGTACAATACAACGATAAACAGACACATTCCCTGCCCACAGTGAGCTTACAGTCCTTACTCTCCTTTGCCCCTAGCCCACATCAGTCCATGCAGCAAGGCTACTAGACTAGCTCTCCCCCCTCTAGACTGTGAGCCCACTGTTGGGTAGGGACTGTATATGTTGCCAACTTGTACTTCCCAAGCGCTTAGTACAGTGTTCTGCACACAGTAAGCGCTCAATAAATACGATTGATTGATTGATTGAAGTAGCAGAGCCGGAATTAGAAACTGCGCCAGGCCGGGTCCCTTGGACGGCCCGTGGTCGGGGGTGGCCGTCCGAGGGGGGAAGCAGCAGGGCAGGCGGCCGCAGGTGACCACCCTCTTGCACCGTCCCGTCCCCCCGCTCCAGAGATGCTGCACTCGCCCTTACCCTGCAGCGGCTGCAAGTCCAACTCCGACGGCCCCGACGTGTTCATCAGCTACCGACGCAGCTCGGGCTCCCAGCTGGCCAGGTGTGCGGGCGTGGGCCGAGGGGCTCGCGGGGGCCCGGGGCGGCCGGGCGGGGCGGGGAGGTCCGGGCCCCAACCCTCCCCTCCGTGGACGCAGTCTCCTCAAGGTGCACCTGCAGCTGCACGGCTTCAGTGTGTTCATCGACGTGGAGAAGCTGGAGGCCGGCAAGTTTGAGGACAAGCTGATCCAGAGCGTCACGAGCGCCCGCAACTTCATGCTGGTGCTGTCGGCCGGGGCGCTGGACAAGTGCATGCAGGACGTTGACTGCAAGGATTGGGTGCACAAGGTGGCCATCCTCCCCAGCCCCTCGCCGGCCTCCGGCCCCCCCCAACAGCCCTCACCTGCTAGGAATGCCTGAGTTGTGACTCCCAAAAGTCTTGCCTTTCATTTGCATGTCTTGTCGATCGATCCGTGGTTTTTAGTGAGCGCTTACTGTGTGCGGGACGCTGTACTAAGCGCTTGGGAGACTGTGTCCTTACCGAGACGGTATGCTCGTTATGGGCAGGGAATGTGTCTGTGTGTAAGTGCTTCGTACTGACCGATTGATTTGCTTGTATCCCCCCCCCAGTGCTTAGTACAGTGCCTGCCATGTAGTGAGCACCTAAATACCACGTTTATTATTATTGGGAGAGTAGAATATGACAATATAACAGACCCATTCCCTGCCCACAACTAGCTTACGGTCTAGAGCTTGCTTGTTTGACCCAATCTCAAATTGCGGAGAAATTCCCGAGCGCGCCCACTCCCCTGTCATTCATTCATTCATACCTATTCAGCACTTACTGTGTGCAGAGCACTGTACTAAGTGCTTGGGAAGTACAAGTCGGCAGCATGGAGAGACGGTCCCTACCCAAAAGCGGGCTCACAGTCTAGAAGGGAGAGACGGACGACAAAACTGTCCCAAGGGCACAGAGGGACATCGGCAGCCTCGCCTCCTTGTCTGTGCCGGGCTTCCTCTCTCAATCAATCAATCAATCAATCGTATTTATTGAGCGCTTACTGTGTGCAGAGCACTGTACTAAGCACTTGGGAAGTACAAGTTGGCAACATATAGAGACAGTCCCTACCCAACAGTGGGCTCACAGTCTCTCCCTCCCATCTTCCCCGATTTACCCCTCCGCCCCTCAGTGACCCTGGGGTGGTCACAGGGCTTGTCCGGGGGCAACCTGCAGGTCCTCTTCCCTTCACATCACCCCCTGCTCAGCAGAGCAAATCTCTTCTAACCCCTGTGCCTTCCCCCAGGAGATTGTGACCGCCCTGAACTGTGGCAAGAACATCGTGCCCGTCATCGATGGCTTCGAGTGGCCGGAGCCGCGGGCCCTGCCCGAGGACATGCGGGCCGTCCTCAAGTTCAATGGCATTAAGTGAGGCTGGGGGATGACCCACGGTTGGGAGGCGGCGAGGTTGGGGGGAGGCGACCCTGTGCCAACGGAGCCTAAGGGGCGAGACCCCAGAGGGGAGGACTAGTACCGGGCTCCTGATTGCACACCAGGCACTGGGGATGCTCCCGGGCAATGCCCTCTCTGACCCGTGCCCTACTGTGCCCACAGGTGGTCCCACGAGTACCAGGAGGCCACCATCGAGAAGATCATCCGCTTCCTGCAGGGCCGTTCCTCCCGCGACTCCTCAGCCGGCTCCGACAACGGTCTGGAGTGTGCGGTCCCCCTTGGCCAGACCTAACCCCGGGCCGGGCCCCGCTGCCGGCGTCAACCCCCCACGCTGCGGGATGTCACACCCCGGCCATGCCCCTCACCCCTACAGCGGACGCCGCAGTATCGCCTGCGCCCGGGACCCTCCGGGATGGTCCTTGGCCGGGATCGGAGGGAATGACGCTCCTGCCTCCGCTCTCCCCAGCCTGTGACCCTCTCTCTGCTGCTGCCCTGGAGGTGAGCGGCGACCCAACTGTCCAGCTCCGGTCAGCAGGGAGAAGGAGAATGGAAGGGGAGAGCAGGATGAGAGAGAGAAACAGCAGCTATAGGGGTAGAGGGGAGCCAGAGGCAGTGGGGAGATAATAATAATGGCATTTATTAAGCGCTTACTATGTGCAAAGCACTGTTCTAAGCGGTGGGGAGATAATAATAATGGCATTTATTAAGTGCTTACTATGTGCAAAGCACTGTTCTAAGCGCTGGGGAGGTTACAAGGTGATCAGGTTGTCCCACGTGGGGCTCACAGTCTTAACCCCCATTTTACAGATGAGGGACCTGAGGCCCAGAGAAGTGAAGTGACTTGCCCAAAGTCACACAGCTGACAAGTGGCGGAGCCGGGGTTTGAACCCATGACCCCTGACTCCAAAGCCCGGGCTCTTTCCACTGAGCCACGCTGCTTCCAGGCTGGTTTCCTATCCCATCCCCGAGAAGGAGAGCGTGGGTAGGGGAAGCCCCTGGGGTACCCGCTTGGAATCCATTAGCTGTTAATGGGTTTGGGACCTCGGAGACAGGGCCGGGGCGCCCAGCTGCCTGCTAACCCAGGACTCCATCAGCACAGGAATGGCTCAGCACACTTTGGGGGTGTTATAGGGAGATGTGGGGAACCACTGTGGCATCTGCAGGGTCGGGGGAGAGGACAGCACGAGCCACCCCGCCAGGCCAGACTCCTCCTTACTAACTTTAAGCAACCTCCCCGTCCGGAACCGCCCTGGACCAACCTGTGGTTTCACCCTGGCCTGCCTCTTCAGACTTAAGGGGTGCCCCTCCCCGTCCTTGCTGGCTTTAGCAAGGAAGGGGAACCACCCCACGGCCCTTTTCACCCCCTGAAAGCCAGGCGGTCGCAGAGAACCAGGGAGGGCTGGGAAACAGCCCCTAGGAAGGGAACCTGAGGCGGGGTCAGCCAGCGTGGCCTGCTTTCTCCCGTCTTTCCGGCCTTTTCCCCACTTTAGCAGCGTTGCAAGTAGCACCTCGCTTCACCTCACCACCCCGTGGCCTTGACCTGTAACCAGTCTGTGCTCTTAGCCCGGCCGGCCCTGGGCTCCAATACACTCTCTCCAAGGTAATGCCGTGAGAAGTAGCCTCATTTCGGACATGCATGCTCTTGGCGCCGAGGTGGCGGGGGGGAAGATAATAATAATAATAATAATAATAATAATAATAATAATAATGATGTTGGCATTTGTTAAGCGCTTACTATGTGCAAAGCACTTTTCTGAGCCCCTTCCTTCCTCCCCCTCGTCCCCCTCTCCATCCCCCCATCTTACCTCCTTCCTTTCCCCACAGCACCTGTATATATGTATATATGTTTGTACATATTTATTACTCTATTTTACTTGTACATATCTATTCTATTTATTTTATTTTGTTAGTATGTTTGGTTTTGTTCTGTCTCCCCCTTTTAGACTGTGAGCCCACTGTTGGGTAGGGACTGTCTCTATATGTTGCCAACTTGTCCTTCCCAAGTGCTTAGCACAGTGCTCTGCACACAGTAAGCGCTCAATAAATACGATTGATTGATTAATAAGAATAATAATAATAATGTTGGCATTTGTTAAGCACTTACTATGTGCAAAGCACTGTTCTAAGCACTGGGGGGATACTAGGTGATCAGGCTGTCCCACATGGGGCTCACAGTCTTAGTCCCCACTTTACAGATGAGGTAACTGAGGCTCAGAGAAGTTAAGTGGCTTGCCCAAGGTCACTCAGCAGACATGTGGATTTGAACCCACGACCTCTGACTCCAAAGCCCGGGCTCTTTCCACTAAGCCGTGCTGCTTCTCTATGGGGGAGCCTCAGTGGGGTGGGCCTTGGGGCTCTAGAGAAAGAGGGCCGGGGGCTGTAAGGAGCCAAGTGTTTTAGACTGTGAGCCCACTGTTGGGTAGGGACTGTCTCTATATGTTGCCACCTTATACTTCCGAAGCGCTTAGTACAGTGCTCTGCACACAGTAAGTGCTCAATAAATACGATTGATTGATTGATTGATTGATGAGGGAGCCCCTCGGCTCCTGGTGGACTTTTGGGCTTCCCGGCCCAACGTCTGGATTGGCAATCGATTGTATTTATTGAGCACGTAACTGTGTGCAGAGCATTCACTCATTCAATCGTATTTATTGAGCGCTTACTGTGTGCAGAGCACTGTACTAAGCCCTTGGGAAGTACAAGTTGGCGACATATAGAGACGGTCCCTACCCTACAGTGGACTCACAGTCTAGAAGTACTGTACTAAGCGTGTGGGAGAGTACAATATAGTGGGTAGACCCCGTTCTGCTCACAGTGAGCTTACAGTTTTGAAGGCTCCGGGTCTATGAGAATAATAGCGTAAGGAATCAGAATTGTTCATTCTTGCAGCTCCCTTGGGGGCGAGTGTGCTTAACTTTCTGAATTTAGAGGTTGGAAGTTTGAAATGATAATTAAAAAAAAAATGATATTCGTTAAGCACTTACTATGTGCAAAGCACTGTTCTTCATTCAATCGTATTTATGGAGTACTTACTGTGTGCAGAGCACTGTACTGAACGCTTGGGAAGTACAAGTCGGCAACATATGGAGACGGTCCCTACCCACCAGCGGGCTCACAGTCTAGAAGGGGGAGACAGACAACAAAACAAAACACGTGGACAGGTGTCAAGTCGTCAGAACAAATAGAATTAAAGCTAAATAATAATGATGATGATGATGATGGCATTTATTAAGTGCTTACTACATATGTTCTAAGCCCTGGGGTAGATACAAGGCAATCAGGTTGTCCCAAGTGCGGCTCACAGTCTTCATCCCCATTTTCCAGATTAGGTAACTGAGGCCCAGAGAAGTTCTTCTAGACTGTGAGCCCACTGTTGGGTAGGGACTGTCTCTATATGTTGCCAACTTGGACTTCCCAAGCGCTTAGTACAGTGCTCTGCACACAGTAAGCGCTCAATAAATATGACTGATTAAGTGACTTGCTGAAAGTCACACAGCTGGTAAGTGGCAGAGCCGGGATTGGAACCCATGACCTTCGACTCCCAAGCCCGGCTCTTGCAACCAAGCCACGCTGTGCCCACCCCAGTGCTTAGTACAGTGCCTGGCACATAGTAAGTCATCAGAACAAATAGAATTAAAGCTAAATAATAGTAATGATGATGATGATGGCATTTATTAAGCGCTTACTATATATGTTCTAAGCCCTGGGGTAGATACAAGGCAATCAGGTTGTCCCATGTGGGGCTCACAGTCTTCATCCCCATTTTCCAGATTAGATAACTGAGGCGCAGAGAAGTTCTTCTAGACTGTGAGCCCACTGTTGGGTAGGGACTGTCTCTATATGTTGCCAACTTGTACTTCCCAAGCACTTAGTACAGTGCTGTGCACACAGTAAGCACTCAATAAATACGATTGATTGATTAAGTGACTTGCTGAAAATCACACAGCTGGTAAGTGACACAGCGGGATTGGAACCCATGACCTTCGACTCCCAAGCCCGGCTCTTGCCACCAAGCCACCCCAGCGCTTCTCCCCCTCGTCCCCCTCTCCATCCCCCCCATCTTACCTCCTTCCCTTCCCCACAGCACCTGTATATATGGATATGTTTGTACATATTTATTACTCTATTTATTTTACTTGTACCTATCTATTCTATTTATTTTATTTTGTTAGTATGTTTGGTTTTGTTCTCTGTCTCCCCCGTCTAGCCTGTGAGCCCACTGTTGGGTAGGGACTGTCTCTAGATGTTGCCAGCTTGTACTTCCCAAGCGCTTAGTCCAGTGCTCTGCACACAGTAAGCGCTCAATAAATACGATTGATTGATTGATTGATAGTACAGTGCCTGGCACATAGTAAGCGCTCAATACCATTATTATTATAGGATGGTAAGCAGGAACTCTCCTTTGTTATCCAATTCGCCTGTGCCAGGGAGTTCCTTTTCCTGCCCAAGAGCTGGCAGAGGCTGGGGCTCTGGCGGGCACTAGCAGGTTAGCCAGCAGAGCTTGCCCAGGGGGGGTGGCCAGTAGCCAGTGGCTAGTGGCCAGGGCCTCCTCTACTCCCCTTCCTTTTACAGTAAGCAGTACGCCGAGTCCTTCCCGGCAGCCAAGCACGACAATGAAGAGCTCTCCCTGGGCCAAACACTAGAGAAAATGCTCCCCATCCAGCTGGGAATTGTCCAGGCGTTTAGATTTAGCTGGATCCCAGACTGAGCCCCCTTTTTCCTCTCCTCCTTCCCCTCCCCACAGCACTTGTATCTATATTTGTACAGATTTATCACCCTATTTTACTTGTACATATTTACTATTCTAGTTATTTTGTTAACGACCTGCACAGAGCTGTAATTATTTGTTCTGACGACCTTGACACCCGTCTACATGTTCCGTTATCCGTCTCCCCCTTCTAGACTGTGAGCCCGCTGTTGGGTAGGGGCCGTCTCTATGTGTTGCCAACTTGGACTTCCCAAGCGCTTAGTACAGTGCTCTGCGCACAGTAAGCGCTCAATAAATACGATAGAATGAATGGATGAGTGAGGAAATAGTCAATTGTATTTATTGAGCGCTTACTGTGCGCACAGCACTGTACTAAGCGCTGGGGAGAGTACAGTAGCAGATAAAAGTGAAGCAGCGTGGCTCAGTGGAAGGAGCCCGGGCTTGGGAGTTAGAGTTTGTGGGTTCTAATCCTGGCTCCGCCACTTGTCTGCTGTGTGACCTTGGGCAAGTCACTTTACTTCTCTGGGCCCCATCTGTAAAATGGGGATTAAGACTATGAGCCCCACGTGGGACAACCTGATTACCTTGTATCCCCCCCCAACGCTTAGAACAGTGCTTGGCACATAGTAAGCGCTTAACAAATACCAACATTATTATTATTATTATTATATAACAGACACAGTCCCTGCCTGCAGTGAACTTAGAGTCTAGAAGAGGAGACATTGTCTCCCCCACTCTAGACTGTAAGCCCACTATTGTGGGCAGGGAAGGTGACTGTTGCTGTATTGGACTCTCCGAAGAGAAGCACCGTGGCTCAGTGGAAAGAGCCCGGGCTTTGAAGTAAGAGGTCATGGGTTCAAATCCCAGCTCTGCCAGTTGTCAGCCTTGGGCAAGTCACTTCTCTGTGCCTCAGTTCCCTCATCTGGAAAATTCATTCATTCATTCAATTGTATTTATTGAGCACTTACTGTGTGCAGAGCACTGTACTAAGCACTTGGGAAGTACAAGTTGGCAACATATAGATGGGAATGAAGACTGTGTGCCCCCCCGTGGGACAGCCCGATCACCTTGTAACCTCCCCAGCGCTTAGAACAGTGCTTTGCACATAAGTGCTTAATAAATGTCATTATTAGTAGTAGTAGTACAGTGCTCTGTGCACGGTGAGCGCTCGATAAATATGACTGAATGATTGAATTATAAATAAATAAAATTGCAGATATGTACATAAGTGCTGTGGGACTGGGAGGGGGAATGAATTAAGGGAGCCAGTCAAGGCAGCGCAGAGGGAGTGGGAGAAAAGGAAAGGAGGGTTTAGTCAGGGAAGGCCTCTGACGGCCCAGCCATCTCGAGCGTCTCACCTGGTTTGTTTTGACCAAAGAGGGGACCAGAATGCCCCCCTACAAACCCAGTGTTGGGGGGACACTTCCCCGTGGCAAATCATCATCATCATCAATCGTATTTATTGAGTGCTTACTGTGTGCACAGCACTGTACTAAGCGCTTGGGAAGTCCAAGTTGGCAACATATAGAGACAGTCCCTACCCAGCAGTGGGCTCACAGTCTAAAAGGGGGAGACAGAGAACAAAACCAAACATACTAACAAAATAAAATAAATAGAATAGATATGTACAAGTAAAATAAATAAATAAATAGATTAATAAATATGTACAAACAAATCACTTACCTTATCAGTTCAGGCGCTAAGTCACGCCAATGTGGTCCAAAGTTTTGCCCCCCACCGTCGGGCCAATTCCTCTCCGTCTGCTCCAGAACACAGGTGTTGTTTTTTCAGTGTATCATCAACTCTGAGCTTTGGTTTTAAAAAGATCTTTACTTAGGTGGCCCGGGTACCAGTCACTGGCACCCTGGAGACCTAGTTATTTACAGGAGGGCCTTACCTGCTCCTGGCTCCTCCTCCCTTCCAGAAAGCCATGCCCAACCTGGGGAGGGGCCCAGACAGCGTCCTGAGGGGCTGAAGTTTGGCCCCTAAGAAGACCCCTCTCCCCCAGCACCCTAGAAAGGTCCTAGACTGCAAAGCTCCAACCCCTTCTGCTTCCCCAGTGCTTTGCACATAGTAAGCACTTAACGAATACCATCATCATTATTATTATTAACTCACAGGACATGCCACCTTGTCCTTATCGTGGGAGGCACTCTCCTCTGAGCTGGCCCCACGAACCTCGTCCTCTGGCCCGTGTCACGTGTCCCAGAGAGAAAAATCAATCAATCGTATTTATTGAGCGCTTACTGTGTGCAGAGCCCTGTATGTCAGGAGTCCACAGAAACTAAAGGGAGGGGACAGGGACTGTCTCACCCCATTCTTCACCTTGGGAAACACCATGAAGTGGGTTCCCTCCCTAGGGGTTGGTCCTTGGGACCACCAAACCCTACAAAGCTCCTTGGGCTTCTCCAGCTGGCCGGGACTGCGGCAGAGGGCAGGAAAAGCGGGAGGGAAGTGGGGATCGGCAAATCCCTGGGTGCCCGATGGGAGCAGGGTCTAGGTTAGGGAACCAGGCTCTCTTTTTCCTTCACTCTCCCCTTCCTAAGGACAAATTGCTGACCCCTGCTCTTCCTACGGACTTTAATCCACTCACCTTTGGACCAGATTGTACTGTTGAGACTGTACTGTTGAGACCCAGAGACTGAAAAAAGTGGCCTTTACTCCTTGGCCCCGGCACAAACACAGGGGAGGTTTTTTTCAGCTTAATATACCACTTTCTTGGGTGCCAGTTTCTTGCCCACATTCCTGCACCGTGGCTACCGTGTCCCTGTCCTCCTGCTTCCCGGCCCCTCGGGCCACAACCTCCTGTTTTCCCAAAGTCACTCGGAGGTGGATGACGGCAGGACTCCTGAGTGAGCAGGAACCACGTCCTGGTTCCTTGGAAGACCTTTCCGGCCCTAAGGGGAGAAAACTCCAGTCTGGCCACTGCCCTCCGGGGCTCAGGCCCTGCTTCAGGTTGCCCTAGTTGGCAGTGCCCACCGTTCGGGGGGTGATTCTGCGCTGAGCTGGTGCTCGAGGAGCTGAGGGGATTAGGCTGAGGGGCCTAGGCTGAGCCTTGGTAGTGTGGGAGGGAAAGGCAGGGAAGCTAAGGATTTGTTAGTATCCTGCATTCCCCGGGATAGGCGACTGCTTGGAAGTGGCCAGCAAAGCTAGAACCTTAGGAAGCCTTAGGGAAAAGGCGACACGAAGGCAGGGAAGGGAAAACCGTCAGCCAGGGGCGGAAGCGGCGGAGGGGAAAGAAATGATCCGTGGTGGGGAGTCCAGGGGGACTGGCCTGAGATGCCTGGCCTCCATTTGGCGTGGGGTGTTTTCCACGGATAATAATAATGTTGGTATTTGTTAAGCGCTTACTACGTGCCAAGCACTGTTCTAAGCGCTGGGGTAGCTACAACGTAATCAGATTATCCAACATAGGGCTCACAGCCTTCATCCCCATTTTCCAGATGAGGGAACTGAGGCCCAGAGAAGTTAAGTGACGTGCCCAAGGTCACACAGCTGACAAGCGGCAGAGTCGAGATTAGAACCCACGACCTCTGGCCCCCCAGCCCGGGCTCTTTCCACTGAGCCATGCTGCTTCTCTTCACAGATGTACACTGAATGCCCAGCGGTAGGTTGCAGGCTGAGGAAATGGGTAATGAAAAGGAAGAAAAGGGAGAAACCCCCTTTTTATGGTATTTGTTCTTACTACTATTATTATTATTTGTTAAACACTTACTAAGTGCCAGGTACTGTCCTAAGCACTGGAATAGATATACAAGGTAATTGGGTTGGTCCCGGTCCCTGTCCCACACGGGGTTCACAGTCAATCAATCAATCAATCATATTTATTGAGCGCTTACTGTGTGCAGAGCACTGTACTAAGCGCTTGGGAAGTACAAGTTGGCAACATATAGAGACAGTCCCTACCCAATAGTGGGCTCACAGTCTAAACGGGGGGAATCTTAATCCCCATTTTAGAGATGAGGTAACTGAGGCACAGAGAAGCAAAGCAGGTAAGTGGTGGAGCCGGGATTAGAACTCAGGTCCTTCTGACACCTAGGCCCATACTCTATCCACTAGGCCGTACCGCTAAGCTCTTACTATGTGTCAATGCTGTTCTTAGGCCTGGGGTAGAACAGAAGTTAATTAGTTTGGACACAGTCCCTGTCCTTCACGAGGCTCACAATTTAAGTAGGAGGGAGAACAGGCTTTTGATCTCCATTTTACAGTTGAGGAAACGGAGGCACGGAGAAGTTAATTGGCTTTGCGAGTGTCCATCTGTCTGTCCTTATCTATAGGCAGGTAGGGTTTTAAGATGGGAACATCTAGGGAGAAGGGAATGCAGTCTTTCCTACTGGCCATATCCCTTAAAATAATTGCCCCCAAACACTCTCATCTTCACGGAAAGACCCTGAGGTGGGGAAAAGAAGTCCAGAGAAATGGTGGAATCAATGAGGGGAAAGAGCAGTGAGGGAGAGAGCAGGAGACCGAGGTGCACTAAGGATTAAAGCACTCTGCCTGAAAGGAGCTTCTGACTGCACTAGTCACAGAAAGAACCATAAAATCGAACTACTTATTAACAACTTGGGGGACCTGGGACAGGGAATGAGGAAGCGATAGGAACCGCTCCTCAAAACAAAAACCTCAGCAAAATCCTCACCCCCTGCCCCCCCAAACTGCTTAGGAGACAGAAACAAGACGAAGTGTGGGCGGGAGAAGAAGGGACAATATGGCACTGCCATAAAATTCAGAGGTCAGGCCACTGGCCTGGGCTACCGAAGCCAGCTGCTGGCTCAGGCTTTCGCTATCAGCTGCCTCACTTCACCTGTTGTGGTTAGAGAGGAAGGTGATGGGGAGGGGAATTTCCAGGCCCAAAGGGCCACTTGTCCCAGAGCTGAGAACTTAGTATTTTAGGTCCTTCTACACTCTAAGGGGCAGGGAACGCCTCTACAAATTCTGTTGCACTGTATTCTCCCCACAGTAAGCGCTCAATAAATACCACTGAATGGCTGACTGATTGGTGGCCCTGCTCTAAGAGGAAGACGCTTGCGGACCCTGGAATGGAGGGAGCAATGAATCCCAAACTGAGTCAGCTTCACTGTTTTATTCTATATTGACTGATTAACAATAATCATACTACCGATAACGGTAATAATACCCGTGGTACCAGTTAAATGCTTCCTGAGGGCCAAGCACTGACCTGGGTGCTGGGGAAAATATAAGTCGGTCAGGTTGGACACAGTCCCCGTCCCTCTGGAGGCTCAAAGCCTGAGAGGGACGGAGAACAAGTATTACAGATGAGGAAACTGAGGTCCAGAGAAGAGAAGCGACTCGCCCAAGGTCACACACGCCAGGCAAGGGGCAGAGACGGGATCAGAACGCAAGCCCCCTGACTCTTTCCACCAGGCTTCGCTGCGGGACTAGGGACATAAGGCTCTTGCCAGTGGGAATGTTGAAGGATGATCACAAGAAAACTTATTATATAAGCTTAATTCATTAGAACGCAAGCCCCCTGACTCTTTCCACCAGGCTTCGCTGCGGGACTAGGGACATAAGGCTCTTGCCGGTAGGAATGTTAACGGTTGATCACAAGAAAACTTATTATATAAGCTTAATTCATTAGAACACAAGCCCCCTGACTCTTTCCACCAAGCTTCGCTGCGGGACTAGGGGCATAAGACTCTTGCCGGTAGGAATGTTGAAGGATGATCACAAGAAAACTTACTATAAAAGTTTAATTCATATAATTCATTATATGAATTCCTTTATGACCACAAACTTCTGATTAGATCTCAAATAAACCATAAAATGGAAACCTATATACTGAATTCCTTTATGACCACAACCTTCTGATTAGATCTCAGTAAACTACGACGACTTAATACGCTGAGAGACCCTCTCCCCCGTATCACCACCAAATTGGCACTTTCGGTGAGAACGTTTTAGAGCAGACCTTCAATCTCAGACCCCTTCCCCGAATCTTTCACCGTGATTATAGCTCCTTGACCACTCCCGGGGTGCTTGAGGGCATTATAAAGTTTGGGTTGGCCTGCCCCATCTCCTGAGGACATATATCTTGGGGCCCGAGGAGAAGAGGTTTCTGGATCCCGCCGGTGCTTAGGGAAGCTGAAATTGCTGGCCCCTCTCCTGTGCAGCTGCCTGAGAAAAATCATTGGAATTACCTTAAGTTATATGGCCTCTTACCCAGGAACCCTCTCGCCTCCCTCTCTTAGGCCAGGAGGACCTGGGCTGTGGGGTTCCCAAAGTCCGGAGAGGCGCGACTTCAAATCGACGTGGCTTCTTTTTGATTCTGTTGGTCAGATCACCTGGACAGGGTCTCACTGTCCCTCCTCCGATCGGCTCCCGGGGAGCCCGGCACCATCAGGTGTCCACGTAACGCCGGTACTCGGGTTTTGGGTCAAAGACTTCCAACATCCTGAGGGAAAAGAGGAAGCGAAATGCACAGGCAGGTAAGGGGATCTATTCGTGCAGGGGAGAGGGAGACACCTCTGCCTGTGTCTGGCCTTTAGTTGGAAAGAGCTGTCTTCCCTCCCTCCCCTGGGCCTTGCCGGGGGGTAAAGGAGGACCCTCAGGGCTTGGGGAGAGGCCTCCCCCAAAGAGTGGGTCATGGGGGCCTGGTTTCATGCTAGACTGGATGCTTGACGCCTAAGTAGCTGCTGTCCATCCAGGGGCTTCCTCTAAGTACTAGCAGTCGGGGTGGGGAATAGATCCCACTCATTCCTCATCCTTGACATTCTGCCAGCCTCCGTAAGGGAAAGACTCTGGCTGAGGCCTACACTGGGCTGCCACTACTGCCTCCCCTCCAGCCCTGGGAAGCTCAGCCCAGGGTCAACCTCCTCACCACGGGTGTAAAAGTGGGGTGCCCTGTTTCCAATCAGGCCTCCGTCGCACAGCACCAAAGCCCCTCTGAGGTGGGTGCTCCTCCCCACCCCTGAGCATCCCAGAAGATTGGGCCCCGGGCCAGGGACGGGGCACGGAGTTCTCCCTGCAAAGCCAGGACAGGTAACTGACAAGATGTAGTCATAGAAGGCGCTTGGTTGGAGAGAGAAGGACATAGCCCACTGTTGGGTAGGGACTGTCTCTATATGTTGCCAATTTGTACTTCCCAAGCGCTTAGTACAGTGCTCTGCACACAGTAAGCGCTCAATAAATACGATTGATGATGATGATGACATCAAAGAAAGACTTGGGTACTTAAACTACCCTGGCCACCACAGCACTTAAGCACTTATCTTTAGACTCTACTGCTTCCTCCAACCTCTAATTTATTTGTCTGCCTCCCCTGCTAGATTGTCAGCTCCTTGAGGGCAGGGACCATTCTGCTCATTCTGCTGCCCTCTCCCAGGTGCTTAGTACAGCACTCTGCACATGGTAGGTGATCAAGAAATACTGTGGACTGCCTGACTCACTGGAACGTTCATTCATTCAATCGTATTTATTGAGCGCTTACTGCGTGCAGAGCACTGTACTAAGCGCTTGGGAAGTACAAGTTGGCAACGCAACATATAGCGTGGCTCAGTGGAAAGAGCTCGGGCTTTGGAGTCAGAGGTCACGGGTTCAAATCCCGGCTCTGCCAATTGTCAGCTGTGTGACTTTGGGCAAGTCACTTCGCTTCTCTGTGCCTCAGTTCCCTCATCTGTAAAATGGGGATTGAGACTGTGAGCCCCCCACGGGACAACCTGATCACCTTGTAACCTCCCCAGCGCTTAGAATGGTGCTTTGCACATAGTAAGCACTTAATAAATGCCATCATTATTATATAGAGACGGTCCCTACCTAACAGTGGGCTCATTCGGGGACACGCTCCGGGTTCCCCACTTGGAATCTGGACTTGGAGAAGAGCTCGCCTCGGGCCACATCCTCAGGGGGAGCCCCGCCCGTCCAATGTCCATTACCCGATCAAAGCCGCCGGGATGAGGAGGATGCCAGCTCCCAGGAGGAAGGGGAATCCCTTCATGAAGTTCAAGGTGGCGGGGTAGAGGGAGTTGAAGATGCCGGTGGCTGTCAGCAGGCAAAGTCCTTCCACGCAGGCCAGGGATGCAAACAGAGCCCCTGGAAGAAAACCAAAGGTACAGTTGGACACTAGGGACAAGTCAAGGGGTTCCGTGAAGAGGCTCGGAGGCAAACTGTCCCGTGCAAATGAGTAAGCGCTCATTAAATACGACTGAATCAATGAATGAATGAATGAGAAGCAGAATTCTTAGCGGCGCTGAGAGCAGCCAGGAAGTCCCCGGCACGAATGATGATTGTGGTATTTGCTAAGCGCGTACTACACACCAGGCACTGTACTAAGCGGTAACGTCCTCAGACCCAGGTTGCCTGCCTTCTCTGCACCGCCCTCCCCTTCACATTCGACAGACGATCACTCTCCCCATCATCACGGCCTTAATTCATTCATTCAATCGTATTTATTGAGCGCTTACTGTGTGCAGAGCACTGTACTAAGCGCTTGGGAAGTACAAGTCGGCAACATATAGAGACGGTCCCTACCCAACAGCAGGCTCACAGTTTAGAAGGGGGAATAAAGGGACATCTCCTCCAAGAGGCCTTCCCCGACTGAGCCCAACTTTCCTCTTCTCCCACTCCCTTCTGCCTTTTATTCACCCCTCCCTCGGCCCCACGGTGTTTCCGTACGTATCAGTAATTTATTTATTTATATTCATTTCTGCGTCCCCCGCTAGACCGCAAGTTCCTTGCGGGCAGGGAACATGGCTCCCAACTCTGTTACATCAGAGAAGCAGCGTGGCTCGGTGGAAAGAGACCGGGCTTTGGAGTCTGAGGTCATGGGTTCAAATCCCGGCTCCGCCAATTGTCAGCTGTGTGACTTTGGGCAAGTCACTTCACTTCTCTCTGTGCCTCAGTTCCCTCATCTGTAAAATGGGGATGAAGACTGTGAGCCCCCCGTGGGCCAACCTGATCACCTTGTAACCTCCTCAGCGCTTAGAACAGTGCTTTGCATATAGTAAGTGCTTAATAAATGCCATTATTATTATTATTATTATTATTATTACATTGTCCTATTCTCCTCGCCCACGCGCTTGGTACAGCGCTCAATAAAAACAACCGATTGATTGATTGCTATTTTGGCAAACTGGTTTCTGGGGTTATTAGATCACCAAACTCTATCACATTAAAAGAATTCCACCTTGGGGGTGGTCCCCTGCCACAAGTCCCCAGGGCTGCTTTCATGGTCAGAGATGAATAATTCGTTTTGACTGTGTGGGCAACAGAGCCTCTTAAGGGGTTTGTCGGCCCAGTATAATGATGCTCTGGGGCTTCCTCCCGCCTCTCCCGGGTCCCTGGGCTCGGCTTTACTGGCTTGCTACATTTCTGCTTCGGCTAAGCCCAGGAGAGGACCCCGTGGCCTCTACTATCCCACAACTGCAGCTTGATTAAAAAGCACAACGTGGACGGAAACCAGTCCCGAGAAGGAGAAAAACGGAGGACCAGCTGCCTGGCCCGTGACTCCCGACTCTGTTGGATCGTACTCTCCCAAGCACTTGGTCCAGTGCTCTGCACACGGGAAGCGCTCAATAAATGCCACTGATTGACCGAAGAGGTAAACCCCGAAGGCTACAGCCAGGGAGAAGGCTGGGAGAGAAATGAGAGAGGGCAAGCCGTGGTGGCTGCCAAATGGTGTCCTGCATAAATCAGGCAGGGAGACGTTCAGTCTGTTGACAAACCCCTCTGTTTTTCCTCTGTGACACTTCACACAGCCGCCCCTTCCGCTCCATCTAAACGGCTACCACGTTCGTCAAGCCGTCGCAGACTCCCTCGCTGGTCTCCTTGCCACCAATCCTCCTCCCTTTCCAGTCCAGACTTCACTCTGCTGCCTAGTCCGTTCTCCTAAAACATCACTTCTGCATATCTTCCCTTCCACCGAAACCTTCAATGATTGCCCACTTCTCTCTGCAATGAACAGAAATGCCTGACAAGGAGAGGCAGGATTGCCTAGCGGATAGACCACGGAACTGGGAGGTCAGTAAGCTCCCTAGGGGCGGGGAACGTGTCTGTTAATTATTGTACTCTTCCGAGCGCTCAGTTCAGTGCTCTGTACGCAGTAAGCGCTCAATAAATACAACTGAATGAGTGAGGAGGCTCGGTTCTTGCCCTGGCTCTGCTGCTTGTCTGTTGGGGGACCTTGGGAGAGTCACTTGAAATTCTCTGGGTTTCAGTTTCCTCATCGGTGAAATCCGGGGATAAAAACACCTGTTCTCGCACTCTCTCAGACGGTAAACCCAATGTGGAACCAGGACTGTGTCCCATCTGATTATCTTGATCCATCCCGAAGCTTATTAAGCATCGTCATCATCATTACTATTAATAGCTTTAAGGCATCACATCAGCTCTCTCATTCATTCATTCATTCAATCGAGGCTTATTAAGCATCATCATCATCATTACTATTACTAGCTTTAAGGCATCACATCAGCTCTCTCATTCATTCATTCAATCAAAGCTTACTAAACATCATCATTACTATTAATAGTTTTAAGGCATCACATCAGCTGTCATTCATTCATTCATTCATTCAATCGAGGCTTATTAAGCATCATCATCATCATTACTATTAATAGCTTTAAGGCATCACATCAGCTCCTTCATTCATTCATTCAATCGTATTTACTGAGCGCTTACTGTGTGCAGAGCACTGTACTAAATGCTTGGGAAGTACAAGGTGGCAACATACAGAGACGGTCCCTACCCAACAACGGGCTCACGGTCTGAAGGGGGAGGTGGACAACAAAACAAAACATGTGGACAGGTGTCAAGTCGTCAGAATAAATAGAAATCAATCAATCAATCATATTTATTGAGTGCTTACTGTGTGCAGAGCACTATACTAAGCTTCATAATAAAGCTAGATGCGGAAAAGAGGGGCTTAAGTTTGCTCTGAACGAGAGCTGCCTGTCCTATCTTCTTGTGCTGGCCACCTGAATGAAGTTTGTTCATTCAATCGTATTTGTTGAGCGCTTATTGCGTGCAGAGGACTATATTAATAACTTGGGAGAGTACAATACAACAGTAAATAGGTCCACTGCCTGCCCACAGTGAGCTTACCTAGCTCCTGGAAGGGCAATTCAAGCTATAACTTATTTGAAAAGTCCTTTTTCACTCTCAGTGAAAAGCAGCATGTGGCTCAGTGGAAAGAGCCCGGGCGCCGCAGCCATTCCAGATGGAAAATCCAGACTCCCCCTTTTCCTATCCACACTCTCCGGTCCTCCTCCTCAGTGGGCCTCATCCCACCGTTCCTATCCTGAACCTCCTTGACCCTGTTGCCGCTACGCCCCGTTCCCCTCTGGAAGTTCGGGAAGAGTCAGGGAGCAGCGAGCCTTGCAGACTCACTCCTGGAGGCGGGTGTGCGTATGGATAAGGAATCCTTACCCTGCTCTTCCTCGCCAACCAACTTGGAGAGTTTTGCCCGGATGACTGGGGTGCAGGCCAAGGAGAGAAAGAGGAGACCGTACCCTGTGGGAATACAAAAAAAAACACATCAGTGCCGTGTCCTGATCGGGAGAGGTGGACGGGGGGTGCACTGATCAAATCCCAGCTCTGCCAATTGTCAGCTGTGTGACTTTGGGCAAGTCACTTAACTTCTCCGTGCCTCAGTTCCCTCATCTGTAAAACGGGGATTAAGACTGTGAGCCCCCTGTGGGACATCCTGATCTCCTTGTAACCTCCCCAGTGCTTAGAACAGTCTTTGCACATAGTAAGCGCTTAATAAATGCCATTATTATTATGATTATGGATAACAAATACCTTCAGCTCGCGCCATTTTAAGGTAGGGAAGCAGCAGGGTCTAGTGGAAAGGGTCAGAAGACCAGGGTTCTAATCCCAGCTCTGTCCATTGTCTGCTGGGTGACCTTGGGCAAGTCACTTCACTTCTCTGATCCTCAATTTCCTAAACCGTAAAATGGGGATTCAACTGAGGGCCAGAGGAGTGAAGTGAGCCCACTGCTGGGTAGGGACCGTCTCTATATGTTGCCAACTTGTACTTCCCAAGCGCTTAGTACAGTGCTCTGCACACAGTGAGCGCTTACTAAATACAATAGAATGAATGAATGAGAGTACAGTACAACCATAACTGTACAACTTGACACCCGTCCACATGTTTTGTTTTGTTGTCTGTCTCCCCCTTCTAGACTGTGAGCCTGCTGTTGGGTAGGGACCGTCTCTAGATGTTGCCAACTTGGACTTCCCAAGCACTTAGTACACACAGTAAGTGCTCAATAAATACGACAATGAATGAATGAATGAATTCCTGGTCTCCCTCCTGCTTCAACACTGAGCCCCGTGTGGGACGGGGACTGAGTCCATCCTGATCGGCCTCTATCTTCCCTCTAGACTGTAAGCTTGTTGTGGGCAGGGAACGTGTCTACCCACTCTGTTGTACTGTACTCTGCCGAGAGCTTAGAACAGTGCTCTTCGCCCAGAAAGGGCTCAATAAATACCACTGTACATATTTATTACTCTATTTATTTTACTTGTACATATTTATTCTACTTATTTTATCTTGTTAAGATGTTTTGTTTTGTTGTCTGTCTCCCCCTTCTAGACTGTGAGCCCGCTGTTGGGTAGGGACCGTCTCTATACGTTGCCAACTTGGACTTCCCAAGCGCTTAGTACAGTGCTCTGCACACAGTAAGCGCTCAATAAATACGAGAAACCACACTGCTTCTCTTCTGCTTCTTCTCGGGGTGTCAGATTTAGGAAGAGAAGCAGTGTGGCTCAGTGGAAAGAGCCCGGGCTTTGGAGTCAGAGGTCATGGGTTCGAATCCCGGCTCCGCCAACTGTTAGCTGTGTGACTTTGGGCAAGTCACTTCACTTCTCTGGGCCTCAGTTCCCTCATCTGTAAAATGGGGGTTAAGATTGTGAGCCCCCCGTGGGACAACCTGATCACCTCGTAACCTCCCCAGTGCTTAGAACAGTGCTTTGCACATAGTAAGTGCTTAATAAATGCCACTATTAACCTGATCACCTCGTAACCTCCCCAGCGCTTAGAACAGTGCTTTGCACATAGTAAGCACTTAATAAACGCCATAATTATTATTAATTATCATTATTCTCTTTCCATAGAAGGAGAGGTGAGGACATCTGATGGAACGTTTCCCCCAGAAACTGCTTTTCTGGGTGGGCAGTGACGGCCCACTCCGAGCGGGAGAGCGGCCCACCCACCTGCGAACATCACCGGGGTCGTCGTGGCCACCGAGACGACCACCAATCCCAGGATGTTGGAGGCGAGGCCGACCTCCGCCACCCAGCCGTCCTCCAGGCACAGCTGCAGAGCCCGCAGGCCCCCCAGGCTGGTGAGGTAAGCCAGATGCAAGGCGGCCGAGCCGTAGCCGATCAGGTCGGACCCCCAGCAGAGGGGCGAGCTCAGCTCGTACAGGACGAAGATGTCCCTGGCGCCGAAGTGGACGGTCACCACCAGGAAGAAGGAGAGGGAGTAGAGGGCCAGATGCTTCCGGGATTTCTCAGGGCCCGGGGTGGCGTAGAGAGCAAACACCGAGCGGTAGTGCCGGAGGGTGAGGAGCCGGGCTGGCCGGGGTTCCCTCACCGACTCGCGGAAGCCGAGGGCCGCGTACCCCACCGCGGCCACCTGCACGGCCAGAACCAGCCAGAAAGGGTTGACGAAGCCCTGGGCGCGGAGCCAGTGACCGCCGATGATGCCCGCCAGCATGCCCGCGATGCCCAGGCACGCCTCCAGCACGGCCACCCGGAAGGTCCGGGCGTCCCGGGCGCTGACGTCCGCCACGGCAGCGAAGCCCCCGGCCAGCACGCTGTTGTAGTCCCCGCAGAGGCCGCTCAGCAGGCGTCCCAGCAGGAGGAATCCCACGTGGAGCCGCAGGGTCACGACGAGGAGGGACAGGGCGGCCTGGAGGGCCAGGCCGGCCGTGGCCAGGACCAGAAGGGGCCGCCTCCCCACGCTGTCGCTCCAAGGCCCCAGGAGGGTGGCGGAGAAGAGGCCCACGAAGAACCCGCTGAGGTTGATATACAGGCTCCAGTGGGAGGTCTCGGTCTCCACTTCCTATGGAAAAATCCATCAATCAATCAATCAATCAGTCAATCGTATTTATTGAGCACTTACTGTGTGCAGAGCAATGTACTAAGCGCTTGGGAAGTAGAAGTTGGCAACATATAGAGACAACCGCTACCCAACAGTGGGCTCACAGTCTAAAAGGGGGAGACAGAGAACAAAACCAAACATGCTAACAAAATAAAATAAATAGAATAGATATGTACAAGTAAAATAAATAGAGTAATAAATATGTACAAACATATATACATCGATAATAATAATAATAATTATAATGGCATTTACTGAGAGCTTCCTATATGCAAAGCACCGTTCTAAGCGCTGGGGAGGCTACAAGGTGATCAGGTTGTCCCACGGGGTGCTCACAGTCTTAATCCCCATTTTACAGATGAGGGAACTGAGGCACAGAGAAGTTAAGTGACTTGCCCGAAGTCACCCAGCTGACAATGGGCAGAGTCGGGGTTTGAAACCATGACCCGACTCCAAAGCCCGGCCTCTTTCCAGCGATCTATCGGTGGTATCGACTGAGCGCTTATCGGATGCCGGGCACTGGGGAAACTACGCTATATTAGAGTTGGTAGACATGGTCCCTGCCCTCGGTGAGCGAATAGTCTACGAGACGCGAAGCTGGCTTTGTGCAGAGCTGGCTTTGTGCAGGGCACTGTACTAAGCGCTTGGGAAGTCCAAGTTGGCAACACATAGAGACGGTCCCTACCCAACAGTGGGCTCACAGTCTAGAAGGGGGTGACAGAGAACAAAACCAAACATACTAACAAAATAAAATAAATAGAATAGATATGTACAAGTAAAATAAATCAATAAATAGAGTAATAAATATGTACAAACATATATACAGGTGCTGTGGGGAAGGGAAGGAGGTAAGGCGGGAGGGATGGAGAGGGGGAGAGGAAGGAGGGGGCTCAGTGTGGGAAGGGCTCCTGGAGGAGGTGAGCTCTCAGTAGGGCCTTGAAGGGAGGAAGAGAGCTAGCTTGGCGGATGTGTGGAGGGAGGCTGTATGGCGGATGTGTAGTGGGCCAAAAGCGAGTAAAATTGAGGAGCTGGATGTTCCCCAATACTGCAGGTGCGAGATCCAATTTTTGTTCATAAAACCGAGTAACTAAGCAGAAGCCATCGTGAGGCCAAAACGAAAGGGTTCTGCTGAAGCGGTAGCAAGCCGAGACTAGATGGCTCCATCTTCACGCCTCCTAAAGATGATTTCTTCCTTTGTCATTGGCAGACACTGACTTCAAACGTTTGTCTGTGGGGTGTGATGAAACCAACCCAATCATCTGTTTTTACCGCCCAACTCCTCCTCTAAACTCCTTGTGGGTGGGGGTCCCATCGACCGACTCTGTTGGAGTGGACCCTCCCGAGCGTTTTGTACGGGGCTCTCCGCAAAGCAAGCGGCGAGCGCTCAGTACATACCGGAGATCAATCGATAACCATCGACAGATAAGCAGTATGGCATGGGGACAGGGCACGGGCCTGGGAGTCACAAAGTTTGCTGCCATTTGTCTGCTTCATGGGGACAGGGCAGGGGCCTGGGAGTCACAAGGTTTGCTGCCATTTGTCTGCCGCATGGGGACAGGGCACGGGCCTGGGAGTCACAAAGTTTGCTGCCATTTGTCCGCTGCATGGGGACAGGGCACGGGCCTGGGAGTCAGAAGGTTTGCTGCCATTTGTCTGCTGCATAGGGTTGGGGCAGGGGCCTGGGAGTCACAAGGTTTGCTGCCATTTGTCCGCTGCATGGGGACAGGGCACGGGCCTGGGAGTCAGAAGGTTTGCTGCCATTTGTCTGCTGCATGGGGACAGGGCACGGGCCTGGGAGTCACAAGGTTTGCTGCCATTTGTCTGCTGCATGGGGACAGGGCACGGGCCTGGGAGTCACAAGGTTTGCTGCCACTTGTCTGCTGCATGGGGTAGGGACTGTCTCTATATGTTGCCAACTTGTACTTCCCAAGCGCTTAGTACAGTGCTCTGCACACAGTAAGCGCTCAATAAATACGATTGATGATGATGATGATAGGGCACGGGCCTGGGAGTCACAAGGTTTGCTGCCATTTGTCTGCTGCATAGGGATAGGACACGGGCCTGGGAGTCACAAGGTTTGCTGCCATTTGTCTGCTGCATAGGGACAGGGCACGGGCCTGGGAGTCACAAGGTTTGCTGCCATTTGTCTGCTGCATGGGGTAGGGACTGTCTCTATATGTTGCCAACTTGTACTTCCCAAGCGCTTAGTACAGTGTTCTGCACACAGTAAGCGCTCAATAAATACAATTGATGATGATGATGATAGGGCACGGGCCTGGGAGTCACAAGGTTTGCTGCCATTTGTCTGCTGCATGGGGTAGGGACTGTCTCTATATGTTGCCAACTTGTACTTCCCAAGCACTTAGTACAGTGCTTTGCACACAGTAAGCGCTCAATAAATACAGTTGATGATGATGATGATAGGCACGGGCCTGGGAGTCACAAGGTTTGCTGCCGTTTGTCTGCTGCATGGGGTTAGGGCATGGGGTTAGGGCACGGGCCTGGGAGTCACAAGGTTTGCTGCCATTTGTCTGCTGCATGGGGTAGGGACTGTCTCTATATGTTGCCAACTTGTACTTCCCAAGCGCTTACTACAGTGCTCTGCACACAGTAAGCGCTCAATAAATACGATTGATGATGATGATGATGATGATAGGGCACGGGCCTGGGAGTCACAAGGTTTGCTGCCATTTGTCTGCTGCATGGGGTTAGGGCATGGGGTTAGGACACGGGCCTGGGAGTCACAAGGGTTGCTGCCATTTGTCTGCTGCATGGGGTAGGGACTGTCTCCATATGTTGCCAACTTGTACTTCCCAAGCGCTTAGTACAGTGCTCTGCACACAGTAAGCACTCAATAAATACGATTGATGATAATGATGATAGGGCAGGGGCCTGGGAGACACAAGGTTTGCTGCCATTTGTCTGCTGCATGGGGACAGGGCACGGGCCTGGGAGTCACAAGGTTTGCTGCCATTTGTCTGCTGCATGGGGTAGGGACTGTCTCTATATGTCGCCAACTTGTACTTCCCAAGCGCTTAGTACAGTGCTCTGCACACAGTAAGCGCTCAATAAATACGATTGATGATGATGATGATAGGGCAGGGGCCTGGGAGTCACAAGGTTTGCTGCCATTTGTCTGCTGCATGGGGTAGGGACTGTCTCTATATGTTGCCAACTTGTACTTCCCAAGCGCTTAGTACAGTACTCTGCACACAGTAAGCGCTCAATAAATACGATTGATGATGATGATGATAGGGCAGGGGCCTGGGAGTCACAAGGTTTGCTGCCATTTGTCTGCTGCATGGGGTTAGGGCACGGGCCTGGGAGTCACAAGGGTTGCTGCCATTTGTCTGCTGCATGGGGTAGGGACTGTCTCCATATGTTGCCAACTTGTACTTCCCAAGCGCTTAGTACAGTGCTCTGCACACAGTAAGCACTCAATAAATACGATTGATGATAATGATGATAGGGCAGGGGCCTGGGAGACACAAGGTTTGCTGCCATTTGTCTGCTGCATGGGGACAGGGCACGGGCCTGGGAGTCACAAGGTTTGCTGCCATTTGTCTGCTGCATGGGGTAGGGACTGTCTCTATATGTCGCCAACTTGTACTTCCCAAGCGCTTAGTACAGTGCTCTGCACACAGTAAGCGCTCAATAAATACGATTGATGATGATGATGATAGGGCAGGGGCCTGGGAGTCACAAGGTTTGCTGCCATTTGTCTGCTGCATGGGGTAGGGACTGTCTCTATATGTTGCCAACTTGTACTTCCCAAGCGCTTAGTACAGTACTCTGCACACAGTAAGCGCTCAATAAATACGATTGATGATGATGATGATAGGGCAGGGGCCTGGGAGTCACAAGGTTTGCTGCCATTTGTCTGCTGCATGGGGTTAGGGCACGGGCCTGGGAGTCACAAGGTTTGCTGCCATTTGTCTGCTGCATGGTGTAGAGACCGTCTCTATATGTTGCCAACTTGTACTTCCCAAGCGCTTAGTACAGTGCTCTACACACAGTAAGTGCTCAATAAATACGATTGATGATGATGATGATGACAGGGCACGGGCCTGGGAGTCACAAGGTTTGCTGCCATTTGTCTGCTGCATAGGGTTGGGGCAGGGGCCTGGGAGTCACAAGGTTTGCTGCCATTTGTCTGCTGCATGGGGACAGGGCACGGGCCTGGGAGTCACAAGGTTTGCTGCCATTTGTCTGCTGCATAACCCTGGGCCAGTCACTTCACTCCCTGTGCCTCAGTTCCCTCATCTGCAAAATGGGGATGGAGACTGTGAGCCCCACGTGGGACAGGAAGAGGGTCCAACCCAATTCCCTGGTTTCCACCCCAGCTCTTAGAAAGGTGCCTGGCACGTGGTAAGTGCCTAGCAAACAAATAATAATAATAATGATAGCATTTATTAAGCGCTTATTCTGTGCAAAGCACTGTTCTAAGCACTGGGGAGGTTAGCTCTCTTCCTCCCTTCAAGGCCCTACTGAGAGCTCACCTCCTCCAGGAGGCCTTCCCTGACTGAGCCCCTTCCTTCCTTTCCCCCTCGTCCCCCTCTCCATCCCTCCCATCTTACCTTCTTCCCTTCCCCACAGCACCTGTATATATGTATATATGTTTGTACGGATTTATCACTCTATTTATTTATTTATTTATTTATTTTACTTGTACATATCTATTCTAATTATTTTATTTTGTTAGTATGTTTGGTTTTGTTCTCTGTCTCCCCCTTTTAGACTGTGAGCCCACTGTTGGGTAGGGACCATCTCTAGATGTTGCCAACTTGTACGTCCCAAGCGCTTAGTACAGTGCTCTGCACACAGTAAGCGCTCAATAAATACGATTGATGATGATGATGATGATAGGGCACGGGCCTGGGAGTCACAAGGTTTGCTGCCATTTGTCTGCTGCATAGGGATAGGACACGGGCCTGGGAGTCACAAGGTTTGCTGCCATTTGTCTGCTGCATGGGGTAGGGACTGTCTCTATATGTTGCCAACTTGTACTTCCCAAGCGCTTAGTACAGTGCTCTGCACACAGTAAGCGCTCAATAAATACGATTGATGATGATGATGATGATAGGGCACGGGCCTCGGAGTCACAAGGTTTGCAGCCACTTGTCTGCTGCATGGGGTAGGGACTGTCTCTATATGTTGCCAACTTGTACTTCCCAAGCGCTTAGTACAGTGCTCTGCACACAGTAAGTGCTCAATAAATACGATTGATGATGATGATGATAGTGCACGGGCCTGGGAGTCACAAGGTTTGCTGCCATTTGTCTGCTGCATAGGGATAGGACACGGGCCTGGGAGTCACAAGGTTTGCTGCCATTTGTCTGCTGCATGGGGTAGGGACTGTCTCTATATGTTGCCAACTTGTACTTCCCAAGCGCTTAGTACAGTGCTCTGCACACAGTAAGCGCTCAATAAATACGATTGATGATGATGATGATGATAGGGCACGGGCCTGGGAGTCACAAGGTTTGCAGCCACTTGTCTGCTGCATGGGGTAGGGACTGTCTCTATATGTTGCCAACTTGTACTTCCCAAGCGCTTAGTACAGTGCTCTGCACACAGTAAGCGCTCAATAAATACGATTGATGATGATGATGATAGGGCACGGGCCTGGGAGTCACAAGGTTTGCTGCCATTTGTCTGCTGCATAGGGATAGGACACGGGCCTGGGAGTCACAAGGTTTGCTGCCATTTGTCTGCTGCATGGGGTATGGACTGTCTCTATATGTTGCCAACTTGTACTTCCCAAGCGCTTAGTACAGTGCTCTGCACACAGTAAGCGCTCAATAAATACGATTGATGATGATGATGATAGGGCATGGGCCTGGGAGTCACAAGGTTTGCTGCCATTTGTCTGCTGCATAGGGTTGGGGCAGGGGCCTGGGAGTCACAAGGTTGGCTGCCATTTGTCTGCTGCATAGGGACAGTGCTCTGCACACAGTAAGCACGGGCCTGGGAGTCACAAGGTTTGCTGCCATTTGTCTGCTGCATGAGGACAGGGCACGGGCCTGGGAGTCACGAGGTTTGCTGCCATTTGTCTGCTGCATGGGGTAGGGACTGTCTCTATATGTTGCCAACTTGTACTTCCCAAGCGCTTAGTACAGTGCTCTGCACACAGTAAGCGCTCAATAAATACAATTGATGATGATGATGATAGGGCACGGGCCTGGGAGTCACAAGGTTTGCTGCCATTTGTCTGCTGCATGGGGACAGGGCACGGGCCTGGGAGTCACAAGGTTTGCTGCCATTTGTCTGCTGCATGGGGTAGGGACTGTCTCTATATGTTGCCAACTTGTACTTCCCAAGCGTTTAGTACAGTGCTCTGCATACAGTAAGCGCTCAATAAATACGATTGATGATGATGATGATAGGGCATGGGCCTGGGAGTTGCAAGGTTTGCTGTCATTTGTCTGCTGCATAGGGTTGGAGCAGGGGCCTGGGAGTCACAAGGTTTGCTGCCATTTGTCTGCTGTATAGGGTTGGGGCAGGGGCCTGGGAGTCACAAGGTTGGCTGCCATTTGTCCGCTGCATAGGGACAGGGCACGGGCCTGGGAGTCACAAGGTTTGCTGCCATTTGTCTGCTGCATGGGGACAGGGCACGGGCCTGGGAGTCACAAGGTTTGCTGCCATTTGCCAGCTGCATGGGGACAGGGCACAGGCCTGGGAGTCACAAGGTTTGCTGCCATTTGTCTGCTGCATAGGGTAGGGACTGTCTCCATATGTTGCCAACTTGTACTTCCCAAGCGTTTAGTACAGTGCTCTGCACACAGTAAGAGCTCAATAAATACGATTGATGATGATGATGATAGGGCATGGGCCTGGGAGTCGCAAGGTTTGCTGTCATTTGTCTGCTGCATAGGGTTGGAGCAGGGGCCTGGGAGTCACAAGGTTGGCTGCCATTTGTCTGCTGCATAGGGACAGGGCACGGGCCTGGGAGTCACAAGGTTTGCTGCCATTTGTCTGCTGCATGGGGACAGGGCACGGGCCTGGGAGTCACAAGGTTTTCTGCCATTTTCCTGCTGCATGGGGACAGGGCACGGGCCTGGGAGTCACAAGGTTTGCTGCCATTTGTCTGCTGCATAGGGTAGGGACTGTCTCCATATGTTGCCAACTTGTACTTCCCAAGCGCTTAGTACAGTGCTCTGCACACAGTAAGCGCTCAATAAATACAATTGATGATGATGATGATAGGGCACGGGCCTGGGAGTCACAAGGTTTGCTGCCATTTGTCTGCTGCATAGGGATAGGACATGGGCCTGGGAGTCACAAGGTTTGCTGCCATTTGTCTGCTGCATGGGGTAGGGACTGTCTCTATATGTTGCCAACTTGTACTTCCCAAGCGCTTAGTACAGTGGTCTGCACACAGTAAGCGCTCAATAAATACGATTGATGATGATGATGACAGGGCACGGGCCTGGGAGTCACAAGGTTTGCTGCCATTAGTCTGCTGCATGGGCTTAGGGCACGGGCCTGGGAGTCACCTGGTTTGCTGCAATTTGTCTGCTGCATGGGGAGGGACTGTCTTTATATGTTGCCAACTTGTACTTCCCAAGCGCTTAGTACAGTGCTCTGCACACAGTAAGCACTCAATAAATACGATTGATGATGATGATGATAGGGCACGGGCCTGGGAGTCACAAGGATTGCTGCCATTTGTCTGCTGCATAGGGATAGGACACGGGTCTGGGAGTCACAAGGCTTGCTGCCATTTGGCTGCTGCATGGGGTAGGGACTGTCTCTATATGTTGCCAACTTGTACTTCCCAAGCACTTAGTACAGTGCTCTGCACACAGTAAGCGCTCAATAAATACAATTGATGATGATGATGATAGGGCATGGGCCTGGGAGTCACAAGGTTTGCTGCCATTTGTCTGCTGCATGTGGTAGGGACTGTCTCTATATGTTGCCAACTTGTACTTCCCAAGCGCTTACTACAGTGCTCTGCACACAGTACGTGCTCAATAAATACGATTGATGATGATGATGATGATAGGGCACGGGCCTGGGAGTCACAAGGTTTGCTGCCATTTGTCTGCTGCATGGGGTTAGGGCATGGGGTTAGGGCACGGGCCTGGGAGTCACAAGGTTTGCTGCCATTTGTCTGCTGCATGGGGTAGGGACTGTCTCCATATGTTGCCAACTTGTACTTCTCAAGCGTTTAGTACAGTGCTCTGCA